>NC_091290.1:23786672-24095601 GCF_032444005.1 Ranitomeya imitator
TGCTTGTGCATGAAGAAAATTTGCATGAAAGGAATTGGGAGGCATCAGCATACACATTCTTCAGCCAAGACTAGCACATAAATAAGACCGGGAGGTCTGCATCATTAATCTGTTACCCGCTGCAGCTCAGAGGAGACGTGCAATTAAATAAAGCGTCTCATTAATTGCATATTCTAATGGTTTTATAAAACAATTCCAGAACTTCTTTTGATTTTACAAACAGCAAAATAATTATTCCAAGCTGTGGTAAGGAAATCGGTCCAAAGAACAGTCATCCTGGTATGTACTGTGACCTGATACACCCTTCTGTTACCAAAAAGACCTCATGTGGCGGCTGGTGGCTCTGGTACTAAACAGGTTAATGGGATATACTGGGAGCCACACAGAGCTCTGCAGACACAGAAGTCCAAGTAGCTCAACAGATGGCAATAATCAATATGTTTAAGACTGGGACTACTCTGTCCATAACATGGGTAACATGGCCAAAGATGGAGTTCTGCCGCTGCAATATTGCAACTAAATGCAACTGCAAGGTAAAGTAACCAATACAGGCAAGTCGCAAAAAGCCAGAGCATGTTGGATTTGCTTGGTACGGTCGCAATACCTTGGGGTTTGCTGTGTGTTGCCATTCATTGCCATATACTGTAGCCATGTCATATGGTGATCTTTGGATATGCAACTTGTGTCGTGGCCAAAGTTGCCATATAGCCAAAGGGTTATTACATCCAATGGTAGTGCCCATGACTCCATACATTAAAGGAAAACTGTGGGCACAACCAAAGGCCTCTTTATAGGGGCCCATTGTCGTCTATAAGAAATTATTCTCAATCACTGGTCTGTATAAACATGGCAGAGATCAGTCATCAAACTAGGAAAATTTCCAACAGGAAAGTGATTGTCGGTAGCATGTAACCCGTGTAAACATGGAATGTGCTGCCGACAATATATTCATATACTATAGTGAACTATTTACGATTGTTTGCCCATATAATGATTGCATCTGCCTATGTAGAAGGGTCTAATCAAGCTGTCAATAAACTTGACAGATTGCTGAACAACACTTGTTATGGATTGAAAATCAGTACAATCAGTACTCGAATGACCGTATTTCCTGTCATTCGAGAGTATTGGCTCGATTATGCAAATGATACTCTAATCAGAGTGTCAACAGAGTGTGATCCAATTCTCTTGGATGAGAAGATGGAGGAAATATTTCTCCATCTTCTCCATTGTGTCAGTCCGTGGATGTAATCTGAGTGCAGTCCGATGGTTTCCACGGACTCAGAATATCGGATCAAACTCGGGCATGCTGCGACTTTTTCCTAAGACTGTCTGTGTCTAAAAAAAAAAAAATCGGACATTTGCATGGCCCAATAGAATAACTTGGGGATGTCAAAACGATTATTGAGGGACCTACAGATGTCCAGAACATCAGACAACACTCATATCTTTCCATATCTCCCAACTAAAGATAATAGAGAGAAACTTCTTTTCCACAAAGAAAGTACTCAGCCAATCCAAAGGAACTGAACTCTTCAGATAATTGTGCCCCCTGCATTAAACATCACAGATTTAGCGGGTAAGACCCTTTAAAGACTATCTTTAAGTTGTGAGAAGGCCACTAGAGGCATTGCTGATATTTCCAGATACACAATCATATAGAAGACCCCATAAGAAAAACAAAATGCTACTTGTATGGGGATCGATGAACACATTGGACTCTTCCGTAGGATAAATTCTGCCGTCTTTAAGACTATACTGAATCCTGTTACACAGGGACATATAGTGCAGGCATCACGAGCCACCGACTCCCGCGCATCACGAGCCACCGACTCCCGAGCATCACGAGCCACCGACTCCCGAGCATCACGAGCCACCGACTCCCGAGCATCACGAGCCACCGACTCCCGAGCATCACGAGCCTCCGACTCCCGAGCATCACGAGCCACCGACTCCCGAGCATCACGAGCCACCGACTCCCGCGCATCACGAGCCACCGACTCCCGCGCATCACGAGCCACCGACTCCCGCGCATCAAGAGCCACCGACTCCCGCGCATCACGAGCCACAGACTCCCGGGCATCACGAGCCACAGACTCCCGCGCATCACTTCAGCAATCACAAGCAAAATATAATTACAACTCTATTCACAAGCAACATTGAATGGGAGAACTGTGTTTGTATGTAATTAGTGGTGCGAGATGAGTGTAGAAATGGGAAATTTGGGCATGGATTGTGCTGATTACATTACGATTTGCCAACAAGCTGGTGTGTATTGGGGTACAGCATACCTCACCAAAAGAAAGGAAAGGGGGCTCAGACAAGTCAGGTTTATATACGGTAAGCACAAACCCACCTTCTCTTGAGATGAGACATCTCTTCTCTTGGAAGTGATGGGGGAAACAAAGAGATAAAGCTATGTCCTGCTATATTCCCAACCAGTCACAGTAATATTCGACCCCATGACCCTTAAAAAGCCACCAGTCTCAAACTTTGCATAACAGTCTAATATTTTCAGAATCTATCCCGGCTACAATTCAGCATTCTCCTGTCCAAAAGGGCCAGGGCTTGTGTAACCCACTCCCGTAAAGCATTTCCACCCATTTTGGTCATTCTCTGGGTCCTAAGAACCTGATTAGACTGTTCTTACAAAACGGGTTCAATCCATATGTCCTACTGAAGCAACGACAGTCACATTTTTACCAATATATATTTTACATAAATGATGAAATAGCTCACGTCTCATACAGGAAGGCACACATCAGCGCTAATGATAATGCCGCCAATCACGATACTTGCTACTTTATTAATTTACAGGAAACAATCCTATTAAAAGATTAAGGCGGTGGGGTGCAGAGTTAAATGTTAAAATCTGAAGAAACCAATCACTTTAACAGATTACTCAAGAAGAACAGACAACAATGCCGTGCCCGCTGACGCAGCAAAGCGCCGTGTCCCAGCCGGCTGCTGTTATTTAGGGTTACCCTGGGCACGGACCCAGACGGATAAAACACCATCCCAGAGAAAAGGAGAAACAGGAGAGGAGGCTCTTACCCCATAACTGACCACAAGCCAAGATCAAGCTGACAAACGCAAGACCTGGGGACACGTCTAAAAATTCATGTGATAAAATAGAGGGGGGGAATTGAGGCGCGCACAGAAACTAATCAAATGCTCTTCTTAGTTTTAATTCATGATCTACTGGAATCAAGATACACTATGTAGGCCAGAGTATTGTGACACATCTTAATCACTAAACTCAGGTTCTTCTTTCACTTCCATTGCCCACCAGTGTAAAATATCTGGCGGCTCGTCATGCTGTCTGACTTTACTAACATGTGACAGAATGGCTGGTGGTAAAGATCTCCCTGATACCATAGCTGTCCTGTAGTAGCGTTAATACGCACCTGTACCGAGTATCCCGGACTCCGCTTCCTTCCCCTGGGTCTGCTGCCCTCTGTTCTGCTCCACGTCAGGTTTTACAAGTTGCCCAGCGTGGCTCAATGACATCATCTCCTTATGTTTATTTCAGGCCCACTAAGACATATTAACCCCTTAATGACCGCCAATACACCTTTTAACGGCGGCAGTTAACGGTGCTTATTCCTCAGCGTCGCTTTTTTTTTTTTTTTTTTTTTAACGCCGTTGAGAAATAAGGGTATAGCTATCCACTATCCAGCGGTGGACGCCGCGATGTCAGCCTGCATATAGGCTGTAGTTTCTCTTCTTTGGTATTCAATACGATATTGGTAGCTATTTCCGGGCAGGCCATATAGCCACTTGAATTTATCCATTATCCCAGTATAACGTTACTGATGAAGGTCCCTTTGTGTGACCGAAACGTTTTCTGATTTGGGATACAATAAATCTTTTGTTTCTTTCTTTGGGAACCTACCCGTGCACCTGATACGGTTGTGCATACGTCTATCTAACTACATTACGAGTTGACACCTAAGGCTTCTTTCACACTAGCGTCGGAATCTCCCCATCGCAATGCGTCGGGGAGAGATTCCGACGCTAGCGTTTGCTGCATTGCACAATGGGTGCAGCGGATGCATTTTTCCGGCGCATCCGCTGCCCCATTGTAAGGTGCGGGGAGGTGGGGGCGGAGTTCCGGCCGCGCATGCGCGGTCGGAAAAAGCGGTCCGTCGGGAGAAAAAAACGTTACATGTAGGGTTTTTTTCTCCCGACGGTCCGCAAAAGCACGACGCATCCGTCGCAAGACGGATGCGAAGTGTGCCAATCCGTCGCAAATGCGTCGTCAATAGAAGTCTATGGGGAAAAAACGCATCCTGCAAGCACTTTTGCAGGATGCGTTTTTTCTGCAAAACGACGCATTGTGGCGGATTTAAAAAAACGCTAGTGTGAAAGTACCCTAACATGTCTAGGTTCTCTTTTTTCTAAGTAGTGAGAAAAAATTCCAAACTTTGCTAAAAACAAAAATAAAAAATTGTGCCATTCTCCGATACCCGTAGCGTCTCCATTTTTCGTGATCTGGGGTCAGGTGAGGGCTTATTTTTTGCGTTCCAAGCTGACGTTTTACCACTTTAGTGCAGACACGTTCTTTTGATCGCCCGTTATTGCACTTTAATGCAATGTCACGGCAACCAAAAAAACGTAATTCTGGCGTTTTGAATTTTTTTCTCGCTACGCCATTTAGCGATCAGGTTATTCCTTTTTTTTTATTGATTGGGCGATTCTGAACGCGGCGATACTAAATATGTGTAGGTTTGATTTTTTTTGTTTATTGTTTTATTTTGAATGGGGCGAAAGGGGGGTGATTTAAACTTATAATTCTTTTATTTTTTTCACTTTTTTTTTTTTTTTTTTTTTACTTTTGCCATGCTTCAATAGCCTTGATGGGAGACTAGAAGCTGGCACAACTCGATCAGCTCTGCTACATAGCAGCGATCATCAGATCGCTCCTATGTAGCTGAATTCCTGCATTGCTATGAGCGCCGACCACAGGGTGGCGCTCACAGCAAACCGGCAACAGCAACCATAGATGTCTCAAGGACCTCTATGGTTACTATGCAAACGCATTGCTGACCCCCGATCATGTGACGGAGGTCGGCGATGAGCTCATTTCCGGCCGGATGGCCGGAAGCGCCGGTTAAATGCCGCTGTCAGCGTTTGACAGCGGCATTTAACTAGTTAATAGCGGCGGGTGGATCGCGATTCCACCTGTCGCTATTGTGCGCACATGTCAGCTGTTCAAAACAGCTGACATGTCCTGGCTTTGATGCGGGCTCACCACTGGAGCCCTACATCAAAGCGGGGGATCTGATCTCGGACGTACTATCCCGTCCGAGGCCAGAAAGGGGTTAATAAAGACTTGTTCTTTTTTTGGTGATCTCTGGCTACTTGCATATACTTTGCTTGTTATGAACTATTTTTTGTGACATAACTCTGATTTAAGGGCACAAAAATTAAAAGTTTGAAAGTTGCAAAATTTTCGACATATTTGACAAATTTTTTTTTTTTTTTCCATAAATAAACGCAAGTTATGTCAAAAATTTTTACCACTATCATGAAGTACAATATGTCATGAGAAAACAGACTTAATCGCCGGATCCGTTGAAGCGTTCCAGAGTTATGACCTCAAAGTGACAGGGGTCAGAATCGTAAAAAAAAAATTGGCCTGGTCATCAAGGCCAAAATTGGCTTGGTCACTAAGGGGCTAGACTGCTAGTCTTGTGTTGGTTTGGTTTCTGTGCTCCACCATCAGTTCCTAGTCTGCATCTACCTTTGTGACCTGCAGACCATCATCCTTGCTAGTTAACCATCTGCTGCACTACGCCCGTGGTTCCTCTGCTTTCGGACTTGTCGTGTCTCCCTGCCTGACTGTATTGTGCCCAGAGCTGGATATTGGACTAACACAGACCTCGATAGACAACGCAGCTAAGCTGAAGTCCCTGAGCCTCTGATCATAACTGTCCAAAAGACACATCGGATAAAAAGAAAGCTCTATTTATCACAGGCAAATTTTACCCAAAGATAGTGACTATCCTAAATGACAAACGGATATCAGATTTACAGGAGTTGTGCAATGAATTTTGCCTAAAAGCAGGAAAGGTGATAACACAATCAATAAACCATAATTGATCTTTTCAATCCATTCCCGATCCAGCACTGACGGTCCCTGCCAGTCCTGCAGAAATCATGTGCATCACCCACCAATCACTGGCCTCAGTTGTCACAAGTGATTGGCAGCATCGGTACCAAGTAATGGAAATTACTATTTCTTTTATAAAGACTCAAACTATTACTGCAACATGGAATATAATCATTTTGATGGGTCCTGTTTTTGGGAAATCAACCACAGAGAATATTCTTTCTATTTGCTAAAAATGACCCAATGATGAGCGGACACCGCTTCCATCCACTTGAACCTACTTGACACCAAGCCGCCATCGATCAGTTTAATTTTGGCGTGCCTCACATTGCTCCCAAAGAGGACACTTGATCGGTCCAACTTTTAGAGATTAACATAACGTTTCTTGGAAATCGTTCTCCTGTGCGTCAGGTCTGCTCTCTGTCATGCTGTCAACGTTGGGTTCCTCTGAGTTCCCCGTCCCTTTAATAAGTCCAAAACTGAATGCGATGTCAGCAAAGTGACCCTGGAAGTGAGAAGTAAATTTGGTCATGACTTTTTGATGGGGAAAACATACACTCAGGGATGAATCAAGTGTTCGGTGGCAATCTAAAGTCAATATCTGAGTATTTGACAAACAGCCCCAATGGTTCTGGCTGGGTGAATACATGAAAAAAAATCACAACAAAAAATGTAGTTTTACAGCTATGGTGGCAAAAAAGGCAACGAGGCTGCAACGTGCGGACATGAACTTAGTTTGGTCCAAATGTAGCCTGTCAGTCTCTATTGATTGACCTTCTGCAAAGACTTGATCTCATCCTACCGGAAACTCGCTGCCGAGCTACAGTAGAAAAGCACACGATAATTAAGGGCAATTAATCCACGCTGAGCTAACATTACCACGCACCCTTTAAAAGGGTAAACACATGGAACTGGGGTGGACATAATGCCCATGATGGGGGGTTTGATCACTAATAAACCCATCATTAGTACTCAAACTGGAGAATTTACTTTTCAGATGCGGAGACAAGAGCTTTGTGTGTTTCTGGGAGAAGGGCGCAGTGTGTTACCAATAATTGCTACTTACAGATGCAAGTGGAGAAATTAGCTATTTTTGTTAGCAATCTAACAAACTCCTAGCAACTAACACTATAGACTTCAATGAGGCTGGAGACTGCAGGAACACAGAATGCCCCTGAGTGATAAACACTCCAACTTCTCCACAAGACCTGCTCTACGGGGAGTCACAAGTGTGAGGCCGAACCAAAAATAGTTCTGGCTCTTCCACGTAAAGCCTCTCCCACAATCTCACCCTACCTACCCCCATAAGAAACCATTAGTGACCAATTGCCAGTATGTGTCCACATCCATATCACTCTGGAGACAGGTGAACACCTGAGAGGTGGGAACGCATCTTTCAGAAATGTGTGACATATATTATGTACCCCCTTAATAGCTGGAATTATTAGATATGATATAAAACGAGAAATGCATCCTCTTACCAAACTCTCCCCTCTCCAATCAGTCCTGAATGCAGCAGCCAGGATCATATTCCTTTCCAACCGCTAAACCGATGCCTCCATCCTGTGCCAGTCATTACACTGGTTACCCATCTGCTACAGAGTTCAATATAAACTTATCACGCTCACCCACAAAAGCTTCACGGTTCAGCACCACCCTACATCTCCTCCCTCATCTCGGTCTGTCTATCACCCTATCCTCCATTCTGCAAATGACGTAAAATTTAAAATCCTTGATAATCCGAACCTCCCATTCCTGTCTCCAAGTCTTCTCGCGTGCTGCGACAATTCTTTGGAATGCACTACCCAGAACAATTTCATTTATTCTCAATACGCAAAGTTTTAAGTGTGCCTTAAAAACTTACTTCTTTAGACTGGCCTATCGCCCTACCTTACTTATCTAATTATCTCCGTTTTGCCCATATAAAATTTTCTTCAAAATCATGACCCTCGTAGCATCTGATCACACACCCTCTGTGAACTTAATTGCTCTCTGTGTCGGTACTGTACACATACTGACTGTGCGGTTCATGCAGCGTTCTGCGCATTCCCTATTTATTATATAGATGACTGGACTGCACAAAAAAAGCACATTTTATCATTTATCTTTCCTGTCTCTCCTATTTCCTCATGGACTGTAGCTCGCGAGCAGGGCCCTTAATCCTTGTGCTAATGGAGTTATGTTTACTCTGTAATGTCTTTACTATCTGTTTAAGTCCCCTCTAAAATGGTAACGTGCTGCGGAAAGTGCCGTAACTATGGAAATAAAAAATGATTATTATTTTATGTTGCAAACCACTGAACTTTCCAGAAGTTTTTTTTACCTAAATGTTAATATTTAGGGTTAAAAAATCATTTTTGCAATATACTTTCAACAATTTTGGACAGTTTGGCTTCTACACACTCTATGTATCATTGCACATAGAAGACTGCAGAATGAGTCAATGGTAAAACCCTTCAGTGAGCTTTTTCGGACTCCTCCTGAATAATCTTCTAAACAGATTACTAACCAATTAAAGGGGTTGTCCAGGACTTTAACATTGATGGCCTATCTTCACGTATGATAAGCGGTGAAGTGACTCGGAAGACAATTGCGGGGATTCTAAAAGACTCCATACACATTTGAATAAAGCAAGTAGACAGTGTTCATGTGTATGGGGGAGCCAGGAGACTATGATTGCATGTGTATGGCCAGCTTTATAGGCTTTAAAGACTTTTCACGTGAAAATAAGTTATCATGTATCCACAGGTTAGATGATAACTGTTGCTCGGGGGGGGGGGGAGGGTCCAACCTCCGAGACCTCCACCAATGTGCAAAATGGGGCCCTTATATCCCAGGTAGAATGGCGTGGCAGAACACATACTTGACCGTCGCTCCATTCATTCAATCCGAGGGGCTGCCGAGCATGTGTGTGTGTGTGGGGGGGTCCAACCTCCGAGACCTCCACCAATGTGCAAAATGGAGCCCTTATATCCCAGGTAGAATGGCGTGGCAGAACACATACTTGACCGTCGCTCCATTCATTCATTCCGAGGGGCTTCTGAGAGTGGCACTTGGCTTTTTCCGCATATGCAATGAATGAATGGTGGTCTGGCATGCAAGCATCAGGACCATTTTGATGTAGGGATAAAGGATCCCGATCTGCCAATAGGAGGGGATCTCAGCGGTGGGACTCTCACCGATCAGCAATCATCACTTATTCTGTGGTTATAGGTGATGACTTGTTTTCACCAGACAACTTCTTCAATGAAAAAAGTTGCACTCGTGTACGGCCACCTCTCCATGCAAATTCTGTCTGACTGCCACGGCCTTCTCGTATGGCGGAATTTGGATCGAGGGGGTTTCCGTCCTTCTAGTAAGGTGGGGACCCACTTTAATTGAGGAATCATGGAAATTAATGGCGAATTCTATGTTTGAAAAAAAAAAATCAGCCAAAGTGTGAAAAGTATGAACCCGACTGTCGCATTTCTAGTGCTGCGTGTGAATGATTCCACTATTCTGCTATCTAGAAAATAATGTCAAACTCGTTTGTGAAAATCACGTCAAGAGGCCTTGGACAAGAGCGGTGCCTGCGAGGGGCTGACACTAAAGGTTATTAATGCCGGCTTCAGTGATGGGCTGGGGGGCTCTGCTTCTCTGAGGATTGGTCTATTTTTTGCTGAATGCAGCACACCAGCTCTTGGCTTTCTCCTTCGCTGGGCCATCTCGTATCACCACGAACATTAATGCAATGTGACGTGCGAGCTTACTGCTGCCTGCTTGTGGGTCCGTGTCAAAGATCACACGTTCTGCAGAATACACACAACTCTCCAAGAAAAATCAACTTTCTGTAATGAGAATCTGAGGCTCTGACCTTCTGGATGCACAATGCCGGGGGGGGCTCATATGTGACAACTATCAGTGGTGGGAAATGTCGTAATACAATGCATAGATACCAAATATTTTCTTGCAATTCATTTTTCCCATATGAGCCTAAATGCTCCACAGTCGCATTTTCAACAATTTAAAGGGTAACTCTAATAAATGAAAAAAAAGGAGATAACTTGAGGACCGGAGGGGGTCCGGCAAACTGGGTCCCCCGCAAATCACTAGAACAGGGCTCTGAATCATCCAACTGAAAAATTAAGTAGCTATACATATGTAGCACGGCTTCATTTATGGTCTATGAGACTGCTGGAAGTCCCAGGGATTGCGGCACATTGTCAGACATTGTAACAACACGTCTCCTCTGATCCTTGTGTCAGAACAATTTTCCTAAAAGGAATTTCATTTTGTAATTGGATTTCATGACAAATCCCTAAAGAAGTAAAGTGTGTTTTTCCCCAGCGCTGTTTTGAGTTGAGCATCCCCCCCACAGGGAAGCAGGAAGGGTGGGTGATCACAGGGGCATAGATATAATAGCAATATTTATTTTTCCAAAATTCCTGCAACCTGCCAATAAAACAAGTTGTAATGACGTCACGAGCGCCATCGAGCAGCAGCTGATTCCATCGCTTGTCTTCAGCATGGAAATTATCTACAAAACACTTTGCAAATTCATAGCATTATCAGAGTTACAGCCTGTGATACGGTTTACAGCTGCACTCATTCTACCGATTCAGTGCTGAAATCTCTCAGCATCCTCTGCTTGTTCGGTATCTGCACAGACACTGCTCTGGGGATTTGTATTCGGAAAATGGCTCATCAGTTCACCAGACACTGAACAGTCATCTGATTCATCTGTGTCCGATAACAACCTGCCAATGTGGAGTATAATACAGCAACTCGGGATCAGTACAGACCAAGTAATGATTCCACCAGCAGAATAGTGAGTGCAACTCTGGGGTATAATACAGGAGGTAACTCAGGATCAGTAATGTAATGTATGTACACAGTGACTGCACCAGCAGAATAGTGAGTGCAGCTCTGGAGTATAATACAGGAGGTAACTCAGGATCAGTAATGTAATGTATGTACACAGTGACTGCACCAGCAGAATAGTGAGTGCAGCTCTGGAGTATAATACAGGATGTAACTCAGGATCAGTAATGTAATGTATGTACACAGTGACTGCACCAGCAGAATAGTGAGTGCAGCTCTGGAGTATAATACAGGATGTAACTCAGGATCAGTAATGTAATGTATGTACACAGTGACTGCACCAGCAGAATAGTGAGTGCAGCTCTGGAGTATAATACAGGAGGTAACTCAGGATCAGTAATGTAATGTATGTACACAGTGACTGCACCAGCAGAATAGTGAGTGCAGCTCTGGAGTATAATACAGGATGTAACTCAGGATCAGTAATGTAATGTATGTACACAGTGACTGCACCAGCAGAATAGTGAGTGCAGCTCTGGAGTATAATACAGGATGTAACTCAGGATCAGTAATGTAATGTATGTACACAGTGACTGCACCAGCAGAATAGTGAGTGCAGCTCTGGAGTATAATACAGGATGTAACTCAGGATCAGTAATGTAATGTATGTACACAGTGACTGCACCAGCAGAATAGTGAGTGCAGCTCTGGAGTATAATACAGGATGTAACTCAGGATCAGTAATGTAATGTATGTACACAGTGACTGCACCAGCAGAATAGTGAGTGCAGCTCTGGAGTATAATACAGGATGTAACTCAGGATCAGTAATGTAATGTATGTACACAGTGACTGCACCAGCAGAATAGTGAGTGCAGCTCTGGAGTATAATACAGGATGTAACTCAGGATCAGTAATGTAATGTATGTACACAGTGACTGCACCAGCAGAATAGTGAGTGCAGCTCTGGGGTATAATACAGGAAGTAACTCAGGATCAGTAATGTAATGTATGTACACAGTGACTGCACCAGCAGAATAGTGAGTGCAGCTCTGGAGTATAATACAGGAGGTAACTCAGGATCAGTAATGTAATGTATGTACACAGTGACTGCACCAGCAGAATAGTGAGTGCAGCTCTGGAGTATAATACAGGATGTAACTCAGGATCAGTAATGTAATGTATGTACACAGTGACTGCACCAGCAGAATAGTGAGTGCAGCTCTGGAGTATAATACAGGATGTAACTCAGGATCAGTAATGTAATGTATGTACACAGTGACTGCACCAGCAGAATAGTGAGTGCAGCTCTGGAGTATAATACAGGAGGTAACTCAGGATCAGTAATGTAATGTATGTACACAGTGACTGCACCAGCAGAATAGTGAGTGCAGCTCTGGAGTATAATACAGGATGTAACTCAGGATCAGTAATGTAATGTATGTACACAGTGACTGCACCAGCAGAATAGTGAGTGCAGCTCTGGAGTATAATACAGGATGTAACTCAGGATCAGTAATGTAATGTATGTACACAGTGACTGCACCAGCAGAATAGTGAGTGCAGCTCTGGAGTATAATACAGGATGTAACTCAGGATCAGTAATGTAATGTATGTACACAGTGACTGCACCAGCAGAATAGTGAGTGCAGCTCTGGAGTATAATACAGGATGTAACTCAGGATCAGTAATGTAATGTATGTACACAGTGACTGCACCAGCAGAATAGTGAGTGCAGCTCTGGAGTATAATACAGGATGTAACTCAGGATCAGTAATGTAATGTATGTACACAGTGACTGCACCAGCAGAATAGTGAGTGCAGCTCTGGAGTATAATACAGGATGTAACTCAGGATCAGTAATGTAATGTATGTACACAGTGACTGCACCAGCAGAATAGTGAGTGCAGCTCTGGGGTATAATACAGGAAGTAACTCAGGATCAGTAATGTAATGTATGTACACAGTGACTGCACCAGCAGAATAGTGAGTGCAGCTCTGGAGTATAATACAGGATGTAACTCAGGTTGAGTAATAGAATGAATGTACACAGTGACTGCACCAGCAGAATAGTGAGTGCAGCTCTGGGGTATAATACAGGAGGTAACTCAGGATCAGTAATGTAATGTATGTACACAGTGACTGCACCAGCAGAATAGTGAGTGCAGCTCTGGAGTATAATACAGGATGTAACTCAGGGTCAGTTCAGGATGAGTAATGTAATATGGATTATGTATGTAATGAATGTACAGTGATATACATACATTATGTATGTACATAATTCTATATAGGTAGTGTTTGCATGTTTATTGTATGTTATTTCTGGAAGAAGCTGTTGATCGATTTATAAAGGAAAACATTTGGAGCATAGAATAAGATCAGTGCGGAGAACAATTTGCAGCGAGGGAGTGAAGGTGAGCAGTGTCCATCTCTTATTATATATCTGTACGGATATATATTTTTCATTGCAATTCTGCCTGTGGTGATCATGAGACCTCTGAGAAGTGATCTGTACAGATCAGGAAGTGTTTTGTGTATTATGAAGCTCAGTGACCTGAGAGAAAAATGCAAGATTCCAGGATATTATTTAATATGTATAGTGCTATGAAAATAATCACTATTATTTTAAACATGTGTGATATTAAAGATCGAGTTAAACAATAAGTTATTTTCTCCTAACACAGACACTTTGTAAACCACTTTAAATCAAATTAATTAATTTTCTTTTTTTTAGCCTGTTTTATCTCCTAATAATTTTAGATTGTAACGTACCAGGGCATGAAAAATGCCTGGTATTTAGACCTCCAGTCTCATGTTGAGAGGGCTTGTTAATGTGGCCACTAGAATGAATGGGCAGCAGTACCCGGTGTTATAATGAACAATTGTTTTCTAGTAGTTAGCACCATGAATTAAAAAGACAAATTATGCATGAATGACTCAGATAAAATGTAAAATATTAGAAACATCTGTTGATCCGTCATAAAGACATATTGTTCATCTGTCCCATTAATTCAGCCTCTGATGAATGAGCTGTTAGTTACCGCAGATACATTATTACGCTAATAGGCTCATTGCTCTGCGACTACATAGAAGCGTTGTGTTACCAGCGGACAGGCAGGGGATCTGCTGAAAGGGTCTCAGATCAACACACGTCAGAATCGGTATCACCCGACTATGATCCATATGCCCTGTTCCGAGACATGGAGGGTCTCCGTGAGATCTGAAGAGGAAAAACTTCTTTGATATTAGTTAGCCTCTCATCACAACTCCCATAATTTACCTGTCAATCCCATCAATTCTTCCCCTATACATCCCATCATCCACCTGTCACACCCATCATTCCTTCTCACGTATCTTCAATCATCCACCTACCACTAACATGATTCCTTCCCCTATACCACCCATCATCCACCTGTGACTTCCATCATTCCTTCTGCCATACCACCATCATCCACCTGTTACTCCCATCATTCCTTCTCCCATCATCCACCTGTCACTGCCGTCATTCCTTCTCCCATCGTTCACCTGTCACTTCCATTATTCCTTCTCCATAACATCCATCATCCATGTCACTTCCATTATTCCTTCTCCATAACATCCATAATCCACGTCACTCCCATAATTCCTTCTCCTATATCTCCCATCATTGACCTGTCATTTTTATCAATCCTTCCCCCTAAACCACCCATCATCCACCTGTGACTTCAATCATTCCTTCTGCCATACCACCCATCATCCACCTGTCACTCCCATCCTTCTTTCTCCCATACCACCCATTATTCACCTGTCACTCCCATCCTTCTTTCTCCCATACCACTCATCATCCACCTGTCACTCCCATCCTTCTTTCTCCCATACCACCCATCATCCACCTGTCACTCCCATCCTTCTTTCTCCCATACCACCCATCATCCACCTGTCACTCCCATTCTTCTTTCTCCCATACCACTCATCATCCAATTGTCACTCCCATCCTTCTTTCTCCCATACCACCCATCATCCACCTGTCACTCCCATCCTTCTTTCTCCCATACCACCCATCATCCACCTGTCACTCCCATCCTTCTTTCTCCCATACCACCCATCATCCACCTGTCACTCCCATCCTTCTTTCTCCCATACCACCCATCATCCACCTGTCACTCCCATCCTTCTTTCTCCCATACCACTCATCATCCACCTGTCACTCCCATCCTTCTTTCTCCCATACCACCCATCATCCATCTGTCACTCCCATCCTTCTTTCTCCCATATCACCCATTATCCACCTGTCACTCCCATCCTTCTTTCTCCCCTACCACTCATCATCCACCTGTCACTCCCATCCTTCTTTCTCCCATACCACCCATCATCCACCTGTCACTCCCATCCTTCTTTCTCCCCTACCACTCATCATCCACCTGTCACTCCCATCCTTCTTTCTCCCATACCACCCATCATCCACCTGTCACTCCCATCCTTCTTTCTCCCATACCACCCATCATCCACCTGTCACTCCCATCCTTCTTTCTCCCATACCACTCATCATCCACCTGTCACTCCCATCCTTCTTTCTCCCATACCACTCATCATCCACCTGTCACTCCCATCATTCCTTCCTCCCTACCTCCCATCATCACAGTCACAACTATCACATTCTCCTTCCAATGATCCATCGATCACCCCATCCATCATTCATTCACTTTTCTCCTACCTTCGATCACTCACCTGCCTTTACCACTCTTACACCCTCTGATAATGAGGCCTACGTAGCTCAGGACAGTCGAAGGTTCTGATACTCTGCGGAGGAGTCCAGAACAAGTTTACAGCTTTTAGATTTTACCACAAATGTATCCATTCAGTGACAGATCTTAAAATCAAATTGAAATATAAAAGCTCTTCCCAATAACACAGGAAATGTTATTGTTTTGTTGTGTCCATGGATCCCAGAGAAGATTCCAGATAAAAGCATTAGTGTACAGAGGGAACCAGCAATGATTTACAGCTCCGGAGATAATGCCGGTATTTGGAAAGACCGATTATTTCCACCTGTTACCACTTGATAAACCAGGAGCACCCACTTCCCTGCCGCGCTCCACAAACAAGTTTTGAAAGAGCGGAGGTCATCCCAAAAATAAAATCTGGGTCACCAGGAGAGAGACGTGAGCCCCCCATCCTGCTCAGGACCACCGCTCCCATTTCCTGCTTCTGAACTTTCCACTGTCTGTTTTGCGAAAAATGTATTCCTCTTATTTCTTGCATGTGTAAATTAGAGAAAATAACAAAAATTGCAACAAAAAAGACGTACTGTCCATGTGATAAACTCCAGCCGAAGAGAGAAGATAGCGGCAACCTGAGCAAGAGAAGCGTCATCTCATATGGAGCATCGAGACCACAAATCCATCATGCTCCAGTCAGCTATGGTAAGAAATCCACAATTCATTTTCCTCCAGCGGCTAACCCCCGAGCCGGCCACAGAGTCAGACGGCAAGGAAGCCTGCAAACACTTTGTGGCTTGTAGAGAAGTAGGAAGCATTAGATTGTATCAGACATTAAGGAGCAGGTTACTGGAACAGGAAGGTGAAACCGTCGCAGGGAAAAACGTATGCAAGGAACGGCTGAGGATAGATCCACCCAGCAGAAAAAGGGTTACAAGCAATTAAAGGGGTTCTCCGCTTTAGTATACTACTACTTGACTAAGAAAAAAATTAAAAAAGATGAGCCTCCTTGCTGTGAATCCCAGGGATCAGCTACGGAGAAACCTGCAAACAAGTGTTCAACGTCTCTGCAGTGCCCCCACAGTCTATGGGTGCATGGAAATTATCGGGCTGCACTTGGATGCCATCCGAGAGCAGTCTGATTTCTGGGGACTCACAGAATGGAAAAGATAGAGAAAGCTTGTTCTCCATCTTTTCACTTGTGCTAGACTCTCTCATCCGAAAGAATCGGATCTCACTAAGCTGACACTCTGATCCGAGTGGTTTGGCATAAACAACTCCATTCTCTTGCATGAGAGAATCTATGCTCGTGTGACCCCGGCCTTAGTAATATGATGGTACCTTACAGCAGCACATAGATTTCTATGGCTTCAAAGAATTAGATTCCTTATATCTTTAATTATTTTGCCACCTCCAGGAAAAAGCTACAGAATATGGATTATAACATATATAGCTACAGAATATGGATACAAATGTGGTTTGTATCCTGATAAAGAAATCGGATGATTTTGAAACGCGTAGATAATTTAAAAGCATCAAGGTTTTATTGAGATTCCTGGAATATTCCTGGTTTCCTAAAGCAGCGCAGAGGAACCACCTGTTCTTATGTTTTTTTGGTTACAGAATTTGGATTGTTATAGGACTACTACCTTATACTTTGCACTACGATGGGTCGTTGGTCAGCACTGTTGTAGTGAAGCACAGGCAGTGGCATCCAGCAAGGGTAGGATGTCTACGGGCTTTGTAGGCTCATGTAAATTTCCTCCGGGTACTTCCGATTCCTCCTACTCTCCAAAAACATACTGAGAGGTTAATTGTATTCCTGTGAATTTGTCCCTAGTCTACTGCAGAAAACTCTTGAGAATAAGGAAATCAAGACACAATTATTATATCAATTATTATTTCTAAAATTAAATGGATATTCTTCCCATCCCTCAAAACACCGTTCCAGTGCCTTCGCCCCCGTTACACAGCGCTCTCCACCCATCCGCCACCCCACTGCTCCTGCCGCTCTCTGCCTATAGAGAAGGACTCACGGCTGATTTCTCCAGTAAATGATTACAGGCGCAGCACCTGCTCCGCACAGAACGCTGCGCGACCCCTGCAGTCGACTACAGCGACAGGAAACTACTTGCTGGAGGAAATGATGGTGATAAGAAGATAAAAATAGCCAGGAATGATGGAGAGCGAAGCAGCTGATAGATACGGAGAGGAAATGAATGTATGAAAAAGATGCACAAGGTGGGACAAAAGAGGGGGCAGCCATTATTAACCCCCGCATTGGCCAGAAGAAAGCAGAGTGGATCATCGAGCAGGTTTCCTATGTTAAAAGGGTTGAACAATCAGAGAATGACCATAGTTAAATTACTTGTCTGCTTTGCAAAAATTATCTGTCATTATGGTCACTATATAACCACAGCACTAAATCTTGCTCCGTCTGTGACAAGCTTCATGTAACTGTCCACGTCTGAAGGCTATTTTCATCTGCCACAAGGGGGAGCTCAGGAGTTTCACTGTATACGGATTATACAGGGTGGGCCATGTATATGGATACACCTAAATAAAATGGGAATGGTTGGTGATATCAACTTCTGTTTGTGGCACATTAGTATATGGGAGGGGGAAAACTTTCCAAGATCGGTGGTGACCATGGCGGCCATTCTGAAGTTGGCCATTTTGGAACCAACTTTTTTTTTTTCAATGGGAGACCTTGGTGGCCATTCAACTGGCCCACGACGACCAATCCACTTTCCATTACACCCATAATGTGGTGGTGCCCCATCTTGGGCGTCAGGTCCCAGCATTCCTACATGAACAGTTTCCTGGAAAGTGGATTGGTCGTCGTGGGCCAGTTGAATGGCCACCAAGGTCTCCCGATCTGAGCCCCTTACACTTTTATCTTTGGGGTCATCTGAAGGCAACTGTCTATGCTGTGAAGATACGAGATGTGCAGCATCTGAAACAACAGATACTGGAAGCCTGTGCTAGCATTTCTTCTGCGGTGTTCCTATCAGTGTGTCAAGAGTTGGAGAAGGGAGTTGCATTGACAATCCAACACAATGGGCAGCACTTTGAACACAATTTATAAATGGTCATAAACTTGTAAATAACTCATGAAAGAATAAAGGCATGCTAAAACCAAGCACACCATTGTTTTCTTGTGAAATTCTCAACAAGTTTGATGTCACATGACCCTCTTCCCATTGAAAAAAATAAAGTTGGCTCCAAAATGGCCAACTTCAAAATGGCCACCATAGTCACCACCCATCTTGAAACGTTTCCACCCTCCCATATACTAATGTGCCACAAATAGGAAGTTGATATCACCAACCATTCCCATTTTATTTAGGTGTATCCATATACATGGCCCACCCTATACACTGAACACAATAACATATCTGTATGCAATCTTGCTCCTAAGCTCCCCCTGGTGGTGACTGCAGGTATCCAGAAATACTTCAATTAAACTTTAGGTGATTTGGAGAGTTATATCAGAAGATAAAAGATATACCTCTTGTAATGCTATGCCCAGTGCTCATGCATGGTGTCTCGTTCTCTCTCCATGCAGAGACGCCGGCTTACTCACCTCCTTAGCCCACGTCGTGATCCCCGGCTCGCTCCTTTTCCTGCCTCCTTCCTGCACTGTGTCTCGGCGATATGCCTAGGGCGCAGGTGAGCATGGTCCCCTGTTCTTAAAAGGGACAGCACGCGCACATGGTAAATACTCCCGTTCTGTTAGAAATTGTCCCAAGTGGCCATCCTGTCTGAACTTGTCCCAAGTGGCAGTCCTGCTTTGTCTGAGAATCTGAAGTAATGTCTCTGCCCTTTGGGGTCAGCAGCTACTGCTGGATATCGCCCTGGAGTGGCACCTGGCAGCTACCTGCCGCAGAAGTCTGACCTCACCACTAGAGGCAGCAGCGAACACCTAGGTAGCTGCCTAGTCATGCCCCTCCAGGGCAAGTCCGGTCTGTGGCACAGTGGCTCCACCACTATATATATATATATATATATGTTATGAATTACACTTTAATGGAATCTTTGCCCTTTAACCCCTTCCCGACCTTTGACGCCACGTAGGCGTCATGAAAGTCGGTGCCAATCCGACCCATGACGCCTATGCGGCGTCATGGAAAGATCGCGTCCCTGCAGATCGGGTGAAAGGGTTAACTCCCATTTCACCCGATCTGCAGGGACAGGGGGAGTGGTAGTTTAGCCCAGGGGGGGTGGCTTCACCCCCTCGTGGCTACGATCGCTCTGATTGGCTGTTGAAAGTGAAACTGCCAATCAGAGCGATTTGTAATATTTCACCCATTATAACGGGTGAAATATTACAATCCAGCCATGGCCGATGCTGAAATATCATCGGCCATGGCTGGAAATACTAGTGTGCCCCCACCCCACCCCTCCGATCGCCCCCCCACCCCCCCGATCTGGCCGGTACACTGCTCCGGCTCCCCTCCGCCCTGTGCTCCGCTCCCCCCCGTACTCGTGTCCGCTCCCCCCGTGCTCCAATCACCCCCCCGTGCTCCAATCACCCCCCCTGCACTCCGATCCACCCCCCCCGTGCTCCGTTCCACCCCCCGTGCTCCGTTCCAGCCCCCCCGTGCTCCGTTCCACGCCCCCCGCGCTCCGTTCCACCCCTCCCGCGCTCCGATTCCCCCCCCCGTGCTCCGATCCCCCCCCCGTGGTCCCCCCCCACCCTATCATACTTACCGATCCAGCCGGGGTCCCGTCCGTCTTCTCCCGGGCGCCGCCATCTTCCAAAATGGCGGGCGCATGTGCAGTGCGCCCGCCGAATCTGCCGGCCGGCAGATTCGTTCCAAAGTGCATTTTGATCACTGAGATATAATCTATCTCAGTGATCAAAATAAAAAAAATAATAAATGACCCCCCCCCCCCTTTGTCACCCCCATAGGTAGGGACAATAAAAAAATAAAGAAATTTTTTTTTTTCCACTAATGTTAGAATAGGGTTAGGGGTAGGGTTAGGGGTAGGGTTAGGGTTAGGGGTAGGGTTAGGGGTAGGGTTAGGGGTAGGGTTAGGGGTAGGGTTAGGGTTAGGGGTAGGGGTAGGGTTAGGGGTAGGGGTAGGGTTAGGGTTAGGGCTAGGGTTAGGGTTAGGGTTAGGAATGTGCACACGTATTCTGGTCCTCTGCGGATTTTTCCGCTGCGGATTTGATAAATCCGCAGTGCTAAACCGCTGCGGATTTATGGCGGATTTACCGCGTTTTTTTCTGCGCATTTCACTGCGGTTTTACAATTGCGATTTTCTATTGGAGCAGTTGTAAAACCGCTGCGGAATCCGCACAAAGAAGTGACATGCTGCGGAATGTAAACCGCTGCATTTCCGTGCAGTTTTTCCGCAGCATGTGTACAGCGATTTTTGTTTCCCATAGGTTTACATTGAACTGTACACTCATGGGAAACTGCTGCGGATCCGCAGCGTTTTCCGCAGCGTGTGCACATACCTTTAGAATTAGGCTATGTGCACACGGTGCGGATTTGGCTGCGGATTCGCAGCAGTGTTCCATCAGGTTTACAGTACCATGTAAACATAAGAAAAACCAAATCCGCTGTGCCCGTGATGCGGAAAATACCGCGCGGGAACGCTGCGTTGTATTTTCCGCAGCATGTGAATTCTTTGTGCGGATTCCGCAGCGTTTTACACCTGTTCCTCAATAGGAATCAGCAGGTGAAATCCGCACAAAAAACACTGGAAATCCGCGGAAAATCCGCAGGTAAAACACAGTGCCTTTTACCCGCAGATTTTTCAAAAATGGTGCGGAAATATCTCACACGAATCCGCAACGTGGGCACATAGCCTTAGGGTTAGGGTTGGAATTAGTGTTGTGGTTAGGGGTGTGTTGGGGTTAGGGTTGTGATTAGGATTATGGCTACAGTTGGGATTAGGGTTAGGGGTGTGTTGGGGTTAGTGTTGGAGTTAGAATTGAGGGGTTACCACTGTTTAGGCACATCAGGGGTCTCCAAACGCAACATGGCGCCACCATTGATTCCAGCCAATCTCGTATTCAAAAATTCAAATGGTGCTCCCTCACTTCCGAGCCCTGACGTGTGCCCAAACAGTGGTTTACCCCCACATATGGGGTACCAGCATACTCAGGACAAACTGCGCAACAATTACTGGGGTCCAATTTCTCCTGTTACCCTTGTGAATCTAAAAAAATGCTTGCTAAAACATAATTTTTGAGGAAAGAAAAATGATTTTTTATTTTCACGGCTCTGTGTTGTAAACGTCTGTGAAGCACTTGGGGGTTCAAAGTGCTCACCACATATCTAGATAAGTTCCTTGGGGGGTCTAGTTTCCAAAATGGGGTCACTTGTGGGGGGTTTCTACTGTTTAGGCACACCAGGGGCTCTGCAAACGCAACGTGACGCCCGCAGACCATTCCATCAAAGTCTGCATTTCAAAAGTCACTACTTCCCTTCTGAGCCCCGACGTGTGCCCAAACAGTGGTTTACCCCCACATATGGGGTATCAGCGTACTCAGGAGAAACTGGACAACAACTTTTGGGGTCCAATTTCTCCTGTAACCCTTGGGAAAATAAAAAATTCTGGGCTAAATAATTATTTTTGAGGAAAGAAAACGTATTTATTATTTTCACGGCTCTGCATTATAAACTTCTATGAAGCACTTGGGGGTTCAAAGTGCTCACCACACATCTAGATAAGTTCCTTTCAGGGTCTAGTTTCCAAAATGGGGTCACTTGTGGGGGGTTTCTACTGTTTAGGCACATCAGGGGCTCTGCAAACGCAACGTGACGCCCGCAGAGCATTCCATCAAAGTCTGCATTTCAAAACGTCACTACTTCAATTCCAAGCCCCGGCATGTGCCCAAACAGTAGTTTACCCCCACATATGGGGTATCACCGTACTCAGGAGAAACTGGACAACAAATATTGGGGTCAAATTTCTCCTGTTACCCTTGGGAAAATTAAAAAACTCTGGGCTAAATAATTATTTTTGAGGAAAGAAAACGTATTTATTATTTTCACGGCTCTGCATTATAAACTTCTATGAAGCACTTGGGGGTTCAAAGTGCTCACCACACATCTAGATAAGTTCCTTTGGGGGTCTAGTTTCCAAAATGGGGTCACTTGTGGGGGGTTTCTACTGTTAAGCCACATCAGGGGCTCTGCAAACGCAACGTGACGCCCACAGAGCATTCCATCAAAGTCTGCATTTCAAAACGTCACTACTTCACTTCCGAGCCCCGGCATGTGCCCAAACAGTGATTTACCCCCACATATGGGGTATCAGCGTACTCAGGAGAAACTGGACAACAACTTTTGGGGTCAAATTTCTCCTGTTACCCTTGGGAAAATAAAAAATTGCAGGCTAAAAGATCATTTTTGAGAAAATAATTTTTTTTTTTTTTTTCATGGCTCTGCGTTATAAACTTCTGTGAAGCACTTGGGGGTTCAAAGTCCTCACCACACATCTAGATTAGTTCCTTTGGGGGTCTAGTTTCTAAAATGGTGTCATTTCTGGGGGATCTCCAATGTTTAGGCACACAGGGGCTCTCCAAACGTGACATGGTGTCCGCTAATGATTGGAGCTAATTTTCCATTTAAAAAGCCAAATGGCGTGCCATCCCTTCCGAGCCCTGCCGTGCGCCCAAACAGTGGTTTACCCCCACATATGGGGTATCAGCGTACTCAGGACAAACTGGACAACAATATTTGGGGTCCAATTTCTCCTATTATCCTTGGCAAAATAGGAAATTCCAGGCTAAAAAATCATTTTTGAGGAAAGAAAAATTATTTTTTATTTTCATGGCTCTGCGTTATAAACTTCTGTGAAGCACCTGGGGGTTTAAAGTGCTCAATATGCATCTAGATAAGTTCCTTGGGGGGTCTAGTTTCCAAAATGGGGTCACTTGTGCGGGAGCTCCAATGTTTAGGCACACAGGGGCTCTCCAAACGCGACATGGTGTCCGCTAACAATTGGAGCTAATTTTCCATTCAAAAAGTCAAATGGCGCGCCTTCTCTTCCGAGCCCTGCCGAGTGCCCAAACAGTGGTTTACCCCCACATATGAGGTATCGGCGTACTCAGGAGAAATTGCCCAACAAATTTTATGATCCATTTTATCCTACTGCCCATGTGAAAATGAAAAAATTGAGGCGAAAAGAATTTTTTTGTGAAAAAAAAGTACTTTTTCATTTTTACAGATCAATTTGTGAAGCACCTGAGGGTTTAAAGTGCTCACTAGGCATCTAAATTAGTTCCTTGGGGGGTCTAGTTTCCAAAATGGGGTCACTTGTGGGGGAGCGCCAATGTTTAGGCACACAGGAGCTATCCAAACGCGACATGGTGTCCGCTAACGATGGAAATAATTTTTCATTCAAAAAGTCAAATGGCGCTCCTTCCCTTCCGAGCCTTACCATGTGCCCAAACAGTGGTTTACCTCCACATGTGAGGTATTGGTGTACTCAGGAGAAATTGCCCAACACATTTTAGGATCCATTTTATCCTGTTGCCCATGTGAAAATGAAAAAATTGAGGCTAAAAGAATTTTTTTGTGAAAAAAAAGTACTTTTTCATTTTTACGGATCAATTTGTGAAGCACCTGGGGGTTCAAAGTGCTCACTATGCATCTAGATAAGTTCCTTGGGGCGTCTAGTTTCCAAAATGGGGTCACTTGTGGGGGAGCTCCAATTTTTAGGCACACGGGGGCTCTCCAAACGTGACATGGTGTCCGCTAAAGAGTGGAGCCAATTTTTGATTCAAAAAGTCAAATGGCGCTCCTTCCCTTCCAAGCCCTGCCGTGCGCCAAAACAGTGGTTTACCCCCACATATGAGGTATCAGCGTACTCAGGACAAATTGGACAACAACTTTCGTGGTTCAGTTTCTCCTTTTACCATTGGGAAAATAAAAAAATTGTTGCTAAAAGATAATTTTTGTGACTAAAAAGTTAAATGTTCATTTTTTCCTTCCATGTTGCTTCTGCTGCTGTGAAGCACCTGAAGGGTTAATAAACTTCTTGAATGTGGTTTTGAGTACCTTGAGGGGTGCAGTTTTTAGAATGGTGTCACTTTTGGGTATTTTCAGCCATATAGACCCCTCAAACTGACTTCAAATGTGAGGTGGTCCCTAAAAAAAATGGTTTTGTAAATTTCGTTGTAAAAATGACAAATCGCTGGTCGAATTTTAACCCTTATAACTTCCTAACAAAAAAAAATTTTGTTTCCAAAATTGTGCTGATGTAAAGTAAACATGTGGGAAATGTTATTTATTAACTATTTTGTGTCACATATCTCTCTGGTTTAACAGAATAAAAATTCAAAATGTGAAAATTGCGAAATTTTCAAAATTTTCGCCAAATTTCCGTGTTTATCACAAATAAATGCAGAATTTATTGACCTAAATTTACCACTAACATGAAGCCCAATATGTCACGAAAAAACAATCTCAGAACCGCTAGGATCCGTTGAAGCGTTCCTGAGTTATTACCTCATAAAGGGACACTGGTCAGAATTGCAAAAAACGGCAAGGTCTTTAAGGTCAAAATAGGCTGGGTCTTGAAGGGGTTAAGAAATGTCTCTACCTTTACTGATTACTAATTACATTATGTTACTCCATCTTACTCGGGGTCGGAGTGCTGCTATTCTAGGTAAATATTTCCTGTCTGATTTTGTGGGATGCAGACATGGAGAGTGCATCTTATGAAAAGTTACCCGGTTACATCTGGTCCTGTCATAAAGGCGAGTTTATGTTAAAGAACAGGTCGCTGCTTGAGAAAGTCAGACTTTCCAAAGATGGAAAATGCAAAGAAGAATGAGGAATTACTGACATAGTTTACAATGGTAAATGGAGGGGGGAAAAAAAGGGTCAACCAAGTGTCTACCAGTTCACTACCGCTAAAATGAGAGCAATCCACTGTAGTTATTTCAAACTTAAAGGGATTAGTTTAGGTGACAATTTATTGACTGGGGTGCAAGCAGCGTTCGCGGTCCGTCACTCAAATGACGGCACATTGCTAGAGCACGCCCAATGTGTGTGTGCGCTAGCGATGCGTTCGCCATTACAAACTATGGCGGCGTTAACAGACTAAGTTACACCGCATTATGCCGCGGTGTAACGTAGTCCGTTAAACGGGTTCACATAACGTAATGTGAACCTTTTACCATCTGAATGTTTTCTTCTTCTATAACCATCTCCATTCTGTTCTCAGAGATGCCGCCTCACACCCACATGCACAGAGATCAATAGACTTATACAGAGACGATCAATAGAAACTTTTCTGCTAAGTTTAGAAGTCTTCCATGTGACCTTGAGATCCGGTTGGTGAAGTGCTGATCCGTGCAGACGTTACAGCAGTCAGTGTGTGGGAAGTCTGATGTATTAGTCAGAGGTGATCACTGGTGATGGATGGGAGCTGAACCCCTCATATCCCTACGTGGAGAGGCCACACAAACTTTCTGAAAGTATCTGATCGAGTCTTTCTACATCATCTGCGTCATGAAGATGGATGTCCGCGACGTTTTATTAATGTCTTCCCTTGTAGCTTTGCTCACAGTAATGAGCGAGATTGTGCCGGTGACAGCCTGTCCCTGGCTCACATGTGAATATATAATGTGATATATAGAGACGCGTTCACATGGAAACTATTACTGCAGAGAAAGAGACTGATCAATTTCTATTGTCCTGAATCCACAGAAGCCTCCACAAGAAAAAGCAGTGCTCGTAGAGAAAAATCTTTTAATCCGCCTTCTGACGATTCAGAATATCTATGGGGTGCCACTGATTGCCCGATCAGATGAATTTTACTACGCATGTAAAGTATTATCCCCCTGTAATGGGTGGTCTCTAAAACCCAACGTCCATCCTGAGGTCTTACCGGCAACCCAAATTTTCAATCTTTAAGTACAGTACTCCTCTGACGGAGATAGTTTGGGAAAAGGGTCTGGCAGGACATGTACCCCGGGTGCTGTGGGCACAAACAGGCCACTCAGACTTAGGTTTAGAGATAGGACAGCAAACTGATTTTTTTCCAAGTGAAGGAAAGCCGAGCTATGACCAAATCTGGCCCATCATCAAATAGCTGTTCCTCCCAACTTCTCACTACACATTCATGATCAATTCAACAGGACATGCAGGATATGTCGATAGTGAGATTACGTAAGCCACTTTCCAAATTCCCCCTCATCAAAGAAATTGAATAGCAAAATGCCCAATTCTTCTTTCCCAAACATCATCATACACATAAGATAGTCAACCTGATGAAATTAATTGGTTATCCAACTTTTTTTCATATGTGTATGGCACCTTAAAGGTAATGTCTGAAAAGCAACATGTAAGATCTATCTACACACGGCTGGAAATGGACTTTCTGCTTTGGCTTCTTATCCTAAAGCTGAAAAAGATTTAGAATTACGAGTCCTCAGTGGTTGATACCTTTTAATGGCTAACTGAAAAGATGGTAACAAATTGCAAGCTTTCGAGACTGCACAGGTCTCTTCATCAGGCAAAAATCTGTGTAGTCTCGAAAGCTTGCAATTTGTTACCATCTTTTCAGTTAGCCATTAAAAGGTATCAACCACTGAGGACTCTCAATTCTAAATATTTTTCTATCTACTGGCTAACACGGTACCAAGATATATTTCTTTCCTGTATCCTAAAAATGGGCATAGACATTAGACGGCTGTCGGAGGAACAATGATTGGGCCGACAGTCACCTCAGCTGACTCTCCCATACACAGGAGCACAAGTTTGGGTGAGCTCCCCCGTGTTCTCTATGAGACAGACACCAATTGACACGTTAGCGGGCGGCTGATCTGTGGGAGAACAATGCGATAGGCAATCTGAAATCGGACATGCGTGATCAACATTTCTCCTGGTGATCAGTCGACTATCGCTCCCATACGCATTAGACCGTCAGCCGAATCTATCGATATCGTCAGGTTCGGCCGACATCAACCTAATGTGTATGGGGGTCTTAAGTCATTCCATAAGGCCATTTAAAGGGTCGATAATGCCTTTTAAGATTGCTACTTACAATAGGTAGCACTAGAGTCTCTGTTCTCTTCAGAGAGGAAGAGAACATCTGTATGATCTAGCTACAGGTACAGACTATTGCTGGGACCCACACCAATCATGAGTCCGAAAGTTTGGTGTGTGAATGAAGCAGCAGTGAGCATGTTTGACTACTTTTCGATTTCCCATAATCAGGATCAATGGAGGGGGGGGGGGGGGGGGGAGAGGTCTTAGCAAACCCCACGATCATACATTTATCAACAATCCTGTAAATAGGTGATAAATGCGGTCTATTAGACAACCCCTTTAAGGCAAGGTTATCGCTGTTAAACAGTCTTTCAGTAAGCTACAGACTAAAAGAACACTGTGACCGATAGAACGTTTGGACCCCCTGCCCCCATGATCAGTACTTCATGTCATATCTCCAGCGCTGAGGACCTCCAGAGACATTTACATCACATGTGTCAGTGCTGTCAGCCGCTCCTCTTATATCGCCCCCGCACTATTATAGGCAGACCACTTTAACGTCAGTGTCCCTTTCTGAGTACAGATGTAATGAACAAGTACTTTAACATAAGAGATGTCACCTTTAGACCATTTACAGTTATGTTCACCTATGTAACCAATCTATCTTGCTCCAGTCCATCTAAACAAATAAAATAAGCCAATTTGAGACCCTATGACCGACTACTATACAAACATGTATCTCCATGGTTACAGACTACAAACAAACTCCGTGTAGTCAGATCTATCCCTTAACGAAAGTATGTAATGACTTAAAGAGTACAGTCTGTGACACTGCATTCTGCCCCCCTTGCCTTGCCGCGTCCAGCAAGTATCAATCAGATGTAGATTGTCTTCTGTGCATAATGTAGCAGTAATTAATCACTCAGTATATATTAATTAGCAAGCAAAGGCGGCTGTTTAAATATGGATGTCTTCGCGAATTCCAAAGCCGGCAACATTAAGAAACAGCCTTATAAAGTCAAACTCGCGTCAATGCAGCAGTGAACTGGTTAAAGCCGCACACTTGCGATCCAGCTGTTACCATGGCAGCCGTTGCCGACAGTCCCTCCTCTGGCTCATGGTGCAGTGCAGGCTGGATGTATAATGTATGCAGACCGGCTTGTCACTTGGAGGACGCTGTGTGACAGTAGTACTCACACATTAGAGCAGGGACCATGTGGCATCGGAGTGTCCGCTTCATCAGGACTCCATGATTGAGTCATTGCCAGATAGAAACCAACACGAGCCGCACTGATCACTGTCTGGTGCTGCACGAAGGTGTCATGACTGATGGTCTAAGATCCAAGGTACTGACCTAAATGGAGTGAGAAACTGATAACACGGGTATAATCCCTAATTTATGCTGAACCTAGAGTCACCAACTCATATACACTCAAACAATAAAGGCAGCACACTGTAGCGCCAACACTTGCAAACATGAAACATGAAAACTGATTTGCATTACTGCACTAGAAATATGAAAAATTGAGTAAGTTTAGCGCATAAATTGGCCAATTCATGTGTACCTGGTAGCCACGATAAGGTATTTCTCTTATACCAGGAGCTAGCAATGCCTTTCCTGGATGTGACGGTCAGTTTTTTTTTAAATTTGCATTCATTAGCCTTCTGACTGAGCACTCCGCCTTTTAGCCACAGGTGTTTTTAATCAAGATAGGACCACTACCCCTCCACAGAGATGTAGATTTTGGTCTAACAGAGGATTCATGTTCCCATACAGATGAGGACTTTATTCTAAGTGAGGAAAGGCATTGCTAGGTCCTGGTATACGAGAAATGCCTTATCGTGGCTACCAGGTACACGTGAATTGGCCAATTTATGCGCTAAACTTACTCAATTTTTCATATTTCTAGTGCAGTAATGCAAATCAATTTTCATTTTTCATGTTTGCAAGTTTTGGCGCTACAGTGTGCTGACTTTTTTGATACAGTATACGAATGACTAGAGACACTGTGCAACCAGCTGCATCAAACTGCCAACCAGATGCATCACTCCGCCAACCAGATGTATCCCCCGCCACCCAGATGCATCACTCCGCCACCCAGATGTATTCCCACGCCACCCAGATGCATCACGCCACCAACCAGATGCATCACTCCGCCACCCAGATGCATCACTCCGCCAACCAGATGTATCCCCGCCACCCAGATGCATCACTCCGCCAAGCAGATGCATCACTCAGCCAACCAGATGCATCACACTGTGAACCAGATGTATCCACCACCAACAATATGCATCACTCCGCCACCCAGATGCATCACTCCACCAACCAGATGTATCCCCGCCACCCAGATGCATCACTCCGCCAAGCAGATGCATCACTCCGCCAAGCAGATGCATCACTCCGCCAAGCAGATGCATCACACTGCGAACCAGATGTATCACCCACCAACAATATGCATCACTCCGCCACCCAGATGCATCACTCCGCCACCCAAGTGCATCACGCCATTAACCAGATGCATCACTCCGCCAACCAAGTGCATCACGCTATTTACCAGATGTATCACTCCGCCAACCGGATACATTTCTCCAACCAGAATCATCACCCTGCCAACTAGATGCTTCACTTCGCCAATCAAATGGATCAATTCTCCAACCAGATGCCTCACACCGCCAATCAGATGATTCAAAACCTGTTAAAAGACGTTCAAATGACTAAACACATGAACAATGAGTCGATTTTACATAGAAATGCACATGTTCATTCTTTTGAGTATGTACTGAGAGCTTTTTCAGGCAGGTGTCAGAGAAGACCCACCTAAAAAAAATTCAGGAAAGTTGTTGAAGTTGTTGCAAGTTGCATAGTCAGACAGAAGCCTCCAATGTATGACTGAATGTGCACATTCTTCACCGTGCTTTTCTAAATAATGGCTTATGCTTTAGTGTGGGGGAAAAAGATAAAAAAGCACACAGCCCCTTAGAGTCATGGAGGCCTATGGACACCTTTATTGTGTGTGTCAGGAATTTTCTGATATCCAAGAAGTATCATTTCTCCTTGCGGAGAAAGCCAAACAAGATTTCTACTTTGCACTGACGAGGGGCAGTACCCCGAAACACAGTGTCTGCAATGATATTCTGGTTTGGCTATTATCCTAAGTCATGTGACAAGGCTCGTTTAAGGGTCAACATTGACTTGTAGGATTGCTACTTCCAGTAGGTGGCACTAGAGTTCTAGTTCTCTTCCTCTCTGCAGAGACAATTTGCATAAGGAACTTTCTGGGCTTACAAGTCAAATGTATGCAAAAAAAAAACAAAATGTGAACTAAGCCTAAGTAGGACATGCTGAGGAGTACAGCTTTAAGGGGCGCAGATGGAGCACCAGGGCCCTGGATTATAAGGGGTTTTAAGGCCACTCTGCAATATATGAAGATCCCAGTATTATGGCACATGATAGAATCTGTAACAAGGCGGCACCTATCGAGGGGAAAAAGAAAATTGTACGTTTCGGATCACACAGGTTAGATCATGTGTCTTGACTCATGCACCACTTTGATGCCAAGCAAGGTATTTGAAGGGCACGATCTTCTTATAGCCAGTATAACCACAATTTTCCCATTGAGGTCATATAGACTGCTCAAAAAAAATATAGGGAACACTAAAATGCCACATCCTAGATATCTCTGAATTAAATATTCCAGTTGCAAATTTTTAGTCATTGCATAGTGGAATGTGTTCAGAACAATAAAACATAACAATTATCAATGTAAATCAAAATGAATATCCCATGGAGGCCAGTATTTGGAATGATACTCAAAATCAAAGTGAAAAATCAAATTACAGGCTGATCCAACTTTAGTGGCAATGCCTCATGACAAGAAAAAGATGCTCAGTACTGTGTGTGGCCTCCACGTGCCTGTATGATCTCCCTACAATGTCTGGGCATGCTCCTGATGAGGCGGCGGATGGTCTCTTGAGGGATCTCCTCCCAGACCTTGACTAGGGCTAGCTTCACACTAGCGTTCGGCAGGGGTGCGGATGGCAATCTTCTTCCTCCGTGAAGCCCCGCCCACTGCCGCGCATCTTTCTTCAGCTGTGACCACAACCCCCATCTGTGGACGTCGGGCACTCAGACCACCCTCATGGAGTCGGTTTCTAACCGTTTGTGCAGACTCATGCACATTTGTGATCTGTGGGAGGTCATTTTGCAGGGCTCTGGCAGTGCTCCTCCTGTTCCTCCTTGCACAAAGGCTGAGGTAGCGGTCCTGCTGCTGGGTTGCTGCCCTCTTACAGCCCCCTCCACGTTTCCTGGTGTACTGGCCTGTCTCCTGGTAGCGCCTCCAGCCTCTGGACACTACACTGACAGACATAGCCAACCTTCTTGCCACAACTCGCATTGATGTGCCATCCTGGATGAGCTGCACTACCTGAGCCACTTGTGTGGGTTGTAGAGTCCGTCTCATGCTACCACGAGTGTGAAAGCACAACCAACATTCAAAAGTGACCAAAATATCAGCCAGAAAGCATTGGTACGGAGATGTGGTCTGTGGTCCTCACCCGCAGAACCACTCCTTTATTGAGGGTGTCTTGATAATTGCCAATAGTTTCCATCTGTTGTCGATTCCATTTGCAAAAAAGCATGTGAAATTGATAGTCAGTGTTGCTTCCTAAGTGGACAGTTTGATTTCACAGAAGTTTGATTTACTTGGAGTTATATTGTGTTTAAGTGTTCCCTTTATTTTTTGAGCAGTGTATAAAAAATGTACACAATGACGTGATCTAAGAGGTGGGGTCCAAAATTGGAAATGAGGACAAGCCCCCTTCTCCCCTGAGATCTAGGGGATACAGAGCAGACGTAATCATCTGAGGACCCCGATACATTGTATATTCATCTAGTAAAATCATGCTGCTTGTCATATTCCTTGTGTAGAGAGTCTGGGAGCCGCGCCAAGCTCAATCAGGTCACTATGCAGCAATGAGACGGCGGCGGAGGTGTGGTGCACTAACACTGCCAGGAGCTGCGCTTCTTAAATGTAGATGAAGAGGGGGGCTCATTCCCTAATTAGCCGGAGCACAAAGCCAATCTTATATCCCCTTAAAGGGATTTCCTGATCCTCATCCCAATAATGTCCAACAAAAGCTAAATCAATTTCAGAAGCATATTTGCAATTCATGGTGCCTTGAGATATCAAGACAATTCCTCAAGATCAGCTACAACATTCATGTATAAATCGGCAGATATTCTGGAGGCTTCACTTTCTGCAGATTGCATGTAAAGCTGGCCCTTTAATTGGATAATAATTTCCTTGTAAAGTTTCTACCTGAATAATAAACATGGAAAATTTGTATAAAGCCGCCAGGAGCGTGTGGAGCCAGCCAACCTGGCACGCCACCGTAGAATTGGGTGCCAGCGCCACAATGGGTGGCTGGGATAAAACAAACAGCTCATAAACAAATCTCCAGAGAGAGGAGCAAATCACAAGTGAAATACCAGGAGCAGACAGCACATCTCTGTAATCAGTCTGCCCCCTACTGGCCACAGTCAGTAATACCGCTCACAAGAGGGACAGAACATAAAGGTGAAAAGTTATAGATTATCTTATACCAGCTGGTTATATCATAGTATATTAATATACATCGTAATAAACAACTATTATCATTCTGCTCATCAGCTCAAGAATTTACTACAGAATTACCGTATTTTTCGGACTACAAGACGCACTTTTTCCCCCCAAAAAAAGGGGGGAAAATTAGGGGTGCGTCTAATAGTCGCAATGCAGGTTACCATGGTAGCAGAGGTGCGGGGATGAGGAGGCGCAGTAAGCGGGGTCCCTTTCTCCGGTGAGGTGATGCAGCAGCCCGGTAAGCAGCAGAGCCGGGTGAATCCTGTTGTTATCGGTGGGGCGGCCATCTTCCTGAAGCCGCGCGTGCGCAGATGAAGCGCTCTGCTTCCCGGGGCTTCAGGAAAATGGCCGCCGTGATCTACATCTGCGCACGCGCGGCCTCCCGCGGCCATTTTCCTATAGATCCTTATGCAACAATAAATATAGTGCAGTTTTGTAGTGCCAGAGCTGAGATGTCAAGCTGTGAAGTCGCATGCAAATTAGTGAATAAGAGGCATGTTTATACACAAGAGTACTCTGACACACCCCCAATGCACTTGCAGGCTAATTTGCATGTGGCTGCAAAACTCCTTATCTCAGTGCTGGTACATCAGATTACTACAAAACTGGTATCATTTCTCTTGTTGAACTAAGACCTATACAGCCGTTCCATTAGTTTCAGCAAATACAATCCCTGGACAGGTTCCCTTTAACCCACTGAAACCAATATTGATGAATTTTGCCTATCATTTATTAGGTATACCACAGTTCTACTATTAGTAAATAGAACGTTTACTACCTTTTAATATAATGTATACGTTTTAAGTCACAGATTTTAACATCTCGGCTCACAGTCAATTAATTGTAACCTATTTTCCTCCCAGGATAGCAAGGAGCAGATTTCGATGTCACTCACCGGTGTGAATATTCGGGCTGTAGGCTTAGAAGCGGAGTGCAGTATTGGCTGCTGTGATGACTCTATAGACCTTGGCTCAGCTGTCGGAGAGGTGTAAATCCAAGAGCTCATTAACATCTACATATCGCCTGCTGTTATACTGATGCGTGATGTTACACAACATACTGACGCTGGTCCATGTACACATGATGTGGCGGGAGAGCAGAACATGAGCCTACAGCGATCAACGACCCCGAAGCCTCGACACAGATTTATTACAACATTTTATATTATACCGTTAGGTCAAACAACAGCTGTGTAAAAGAAGAGAAAACCATGAGCAGCCAAGAGGTGGTATAAAAAAGGACCAACATCTAACATAGTTATCAGTAAGCGGCAACGTTTTCACGCCACGTGTGCCATCTGCCACCTAATTCAACCTAAGACAATTCAATACTGACATTTGGAATACATTGATCAGTGTTTTTTATTTGCCATTAACTTGTGAAGTCCCTGTAGAAAAAAAAATAAGAGTCCCTTTTTTATGGTATAAGTAGGGAATACGATTTTTTTTTTTATTTATAGACATATGTGTAACAGCCCAGGTAATCGGTTCTTACAGTGATGTTGCCTTCCTTTCGGGGAGGGCAATATCATGATTGGAGGCAAGAAGGATCCTCTTTACCAGGTAACGCACCCACACTCAACATATTCCAAATCCAGTCCAGAAGGGGGAGCTCTGTACCCGGATTCAGGGGAGCTTCCCTCAGATAGGGATATCCTGGTCTGGAAGAGGAGTTAGGGAGTTGGTCCAGGGAGATAAAAGAGAGCAGTCGTTTGGAGGGAGAGGAGAGAGAAGGAATTCTGGAACTGACAGCAGAGTCGTGCAGCCAGGACTGAGCTGCAGCTCCAAGGAAAGGAAGTGAACCCGATGGGTTGAAAGTGGTGGAGCTACTGAGGAAAGGAGCACAGTGGAGAAGGAAAGGGGCTCAGAGGGGAACTGGACTGGGCACCCTCAGAGCCGAAGCGCAGGAACCAGGCACCGGGAGCCCGAGGCTGTGTTGTACTCTAGGACACATAGCAGAACCGGAGGGCATATGACTGTATGTTATTTGCCCACACCACGCCTAGAGGCGAAGCAGCACCTGAAGAGCCCGTGTCGTGATAGAGACCTTATAAAACGGCTCAAGCTGCCCACCATACAGGTAACTGTCCCAGGACAGGAGAGAGAGGACTTTGCCAGCAGCTACAGGCAGCAGGGACCTCGCACACTAGCGCAAGTAGGAAGGCTTATGGACCCCACCTGGCAGAGGGATTCACTATTGCCTCCAGGCCGGCCGGACCATACCATCACCTGTTCCTGGTACCCTGGACTGCTACTGCCAGTAAACCAGGTAAAGACTTTACAACCCTGTGTCCTCTACTTATTTGCCGGCATACACCATCCTTGCCCAAGCACCTTTGGGAGCCCTGGGGACCCCGCTTTACCTGTGGGAAGCGTCACCATCTTGCTGCAACAACATCACCCCAGAGGACCCCTTTAAGCAGCGTCGGTCCCCTCTGACTGAGAACCACTGGTGGCGTCACAAATAGACTTTATTCCCAAATATCCTTTAAAGACCTTTCCCCTTTTCAAGTGAGCGCCCAGGGCCACAGACCAGGTCGCAGCCACTAAGACATCCCCTTTAAGTGCGACCGGACCGGGCACCGAGTACCCCACTGCCCAGGCGGGCGACTCATATGTGGTCAATTGTAGTGTGACCTGGTGGTAGGTCACGCTCACACATTCAGCATTTGGTCAGCATTTTACATCAGTATTTATAAGCCAAAATCAGGAGTTGGTGATAAATACAGAAATGGTGACGGGTTTCTGTTATACTTTTCCTCGCCTGATTTTGGCTTATAAGTACTGATGTAAAATACTGACTTAGTCTAAGTTCACATTTGCGTTGTGCGCCGCAGCGTCGTCGCCGCAACGCACAACGCAAACAAAAACGCACCAAAACGCATGTACAACGCAGCGTTTTGCGCCGCATGCGTTCAACGCATGCGTCGCAAAACGCTGCGGGTTTTTGAAACGCAGTTGCGTTTTTACCAAAAAACGCAGCGTTTTTAGACGCATGCGTTTTTGGTGCAGTGAGTCATTCATCATCCCCCACCCACAATAAAAAGTGTCTACACAATAGATAAAGAACCACCAATGGCTAGAAGAGGGTTGGTGTTAACAAATGTGTATATACCCTGGCAGAGATGAATTCCTCACATTTTGCTGGTATTCATGATGGAGCGAACCATGAACAGTATCTACATGGATATGGAGATGGAATTTGCCTTGGCTCATGCCTATGCTGTTGCCTGTTTTAATGAAAGGGAAAGGGAAAGACGGAGATGGAGTCGTCGCCGCCGCTTTTGGATCCACCCTATAGTTGAAGTCCGGGAGAGTCGTGGAGCATACCATTGCTTGTTTGGCGAACTGAATGACAACCGGGAAAAATATTTCGAATATACCCGGATGTCACAGGAGAGCTTCCGCTATCTTCTGCGTCGGGTGGAAGGATCCATTAGCAGGCAGGACACGCAGCTCCGGAGAGCTATTTCCGCAGAGGAACGGCTGCTGGTGACTCTACGGTACGTTGCTGTTTGAATGAATGTGATATCTATTTACTTTTTATTTTATTTTATTAATTTTTTTCAATTGTAATGGTCAATGTACTTTTATAAATTATAATGTGCTTTATTCAAAATTTCTTTATCTTCTTTGCAGTTTCCTGGCTACCGGAGAAACGTTTAGGTCACTTCATTTTCAATTCCGGATTGGAGTCTCCACTCTTTCAGGAATTATTGCTGAGACATGCCGCGCTTTGTGGGATAATCTCCGGGAGGAATATTTACCTGTCCCTACAAGTGCAATCTGGGAGGCCAACGCACAGAAATTCAACCAAGTGTGTAATTTTCCAAACTGTATTGGCGCTGTCGATGGAAAGCACATTCGGATTACCAAGCCTGCGAAAAGTGGATCCCTTTTCTACAATTATAAAAAATACTTTTCAACTGTTCTCATGGCAATTGCCGGTGCGGACTGCCGTTTTCTCGCAGTGGACATTGGTGCATTTGGGCGTGCAAATGACTCGCGCACATTTAAAGAGTCGGATATGGGCCAAAAGTTATATGGAAACAATTTTAATTTCCCACAGCCACGACCTCTTCCCCACACCGAAGGCCCGGCGATGCCATTTGTTGTGGTAGGGGATGAGGCATTCCAAATGTCTGCCAACCTATTGAAACCCTACTCCAGTCGGGGCTTGGACCATACAAAAAGGGTTTTCAATTACAGACTGTCCAGGGCCAGAAGGACTGTGGAGTGCGCCTTTGGCATCCTCGTTTCCAAATGGCGGATATTGGGATCGGCCATTAATCTTAAAATTGAAACAGTGGATGAGGTGGTGAAGGCTTGTGTGGTTCTCCACAATTTCATTATGGCCAAAGAGAGAATAAATGTTGAACTGGATGAACCCATAGCCAACCCCTTGCCCGATTACCATGATCATCCTCTGAGGACAAGTGTGGAAATTGCGCAGATGCGTGATCGTTTTGCGGCCTATTTTGTGTCAGATGTTGGCCGTGTGTCATGGCAAGATCAAATGGTGTAGTAATGTTACTTTTGGACTGTCTTCTGATTGTAACTACACCAATAATACCTCTACTGTGACAGTTAGAAATATATTAAAAAAAAAATAATTTTCCATTAAATGTGCAATCAAAGTTCCGTTTAGGTTGGTTTGGTATATGTCAAATTTTGCATCTAAGTATAGTTCACAAATTTAATGTTCCTATAAAAACTTGAACCTGTTGTTTTTAAAATATTAAAGAAAAAAGTTTTTAAATTCTATACCGATTCAAATACAATTTTTATACCATAATATTACATATACTTGTTTGTCTGATTGACCTGTATCTTTGTGTTTTACCTGATAAGCAACGATAACAGCGATGTTTTTCAATTGAAACCAGGGTAAATATCTGAAGCGTGGCCCTGCGCTTATCAACATGATGTACGTGGGCCTCTGCATCGTTGTTCGCTGGAGAGATGTCTGTGACAGCTCTCCAGGGACCAACCAGCGGACGCTGCAGTGATCTGCATCATTGTCTGTTTCGCTGCTGCATTAAGTGTGAACACCTCATACAGCAATGAGAGACACCCAAAAAAAGACAAACTAAAAATTGAAAAAATAGTGTCTGACATTGCATATATGAGGTGTTTGAAGCACAAAATATGTGTAGACAGCACATGGCGTGATTTTCCGAGAAAAATTCTGGAAAATAATAGCATAAATAATAACAAATAGTGTTTTTTAAAAATAACATTTTTTATTGGGGGAAAACAGAAAACAAAAAGGGTTCTTAAACTTAGGGGGTTTCCACTTGTGCCACCAGAGGGGAATGGTAGGTGTCTTCTCTGGAATGGTGAGAGAAATGTGAGGATGATGGAGAAGACGACGATGATGGCGAAGAGGAGGATACATAGTCAAGTAGACTTGATGGGAGATCCAAACCCTCCCCAGGGTATACTGGGGAGGAAACCGCCACTTCTGTAGGGGAGGGAGGAGGCAACACAAGCCTTGTTTGGCCATGGCTGCTCCTACTGCGACTCGAGCCCCTACGGACAGTTGGTGTTGTCACTGGAACAGCAACCAGAGCCTCTTTGTGTGCCCGTCTGTGTTTCCTCTTTTTTTTTTTTTTTTTGGGTCCTGTGGCAGGTTCCCCAGCATGATGACGCCTACGGGAGGATGAAGGCATGGCAGGAGCAGGAGTCGGCGGCACTATGTTATGGTGCCTGTGGTGGCGTCGCTCGGCACGTGGACCACGGTGGGGTGGCTGGAGTGGCTCTCCAGCAGGAGTGGGAGTCATGCTTGCCAGCGACGGCACTACTGCCATTGTCGCTGACTGCATGACCCCAGCCTGCTGGAGAGCCCTCACGTAGGAAGTGTTGCAGGACTGCATCACTGAAATCTGTAGTTCCGGCGTAAGGTGTTCCACCATGCCCTTAGCAATGGTACTAAAAAAATGTTTTGCCGGATTTGAGAGCTCGGTTTCAATTGTTTCAAGGCGCCGGTCGATATTGGACAGACGAGTGTCCATGTTATCGCTCAACGCCTTGAAACAGTTCTGGAAAACCGTGCTCAAATGCAAAAATTCGGGCATGGTTGGCCTGTCCGAGGCCCGCTGGCGCTGTCGGGAATACCCAAACGAAGGTGCGCCAGAGGCCTCGGCCAGGGGAACACCTGATGTACCGGCTGCCGGTTCACCAGATGGTGGTGCAAGCCTGCTGTCGCTGTGGGAGGGCTGTGATGGATCAGATGGCGATTCAAGAAGGACCGCTTCTGCGGGGCGAGCTCTCTCGAGGGTGCTGCTGTGTGTCCTGTGAAAAGATAATGAAAAAATTAGTCTTCAATGAATAACCTCTCCCATACGCCAACTCCTGGAATAAAAATAGCATTACATTACACAATAATACAAATCCTCTGTCTCACAGTCTGTGTGGCCAATAATTAATTTCTGATTGTTATCGCCAGCTGAGCGTTAGGGCCGACGATAACAATCATGAACATTCCCGCTGTCAAAGCATTTTGACCGTATACCACTGTGGGTATAAAAATTTTGTAATCGAAAACTCTTTCTGGAAGCTGCCTATGCCACAAAAAAAGTTGAAAATTTAATGTCAAGATAAAAAATTAAATAAAAAAAAACCCAGTGATTTCACTGATCTGATTGCAGGAACGACCATGATGTTAGGATCATGTGATCGAGACTTCATCATTATTCCTGCAATCAGAACTACCCTGACTCAGAACCTGTCATGGACTACAAGGACTCACGCTTAACCCAAAAAATTAACTAATGGCCTATATAGCATTTTAATAGGGATACATTTACGTGGATGGCCAATATGTTACGCTGACTACATGGATGGGCAATACAGTATGTGCCTGTGAAATATACTATGTGGATACGTGGCTAGAACGTGTGGTATGTGGCTGCGATATTGTTACCTGCCAATATACTATGTGGATGCACAATGTACGTGGCTGGGCAATGTACTATGTGTTTGTGCAGTAGGCTATGTGGCTGGGCACTGTAATGGGGCTGTGCAATATGTTTTGTGGACAAAATACTTACTGACGGCGGCCAAGGACTGGTCTTAAGAACTGTAAACATTTTGAATATTTATAGGGCACAGACTTGGCCGCAGCAGCACCACTCTTCGAGCGCTCCTCCTCTGCCCGTAGCCCCTTATTGAAACGGTCCTTGATGGATCGCCATCTGATCCTCAACCTTTTAACTGTGAATGCAAAGGAAAAAAAAGGTTACATATGTAGCATTTGAAATGGATAAAACAACCGTGTGCGATGCAAAACTTTAGGTGTTTATTGCATCACACACGGTTGTGTTTATCCTGGAAAGATGGTGGGTCATAGCAACGTATCTGCACGGCGTATCAGCAATACTCACCAAAGTTGGCTTTGTCCTTTGCAGGAGCTATGTCAAAGCCCTCCCACAGCGACTTTGCCACCTCTACCCACAAACGCCTCAACACCACCTGGTCCATGTGCCGGGAGTCACGGCTGTCCCACAACGGGCCACGCTCCTGGATGCTTGATATGAGGAGCTCCACATCAATGACTCCATGGTCCCGTTGTGAAACCTAGAAAAATTACAAACAGAAAAGGTTACAAATATGCAAATATTAACAAACACCAGCACCTGTCATGATATGTACCTTGGCCCTATCCTTTGTCATTTGATATATGTATATTGATGGTTTCTACACCTGTATTTTTGAATGTTTTGGTTGTTTCACCTTTGTTACCTTCCCCCAATACTTGCTACCCTGAAAAGTTTGAATGTAAGCTTACTAAACATCCCTAGTGAAAGCAGGATGCTAATCAAAAAAAAATAAATAAATTGTTTAATAAAAATACTCACTCGCCGTGCTGACGCCACAACTTGGCCCTGACCTCTCTGCTCCCGCTGACTTCCTTCACCCTCACTTGAAGAAGCCTGTAAAAATTGTATAAAGAAATTATTTTAAAAACTACAAATGACTGCGAATAGTAAGGAAATTGACATAATTACTCACCACACTCCCCTGCGCCGATTGGCTCGATTCTGACACAGTGGCCATTGTAGCACGTTTGTTCTGCCATGAAAAAATGAAAAAAAAAAAATCAAAACTAAACCTAAATATGGCACATACAATAAAATATGCCCAAAATTTTTTACAACAACCACATTTGACTTTTGACTGATCGGACAAAGCAAAAATAAGAAAGCGACACCACAACGCCATACATTGCAAGAGAAGACAATCAATAGAAGAAACTATACAAGAATAGACCCAAACCAAAAAGCAAAAATAGACACCTATGTCCAAAAATGGACATATCAAAACTTTCTGAAAAAACATTACAGGCACAAAAATACAATGAAAGAGCAAAATAATGAACGCAATACTTTACAATTGCAACAAGACATGATCCTAAAAAACAACATCTTGTGACATCTAACCACAGAAAGACAAAAGGCAATAAAAACCATTCTAGATAACAAGCAATAAACATTACGGGACAACCGCTGTAAAAATATACAGCAACCCAAACATAAACCATAGCCAAATAGAAAATAAAACACATGGAATTTTTAAAAAAGGCCACCACCAAAAATAATATAAACAAATAAAAATTATACTACACACTTCGCAATGCAATCAGTCAATGAAGGAAGATATATGCCATACGGAAAACGACGTAAAAACATCAGCGATATTTTTTAAAATAAAGGGAAAGTACAATTGAAACTATAATGGCATAGCAGCAGCACGGAACTATACAATACAAAGACATCATAAATGTTGCCCCCCCCACCAGCAAGAAAATACACTCAAGGAAAGAAAAAATAAAGCCAACAGCATAATCCAAAACACAGCAAGACATGAGCCAAGAAAATGCCACACAGTTACCACCAACAATAGAAACCAGAAAAACATGCACCAGAAATTTTACAAGACAAAATGAGCAAAAATCAATACATTGAACAACCACATGACACAAGAACAAAACACCCAAACCCAAAGTAACGTAAAAAAAAAAAATAAAAGAAAAAAAAATTAAATAAAATAAATGCAATCCTATCAGAACCAGACAAACAATTTTTCAATAACAACCCATAACCGTAATAGCACAGACCAAACATTACAAAAATATAGACAAATCAAGAAATAAAACACAGAATACAAAATGTGCAAAGAGAAATATATACTTACAAGTTTGGAAAGCAGATTCTCCAGTCTAGTCTTGTCTGGTGTGATGACTTGTGAAAGACAATGGCAAACCCCTCGTTTCTTTATACAGGTCCTTCTCAAAAAATTAGCATATAGTGTTAAATTTCATTATTTACCATAATGTAATAATTACAATTAAACTTTCATATATTATAGATTCATTATCCACCAACTGAAATTTGTCAGGTCTTTTATTGTTTTAATACTGATGATTTTGGCATACAACTCCTGATAACCCAAAAAACCTGTCTCAATAAATTAACATATCAAGAAAAGGTTCTCTAAACGACCTATTACCCTAATCTTCTGAATCAACTAATTAACTCTAAACACATGCAAAAGATACCTGAGGCTTTTATAAACTCCCTGCCTGGTTCATTACTCAAAACCCCCATCATGGGTAAGACTAGCGACCTGACAGATGTCAAGAAGGCCATCATTGACACCATCAAGCAAGAGGGTAAGACCCAGAAAGAAATTTCTCAACAAATAGGCTGTTCCCAGAGTGCTGTATCAAGGCACCTCAATGGTAAGTCTGTTGGAAGGAAACAATGTGGCAGAAAACGCTGTACAACGAGAAGAGGAGACCGGACCCTGAGGAAGATTGTGGAGAAGGACCGATTCCAGACCTTGGGGAACCTGAGGAAGCAGTGGACTGAGTCTGGTGTGGAAATATCCAGAGCCACCGTGCACAGGCGTGTGCAGGAAATGGGCTACAGGTGCCGCATTCCCCAGGTAAAGCCACTTTTGAGCTACAGAGAAGCAGCACTGGACTGTTGCTAAGTGGTCCCAAGTACTTTTTTCTGATGAAAGCAAATTTTGCATGTCATTCGGAAATCAAGGTGCCAGAGTCTGGAGGAAGACTGGGGAGAAGGAAATGCCAAAATGCCTGAAGTCCAGTGTCAAGTACCCACAGTCAGTGATGGTGTGGGGTGCCATGTCAGCTGCTGGTGTTGGTCCACTGTGTTTCATCAAGGGCAGGGTCAATGCAGCTAGCTATCAGGAGATTTTGGAGCACTTCATGCTTCCATCGGCTGAAATGCTTTATGGAGATGAAGATTTCATTTTTCAGCACGACCTGGCACCTGCTCACAGTGCCAAAACCACTGGTAAATGGTTTACTGACCATGGTATTACTGTGCTCAATTGGCCTGCCAACTCTCCTGACCTGAACCCCAAAGAGAATCTGTGGGATATTGTGAAGAGAAAGTTGAGAGACGCAAGACCCAACACTCTGGATGAGCTTAAGGCCGCTATTGAAGCATCCTGGGCCTCCATAACATCTCAGCAGTGTCACAGGCTGATTGCCTCCATGCCACGCCGCATTGAAGCAGTCATTTCTGCCAAAGGATTCCCGACCAAGTATTGAGTGCATAACTGAACATTATTATTTGATGTTTTTTTTGTTTGTTATTAAAAAACACTTTTATTTGATTGGATGGGTGAAATATGCTAATTTATTGAGACAGGTTTTTTGGGTTATCAGGAGTTGTATGCCAAAATCATCAGTATTAAAACAATAAAAGACCTGACAAATTTCAGTTGGTGGATAATGAATCTATAATATATGAAAGTTTAATTGTAATCATTACATTATGGTAAATAATGAAATTTAACACTATATGCTAATTTTTTGAGAAGGACCTGTATATATAGGTTGTTTTTTTTGTGTCTAGACAAAGTCTAGACAATGTTTTGCATTTTTTATTGGAAAACGCATGCGTCGTACAACGCACCACGACGCAAGTACTTGCGTCGTCTGCGTTGTCAATACAAGTCAATGGGAAAAAAGGCGCATCGTCGACGCAAACACGACGCAAACACGACGCATGCGTTTTTTAAAAGGTCGGCGCCGCCAGAAAAATGCAACATGTTGCGTTTGCCGCGCCCAGACAGGTGCGCCCTAACGCCGCATGCGGCGTAAAACGCAACACAACGCAACACAACGCATGCACATGCGGCGCCAATGTTAAAGATAGGGCCGCACGACGCATGCGTTTTGTTGCGGCGGCGACGCTGCGGCGCAAACCGCAAATGTGAACGTACCCTTAATACTGAACGTGGCCTCACTGTGTGACTTACTCACCAAGCTCACTGTTTTGCAGATTTTTGGACACAGATTCTGGATTTAAAAAAGTGCGTCAAGATTATAGTACAATGGTCAGAAGTTTCAGAGAAATAATTGATGTTGATTTAAAGGGGTTTGTCTCATGATCCTATCTTCAGGAGCACATTGCTCCCAAGCGTCCGGCTGGGTGGGAGAGGTGATGTGCTTCTGACGATTGACAGTTTGGACCAGTGGCATGGCTGAGCGGTTATCCCAAACAGAGAGCTCTCTTATGCTGGAACCAGAGGCAGATTTACCTCTGCTGAATCGGGGGAGCGCAGAGGAACTGAATCTGGTCAGATCAAGACAACTACACAGCAGCGTATGCAAGTTCTATAGCAAAGACCTTGCAGGTGCTGCCCTCTTCGCCTAGGAGACAGTCCACTGCTTTTAAACTGCAGAGGTGGCTTGTAACCTACACAATGAGCAGGATTCTATAGAAGTAAATATTCCCATTTTCTCAAGAACTGGAAAGATTGCTAATAAGAGGTGAATTACAAAGTTATTAGTTTTTACACATTTAAAGGCCTAGTCCAGGACTATTATATATATATTTTTTTTTTTTTTTTTTTTTTGTTATATATAAACAGAGGCAACTGCCTGCCTGTTCTACACGGCACTAGATGACAACGATCACCGACCGCTCCTGAAAACGATTAACGATTAAGCAGCTCTTCTTCTTCAGGGCTGCTCTGTTGATAGGGCATCACTGCCAATGTCATGCTGATTGAAAGCCGGCCCCCGAGAGCGACTGTCAATCAGTATGACAATGACATTCACAGCCCTCAACAGAACAGAGCAGAAGCAGGTGCTCCATTGACCTGACGTCAGCGGAAGTCGCAGGAGAGGGCGATGACCGATCTGTGCCAGCAGAGATCAGAGCACAACACTTCTTAGGCCCGTATTAAAAGAATGACATAGTCCTGGATAACACCTTTCGGAATATGATAAAACCCTTTTGAAAATGCTATGAAATCTGCTTGTTAATACATAGAAATCACGTGTAACACATGAATGTGTCTAGGTCCAGGCCCCACATGCGGACCCCCACCATCGCCAGCACATTTCCGTGTTATCACTATAGATGTCTGCATTTCTAGAGGAGCACGCACTGAGTGATTGAGCATCACTGCATCCAGGCAGGCGGCGATGGAGGAGACGGGAGGTGTAAGAACTTGGCTGAGAACCGCTGAGGTAAGAGATCTGTTCAATCCTGGCATCATTTATATTCCGGGGAACGGTTCAGCCAGAAAACAAACAACAATTCATTTACAGAGAGACATTCGTACAACTAAACTGCAAATGATTCTATTTGTTCACCAGAAACTCCACGGAGCTTCATATTTTTAATGTCCGGGGATGGAGACATTTATAATCTGAGAGACGGGAGCGGAGGCGAATGTAGTGCTAGTGCCACCAAGAATAATACCGCAATAACTAGAAAAGTACCGCAATAATCAACCAAGAAAAAAAAAATCTACTCTAATAAAAAAATAATCTATGTATATAGTAGTAATTTCTTTTTATTATTTCATTCACCTTTTATTAACGTATTATTATTATTATTATTTATTATTATAGCGCCATTTATTCCATGGCGCTTTACATGTGAGGAGGGGTATACATAATAAAACAAGTACAATAATCTTGAAAAATACAAGTCACAACTGGTACAGGAGGAGAGAGGACCCTGCCCGCGAGGGCTCACAATCTACAAGGGATGGGTGAGGATACAGTAGGTGAGGGTAGAGCTGGCCGTGCAGCGGTTTGGTATTTAGCCATAGTTGGAACCACTTTATATATTCCTCAAGAAAGGCAGAGAAATCTGCCGAAACGTTGGATCAGTAAAGTCACGGTTTATCACTTGGATTTTTTGGAGTGCTGCCTGGATATTTTTTCTTCTGATGTTCTAGATAGATAGGCAATGTTTCAGGTCTCAGAAAATGGCGACTTTTGGGTTTTTTTTTTTACCACAAAAAAATTGCTATGGCCATAATTGTACCGACCCAGAGAAACGTGGGTTTCACATTTTTACCACAGGATGAACGTCATAAATAGGGAAAAAAAACAGCAAAATTGTGTTTGTTTTTTTTTTTCCATCGTTTCACTGAACTGTGAATTATGTTTCCTTTTTTCAGATTTTATGGTAAAATGAACAAAAAGTAAAAATGGCTGCATTGGGAAGGGGTTAATGGGGGGCTCCAGCATTTGGGGCTGTGGGATGCATTTATGGGGGGCTTTTAACACAAGATGTCACTCAGCCGCCCACCAGACAGGGAAACAGACACTTCACAGCACAGGTAGAACATTAACATATGATATCAGTTGTGTTTTCACATTTCAGAGCAGATTACACGAATAGACCAATAACGGTGACATTTACCTCAGAAACCATTAATATCAGCAGCAGTCACCACAAGGAGAGAACTACCTGTGTCATCATTCACCTCAGGAGCATTTCCCGCCTAGAAATAGGACAGAATCTGAGGAGAGCCGGCAGTTTTCGCAATGATTGCTGGGAGTCGTAGTTTAATAATCCCTCCTGCGCATTAGAGAACAGCAGACGTGAACTACAGTTCCCAGAAATCCATGCGCCACAAATGGTTTCTGGGAACTGTTGTCCAGAGAATGCAGTAACAAACGCTAGACGGGGGCAGTTACACTACAAATCCCAGAAATCATTGCGGGATCAATTCTAGGCGTGAAATAGAGCTTGTTGATGAGTAGAGCTCTCTTACATGAGAGGAGGGTGGAGCGCACAATATGAGTGACTGCTGGGGCTTGTAGTTCCCCTGAAGCTAAGGAGCCATTCTCCTCAGATTATATTGATGTTAGTCAGCTTTCAGCATCACGAATGTATAAATGTCACCATTATTATGAACACTTGCTGTCGAAAGCGCCATCAGATTTCTCTGAAGTGTTGCGGTTTTATTTCTCTTCTCATATTTCTCCATCTTTCGATAACGCCGCTGTCGCTATGGAGTGGGCGTGGCTATGTGGAGTGGGCGTGGCTTGATACATACATACACTCAGCTTTATATATAGATAATTCATTCATTTATCACACATTTATTTTTCTGCATTATTTATAACTTTATATAATACCTATTTTTTTCCTTTAAGAATATTTAATAAAAAAAAAAAAGTGAAAAAATTTACCTTTGCGCACAGTGAAAAAAAAACAAAACAGAAAATAGTGTGCCACATGTGCTCAGTGCCAGTTTATTTACCTCCAAATAGCCCCGGGTTCACACTGCCAATTGGTGTTAATGGGCGCTTACAATTAGGTATCAATATTTAGTGAAGGGGCATGAATAATTAACAAGCTGGCGTGTTCTTATTTGCATGCTAATCGCTGCTGGCGCTAATAGTAAAATGAAGTCAGTCACCGCTGCTTTATGGGGAATTGAATAGTGACCGGAGAGTCGTAGAGAGAAATGGCTATTGATTTAGTGATATCTCAGGAATGGCAGCGGGCATTTCTACCAATCTAATGACTCGTATGAGTTTTTCCTGAACTGGGAAGTCCCTTAATATCCCATCAAGCCTCCTATATGGTAGCAGATGTTGGTGACGACCCCTAATAGCCGCCGTTACCGTGCCCACAGGAGTTATCAAACAGCTCTGCCCGATCATTTAATCACGTAAGAAGCTGCCATTTTATGACCCCGTCCCCCCTTCCATGCATGGGCTCAGCACGGCTGCGTGTGTTCGTCCATAACACAGACTTGCATTGCGGTATGTTTGTGTGACACCGAGTCTGACGGCTGTTGTAACCTGCTCAGAAGTTAGAGACATTTAGGTGGTAAAAATACACATTTTCATTTCTGTCATGCCACTTTGCATTAATTCCTGAAAAGCACCTGAAGGGTTAACAAACTACCCGACTGCAGTTTTCATTATGTCAGGGGGTGCTCTTTTTAAAATGGTATAACTATTGGGTGTTTCCAATATATGGGACCCCTAAAGTCACTTCAAACATGGATAGGTCCCTAAAAAAATAAATGTACATTTCCTTGAAAAAATGAAAAATTACTGCTACATTTTTAAACCTCCTAAAATACTAACAAAATAAAAGAACACTTTACAAACGGTGCAGATGTAAAGCCGACATGTGGGAAATGTTATTTATTAAGGTTTTGCTATGGTACGACTATCTGGATTAAAGGGATAACCATTCAAAGTTAGAAAATTGCTATTTTTTTAACATTTTTCTCAAATTTCTGATATTTATTAATAAATAAACACAAAACATATTGACCTAAATTTACCATTATCATAAAATATAATGGGTCATGAAAAAACAATCTCAAAATCACTGGGATTTGTTGAATCGTTCCAGAGTTATTACTACATAAAGTGACATTGATCAGATTTTAAAAACGTGGCTCCGTCACTAAGGGGTTAAAAGTGGAGACGCACAGCGATCCAGATCTCTAACACGAGTGTGCAGTATGTTTGGTCGTTACAATTATGGACCGAAAAAGCGACTTATGATGCCACGGTTAAGAAAAACATAAAAAAAACAGAGTGCTATAAATCCCTCTCACATGGCGGAAGGAAACAGAGTTTGTAAGACAGAAGATATTGCTTTAAAATATTTTAAACGGTGGTTTTACTAAGACACTACAACCCTATTAATGAACTGCACAGATATGGACCGAAAAATGTGAGCAGCAAAGATCTGCAGTTTAGACCAGGCATCTGCAGTTCTCCTGTCAGCCAGAAGAGGGAGCTTCGTACGAAACAAAAATAAAATGAAACTTTCATCTACAGAAAATATCACGTGATCCTGATACACAGCAAACAATACATGTGCATTCCTGATACACAGCAAACAATACATGTGCATATGTGTGCGAGTCCATACGAAGGCATGGAATGGTGGGAAACAAGCCCATTCATGGTATATAGGAAATATCCATGGACAATGTATGTTAGAAAGTTTTATAATCGTTCTTTATAATGACTACTAAGAGGACAGAAGACCAGACGTGTCCATTTAATCACTTTCTGGAGTGCGGACCTGATCTGTAGGTTAGGTTTCCCTCTGTGGATCCACCATGCAACAGGTCAATATAGACCGAGGAGAAAACATTGGAGTTTCTAAGCTTGGGTCAACAACGAAGATTTTTTTTTTTTCTGCGGTTATTAAAAAAAAATAAAAAAAATTGAAGCTTGATTATTCTAAGATATCGTCTTGCTTGGAAAACACATTTTGAAACTGACTATAAAGGGTTAAAATGTGGGTTAAAATGAGCATCTTCCTCTCCGTCTCCTTAGAGGACCTTGCACACCCACATATTATAGGTAACCCTGTGATTTTAATATTTAGGGAATAGTAAAACTTAAAGAGGTTGTCCGCTACTTTTTTTTATTGACGACTTATCCTTAAGATAGGCTGGGTACTACAGATCCAATCCACCTTTTATAAGAAATGGATCTGCAGTACCCAGTCGTGGCCACTATAGAAATGACGGCGCTGCTGTGTCCCGTCACCATCCGGGAACTTTCAGCCGCCGCAAGTAACAGGCCCGGATAGGCCGGGGTGCCAGCTGTTCTACGCCAACCAATCAGATACTTATGGCCATCCATCAATAAAAAAAAGTAGTGGCCGACCCCTTTAAAGTATGTGCAGATGGAGTTTTGCTTTTGCTTTGTTTTTGTTTTGAAAATTTTTCTTTAGAGAGCTTTTTTACCTGAAACGCTTTTGACAAATTGTTTGTTTTGTTAATGAAAACAGATAATTTTAAATACAGTGGTTTGAACCTGGCCTCATGAAGCCACTCCAAAATGGATTTCCATAGTAACGACACTAGCCTCATCAGGTCTAAGAGATCTATTTAATAATGTATGCCATATGTAATGTAAAGTCTGGTGACTAATCAGCTTTAAGCAAAAAACACTATACGGCTATGCTTTAGTTGACTTTCAGATTTCAAAAACTTCTTACATAGTTATGAAATTATATAAGATGATAAATAAACAGGTCCCTCAAGTTCAGCCTTTCTCCACCAGTTATTCTCTATTGCTAGTCATTCACAATGCCATTGGTTGAGAGAAAAGATTGAATACAGTGTCGGCCATTACTACCAAAGTGTGACTGCTCTAACTGTAAAGAACCCTTTCCTGACGGAATCCCCTTTTCTCCACACGTAATATATGACCCCTGGTCCTTTTTGAAGGCCTTTGGAAGGAATAAGTTTGTCCTTTGTATTGACCACACATGCATTTATACATATAATAATTTGACACACATGGTTACTTCTCGCATAGATTGTGCCCATTATTGCAGCTCAGCTTCATTAAAGTGACTGGTTCTGAGAGTTAATACTACAGACAACCCAAGGACAGGTTATGGGGCATTTTTTGGAAGAATAATTTAACAATCCTGTGCACACATTTTAGGACATTTGCATCTTTAGGGGTCTTCACCAATCTCTGTAATGCTCACTATTCAGAAGACCACCGTCATCTATATGACAACGCTCTGATGATGATGGGTGTCCTATGTTCTAGACATACAGTGGGTACGGAAAGTATTCAGACCCCTTTAGATTTTTCACTCTGTTTCATTGCAGCCATTTGGTAATTTCAAAATAGTTCATTTTTTTCTCATTAATGTACACTCTGCACCCCATCTTGACTGAAAAAAGAAATGTAGAAATTTGTACTAAAAAAGAAAATCTGAAATATCACATGGTCATAAGTATTCAGACCCTTTGATCAGACACTCATATTTAAGTCACATGAAGTCCATTTCCTTGTTATCCTCCTTGAGGCCTGTCCCACACGTCTAGATAATTCTGGTACCGGAAAAATCGGTACCAGAGTTATCCGTGTCCTCACATGGCACATCAGTGTGGCACACGTGCGGCAGCCGTGTGCCAACTGGCCACCACACGCACCGTGCAGGAGACAGCGCTAGAGTTAAGCGCTGTCCCCTGCTTTGGGTGCTGAATACAGAATTCATTCCTTCTTCCCAGCAGCGTTCGCTGGAGCGAAGGAATGAAAAATCTTTTTTTTTTGCTTTTTTTGTGTGAAAATAAAGTTCCCCGTAATCTCCCCCCTCCCTCCTCCTGTGCACCCGCCCGCTGGCATTAAAATACTTACCTAGCTCCCTCGGCGCTTCCATCCTCTCAGCGTCGCAGCTCTTCCTGTATGAGCGGTCATGTGGTGCCGCACATTACAGTGATGAATATGCGGCTACACCCCTATGGGAGGTGGAGCCGCATATTCATCACTGTAATGTGCGGCACCACATGACTGCTCATACAGGAAGAGCTGTGACGCTGGAGGAAGCATCGAGGGAGCCGGGTAAGTATTTTAATACCAGTGGGCGGGTGTACAGGGGGAGGGAGGGGGTTAGATTACCGGGAACTTTATTTTCAGAACAAAAAAAAAAATGATTTTTCATTCCTTTGCCCCAGCGAACGCTGCTGGAGAGAAGAAATGAATGGGGCTTCAGCACCACAAGCTGGGGGGACAGCGCTTACAGTAGCGCTGTCTCCTGCACGGCACACGGACAGCATCCGTGTGCAGTATGTGTTTTACACGGATCCATTGACTTTAATGGGTCCGTGTGATACGTGCGCTCCCACGAACACTGACATGTCTCCGTGTTTTTCAAACGGACACACGGTCCGTGAAAACATGCCGACATGTGCAGAGACACATTGATTTTAATGTGTCTACGTGTGTCAGTGTCTCTGGTACGTGAGGAAACTGTCACCATACGTACCGGAGCCACTGACGTGTGAAACCGGCCTGAGATGGTTCTACTCCTTCATTGGAGGCCAGCTGTGTTTAATTAAACTGATAGGACTTTATTTGGAAAGGCGCACACCTGTCTATATAAGACCTCACAGCTCACAGTGCATGTCAGACCAAATGAGAATCATGAGGTCAAAGGAACTGGCCCAGGAGCTCAGAGACAGAATTGCGACATGCACAGATCTGGCCAAGGTTACAACAGAATTTCTGCAGTACTCAAGGTTCCCAAGAGCACAGTGGCCTCCATAGTTGTTAAATGTTAGAAGTTTGGAACCACCAGAAGTCTTCCTAGACCTTGGGGTACAGCCAAACTGAACAATCGTGGGAGAAGAGCCTTGGTGAGAGAGGTAAAAAAGAACCCCAAGATCACTGTGGCTGAGCTCCAGAGATGCAGTAGGGAGATGGGAGAAAGTTCCAAAAGTCAATTATCACTGCAGCCCTCCCCTCCACCAGTCGGGCCTTTATGGCAGAGTGGCCTGACGGAAGCCTCTCCTCAGTGCAAGACATATGAAAGCCTGCATAGAGTTTGCTAAAAAAAAAAAAAAAAAAACACACATGCAAGACTCTCAGGCTATGAGAAATAAGATTCTCTGGTCTGATGAGACGAAGATAGACCTTTTTGGTGATCATTCTAAGTGGTATGTGTGGAGAAAACCAGGCACTGCTCATCACCTGCCCAATACAATCCCAACAGTGAAACATGGTGGTGGCAGCATCATGCTATGGGGGTGTTTTTCAGCTGCAGGGACAGGGCGACTGGCAGGCCAAGTACAGAGATATCCTGGATGAAAACCTCTTCTAGAGTGCTCTGAACCTCAGACTTGGCCGAATGTTCACCTTCCAACAAGACAATGACCCTAAGCACACAGCTAAAATAACAAAGAAGTGGCTTCAGAATAACTCTGTGACCATTCCTGACTGACCCAGCCAGAGCCCTGGCCTAAACCGAACTGAGCATCTCTGGAGAGACCTGAGAATGGCGTCCACCAACGTTCACCATCCAACCTGACGGAACTGGAGAGGATCTGCAAGGAAGAATGGCAGAGGATCCCCAAATCCAGGGGTGAAAAACTCGTTGCATCATTCCCAAGAAGACTCATGGCTGCACTAGCTCAAAAGGTGCTTCTACTCAATACTGAGGAAAGGGTATGAATACTTATGACCATGGGATATTTCAGTTTTTTTTTTTAATAAATTTGCAAAAATTTCTACATTCTGTTTTTTTTTTTTTCAGTCAAGATGGAGTACAGAGTGCGCATTAATGAGAAAAGAAATGAACTTTTTTGAATTTACCAAATGGCTGCAATGAAACAAAGAGTGGAAAATTTAAAAGGGGTCTGAATATTTTCTGTACCCACTGTAGGTGTCAAAAGCTTAAAGTGATGAGAAACCAATTTATGACACATAAGAGGGCTGTCAGACTAGGAGCCATACATTTAGCAGTCCTGTTTTGCTCAGTTATTGTTGTATTCCTATTGGGAATGAGGTAGAAGTTGTACTGAGTAGACCCCCATTATACCCCAACATTACATATAGATCATACACGGCATTTTGAGCAGAGCCTCATCGCCTCTCCTCTGTAATGGATGTATTCTTCCTCGGGCAGACCCAGGGCTCCTCTCCTCCAGCGCTCTCTATGATTTATACAGGAATTGTACGTGTGAATAAAATGTGTTGAGCAAATCAGAATAAATGATCTTGAGGGGAAAAGGACCGTTCCCCTCGTCTTGTGTCCGCAGCCGCAGCTCCCTTCACATTTAATATGTACATGGTAAGAAATGGGACGTGCTGGCATTAAATCATCTGGGTCTGGAAGGGACTGTATAATATCACTGATACATTGTCACGCACACCACGGAGATATCAGCAGATGTGAGAATATTCTGCCTTGGTTCATACTGCTGACAGGGAGGGTCGCACTTCTGCTGTTACAATGTGTCCGGCAACCAAAAACAACTAGAAAGATATGAACCTCCATAGATGACAGGACACCAGACACTTCTGCTCCGCAGTCCATCATGATTCATGGCAGGTGAAGAAGGATCTCAGCAAAACTGTAAGCGATGGGGCAAAACTGTAAGTGATGGGGCAAAACTGTGGACAACGATTCAAAACTGTAGGCGACAGGGCAAAAAACTGTAGATTATGGGGCAAAACTGTAGACGAAGGAGCAAAACTGTAGACGACGGGGCAAAACTGTAGATGACGGGGCAAAACTGTAGACGACGGGGCAAAACTGTAGACGAAGGAGCAAAACTGTAGACGACGGGGCAAAACTGTAGACGACGGGGCAAAACTGTAGACGACGGGGCAAAACTGTAGACGACGGGGCAAAACTGAAGATGAAGGGGCAAAACTAGACGAAGGAGCAAAACTGTAGATGTTGGGGCAAAACTGTAGACGACGGGGCAAAACTAAAGATGACGGGGCAAAACTGAAGACGATGGAACAAAACTAGACGAAGGAGCAAAACTGTAGATGACGGGGCAAAACTGTAGATGACGGGGCAAAACTGTAGACGGGGCAAAACTGAAGATGACGGGGCAAAACTGAAGACGATGGAACAAAACTAGACGAAGGAGCAAAACTGTAATGATGGGGCAAAACTGTAGACGGGGCAAAACGAGACGAAGGAGCAAAACTGTAGATGTTGGGGCAAAACTGTAGACGACGGGGCAAAACTGAAGATGACGGGGCAAAACTGAAGACGATGGAACAAAACTAGACGAAGGAGCAAAACTGTAATGATAGGGCAAAAGTGTAGATGACGGGGCAAAACTAGACGAAGGAGCAAAACTGTAGACGACGGGGCAAAACCGTAGACGATGGGACAGACCTGGGCACTGGAGACAGAGGACCCCCTGCCACAAATTTGGAAAGCAGCAGCAAATTCACCTATGGCAATGGTTAAAGGGGTACACATTGGAACAAAATCCAAGTATGCCAGTATTCTTTTCTCTAACAAAATATACCATACTGTGCCCAGCCAGGCTTTAATGGCAAATAAACCAGTAGGTGCAGATATGACCGGTGGTGGCTCAAACAGGATCATGTAGGGGATAACCTGGGATCACATCCAAATGGCAGCTTACATGTGGAAAACTGGCCTCCGATGTGGCTGCCTAGCACAGCGCAGGAGGAAGTGATGTGGAAGCAATGTGCTGGGGGAGTAATGCGCTGCATGAGGAAGTGATGTGGGAGTAATGCTCTGCAGGAGGAAGTGATGTGGGAGTAATGCGCTGCAGGAGGAAGTGATGTGGGAGTAATGCGCTGCAGGAGGAAGTGATGTGGGAGTAATGCGCTGCAGGAGGGAGTGATGTGGGAGTAATGCGCTGCAGGAGGAAGTGATGTGGGAGTAATGTGCTGCAGGAGGGAGTGATGTGGGAGTAATGCGCTGCAGGAGGAAGTGATGTGGGAGTAATATGCTGCAGGAGGGAGTGATGTGGGAGTAATGCGCTGCAGGAGGAAGTGATGAAGGAGTAATTCGCTGCAGGAGGGAGTGATGTGGGAGTAATGCGCTGCAGCAGGAAGTGATGTGGGAGTAATGCGCTGCAGGAGGGAGTGAGGAGGCAGTAATGCTCTGCAGGAGAGAGTGATGAGGCAGTAATGCTCTGCAGGAGGAGTGATGTGGCAGTAATGCTCTGCAGGAAGGAGTGATGAGGCAGTAATGCTCTGCAGGAGGGAGTGATGAGGCAGTAATGCTCTGCAGGAGGAGTGATGAGGCAGTAATGCTCTGCACAAGCACCCGAGTTGCACCACATTTCTATAGAGCAGATGATTTGGATAACTCTGCTTTCGCTGGCTCACCTGACATCCATCACCTTCTCTGCTATACATCTGCCGCGCTTTACCTGGATGGAGGAGCAGTGAACACATCAGGTAGAATATCCATTACCGGCCCGTATCCATGACTTATTATAAGGGAAGTCACCGCGATCTCCATGTAAATGTCACATCAGACACATGAGAGCCGCGGCCACCAAGGATTGCCCCAGCCACCAAGGATCGCCCCAGCCACCAAGGATCGCCCCAGCCACCAAGGATCGCCCCAGCAGATTTCAGCCACATGACGAGCTCTGAGCTGCAGCTAGTGAATCCATTAACGGCGGGGATGTCGCGTCCGTGTAACTAGAGATCACTATAATATCAGCCGTCTGCAGAACATGTCATTGTTTCTTCATGTGAAGAGCTTCTGTCAGCGGCAAATCACCGTCCAATGCAAAACTCCGTCTCCGTGTCCTTGAGATAAATTGTGCAAACTGCCCGACACCGCGCAAAAAACATTCTGTCAAGTCAACCGTCGTTTAACGGAAAGGAGCCAGTCCACTTGTAATATCAGGGATAACGTATGTCACCATTTCACCTGCTACTCCAGTCACATCCAGAGCTGCACTCAATTTATTATTATCTATATAGCACCATTAATTCCATAGTGCTGTATATGAGAAGGGGTTACATACAGAGTTATAGATATCGTTTACACTAAACAAATTATACAAAGTTATAGATATCGGTTACAATAAGCAAATTTACGATAACAGACTGGTACAGAGAGGAGAGGACTCTGCGGACTTACATTCTACTGGCAATTCAACATAAAATCTCTGTCCCATAAATCATTTCCATATTACAGTCGTGGAGATCTGTCAATGGACATTTGACATTTACGTTCAGTGTTTCTAAAATTAAAAAAAAATACCCGTCTCATTTTTTTGCAATTTTAGTGCTGCTGCTAAGTCAGGGGCGTGGCTGGACAGAATCATTCTCCTTCCCCCTCTGGCAGCTGAGCCTTCTTCATCAGACTGCCATGCTACTGCAGAGGACAAGCAGGGTAGAAAGCGATTTCTATTGGCTTCTCTGCAGTGCACAGAAGGTGACTACGCAGAGATCTGGCGGTGGTGGGAGTGACTGAGTATTCATGTCCACCTTGCGCAAAATACTATATAGTGTGAACACCAGGTGGCGCTATACTGTGCCAAGATAAATGGTGTGCTACACTATCACTGATGCAGCAAAACTGTAAAGCAACCAATCAGAGCCCAGCTTTTATTTTCTAAACTACCCTAGTAAAATTAATCGGAGACTGCGGCAAACAACGCGGCGTTCTGGATAAATGAGAATGCAGTTGTACAACATGGCATTCTGTGTCACCAATAAGGCAGAAAGTATTACTTCCCCCCCCCCCCCCCCCCAACATACAATGTGACGTCACAGCCGCACGCATTTCGCAACTTTTTTTACAGAGTCAATTCTGATGAAACTTAATGCATCAACCGACGCATGAAATTCATATGCCTTAAAGTTTGGCAGCTTCACGATCATTTCTCGGCTCCCCCCCTAGGGCAGCACGGTGGCGCAGTGGTTAGCACAGCAGCCTTGCAGCGCTGGGGTCCTGGGTTCTAATCCCACCCAGGACAACATCTGCAAAGAGTTTGTATGTTCTCTCCGTGTTTGCGTGGGTTTCCTCCGGGTACTCCGGTTTCCTCCCACATTCCAAAGACATACTGATAGGGATTCTAGATTGTGAGCCCCAATGGGGACAGTAATGATAATGTGTGCAAAACTGTAAAGCGCTGCGGAATATGTTAGCGCTATATAAAAAATAAAGATAAAAGATTATCTGTTTTGTTTCGGTCCCACTGGTGGAAAATTCCCTTAATTCAACCTCCAGGCATAAAATCAACTTGGACAAACCCTGATGTCCTCTCAGCGTGCACCCCGGCCATCTGCACACCATGCATCGAGGGCCCGAGGCTCAGCACGATCCCGGCATGGCGGAGGATGACCCCATGCCATCCACTTAGCAGCTTCATTAATAATGTATCACACAAATAAGGGAGTCAATCTCCCACCCACCCCCCAACTCATTTGCCTGCCAGACAAAGGGAGTCTATTAATACCTTGCAATACAAAGGAAAAGGCTGTGAACTATGGATGGATCAAAATCTGCAAATCTAGGTCCTAGAAAACAAAAATCATCAGAATCTCAGGAATCAAAGTCCTGGAGATTGTGGCCGTGTATCCTCTCACAAACTGAGGATGAGCTGCCAACAACAAGATTGTAAAAAAACACCGTGCTGTTCTCATACAGTTTTCGCAGGCCAGTGTGAATGGGCCATTAAACAAGCGCTGGCGACTCCTATAAAGCCGATTGGCGTCCGTTTATGGACGGAAATCACTACATGTAAATTCAGCTTCTTTTTAGGCCATAACCGAAAGGCCACAGGCAACGTAACTGTGCAGGGAGCTTTGAAAAATTGTGCTGCGCTCCCATCCTGAGTGGGCAAGGAAACCTTCCAGGGAAATCCTCAAGGGGATGGATCCTCAAGGAAATACTCAGCAGTGGATGAAACAAGACACTGCCGTCGATCAGCAGCCACGGATTGCCTGCAGCGGTCATGTGACATCACTGCCATATGTTAATGCCAGGAGAACAGCAGAGGACACAACACTGAGTACGGAGGAGCTGTGCCGAATCTGGAAATTAGTAATTTTTTTTCTCTATCCAGGACCCATTAATAAGAGGCTGTATGTACAGTAGTGGAAAACTCATGAAATAATTATGAGAATCCAGGAAAGAAGAGATCTTGTGTCTTCACAAGGTTGGAGGAGCTCTAGGACAGTCTACCGATGCCCTGTAATAAGACCGTGGGGCGACAATGGGCTAGCGTAGCTGTTGGGGGCTTAGCGAAGGATCCCAGATCGGTCAGGGTATGTGCAGATGATCCGGAACTGGCAGCGCATTGGACGCAGCGCATGTTCACTGTCATCTATTGAATGCAGGTGAATCCGCATGTGTTCACTGAACGTGCAGATTCACCATGTCCAATACATTGTATGGGTGAAATTGACATGCTGCGGTCTGGAGAGATGCGCCACATGTCAGTCTCTGCAGGCGTCTGTGGACGCATAGGATTTCTTAAAATCCCATCCACTGTGCTGTAACATCAGATCGCTGCGGGTTGGACACTGCACAAGTATGCAGCGTCCAACCAGCAGATCGTGTGCACATACCTTCAAAGGTAAGGGTGCCCCCGACAACTTATTGTCGGGGGAAATATGGATCCAGCAGGTCTGATTTCAGACTGCTGATCGTATTGTCTTCTGGAGATGAGACATTGCCAGACATGTCTGGCGACAGTTCTCTCATAGAGAACACCGCGTAACTGGACGAGATAGCTGCCAGACAAATGATGGCTGATCCATCATTCAGACGCCTACTAGTCCATGCCAGGAGTGGATACAAAAAAGTGTGCCACTTTATTCTGTCCAAACATCAGAGGGACTTCCACCAGCATTAACAGAAAGGAAGGGTGGTCCACAAGATCTGTTGTGCAAAAAAATCTAAACTGATGATGTCACAACTATTCATTTCAAACATGTCATCATGACTTCTCAAAATGTATAAATCCCCTCTCCCAAACCTCGAGTGGATCCTCTGTGCCTACAACTGCAACTTCAGTCCATACCGGGGGATGTGATCTGCAAACGTCCTACAAGTTATAATTACTGGGATGCAGGCAATCTGCAGCAATCGTGTCTCATCAATCAGTGAGCGGTGGTGGCTCGGTGACGGGGACGGATACATTGATCTGGCTCGCTCTTCAGTCTCTGGTACCAGACCTTTCATTAGCTCTTTTATTGATCGCTTAATATTCTCGCCATGCCTATTATTTATCACAATGTTCTCAATCCGTACTTGTGCTTAATTACTTTGCCACGTGAAATAATGAAATAGAGGGAAGTAGCAAACGGGCCCAACCTGGTGCATAAAATCAGGGCCGGCGTCACCACCTGGTGCACCCGGGCAAGTGCCGGGGCCCTGAGCATGTGGGGGGCACACTCTGCGTCATGGGCACTGGCACCGTGCTAGTGTCACTGAGTGCCCCCTCGCTTGCTCAGGTTCCCGATACTCGGAATACTCCACAGGTCCAGTCTCTGCCGCGTTTTTGGACTCGGACGTCTGAGGGAAGAGGGCGTGATGACGTCACTACTGTGCGCCCTCCGCCCGGACCTGCGGCGCGCGAGGAGAGGTGAGTATTTGATTGTTTTTTTTTTAATGTATGGAGCATTATATGGGGCCCATTCTGTACGGAACATTATATGGGGCCCATTCTCTATGGAGCATTATATGGGGCCCATTGTCTATGGAGCATTACATGGGGCCCATTGTCTACGGAGCATTACATGGGGCCCATTGTCTACGGAGCATTATATGGGGCCCATTGTCTACGGAGCATTATATGGGGCCCATTGTCTACGGAGCATTATATGGGGCCCATTGTCTACGGAGCATTATATGGGGCCCATTGTCTATGGAGCATTATATGGGGCCCATTGTCTACGGAGCATTATATGGGGCCCATTGTGTACGGAGCATTATATGGGGCCCATTGTCTACGGAGCATTATATGGGGCCCATTGTCTACGGAGCATTATATGGGGCCCATTGTCTACGGAGCATTATATGGGGCCCATTGTCTACGGAGCATTATATGGGGCCCATTGTCTACGGAGCATTATATGGGGCCCATTGTGTACGGAGCATTATATGGGGCCCATTGTCTACGGAGCATTATATGGGGCCCATTGTCTACGGAGCATTATATGGGGCCCATTGTGTACGGAGCATTATATGGGGCCCATTGTCTACGGAGCATTATATGGGGCCCATTGTCTACGGAGCATTATATGGGGCCCATTGTCTACGGAGCATTATATGGGGCCCATTGTCTACGGAGCATTATATGGGGCCCATTGTCTACGGAGAATTATATGGGGCCCATTGTCTACGGAGCATTATATGGGGCCCATTCTGTATGGAGCATTATATGGAGCCCATTCTGTAAGGAGCATTATATGGGGCCCATTCTGTATGGAGCAATATATTGGGCCCATTATTTTATATGGAGCATTATATGGGGCCCATTATTTTATATGGAGCATTATATGGGGCCCATTCTGTATGGAGCATTATATGGGGTCCATTAATCTGCATGGAGCATTAAATGGGGCCCATTATATGGCATCCATTATTCTTTATGGAGCATTATATGAGGCCTGTTATACTGTATGGAACATTATATGGGGTTCATTATTCTGTATGGAACATTATATAGGATCCATTATTCTGCATGGGGCATTATATGAGACCCATTATTCTGTATGGAGCATTATATGGGGCCCATTATTCTGTATGAAACAATATATGGGGCCCACTATTCTGTGTGAAGCAATATATGAGGTTCATTATACTGTATGGAGGACTATAATACTTTATGGAGGACTATGTGGTGCTTAATACTCATAATACTGTATGGTGAACAATACTGTCTGGTCTATAATGAAAACTTGAATCCCCCTAGGGCGCGCACTGTGAGGATTCACCGGTTTCTGAGCCATTATAGAATTTACAATAGCTATCACTCATGTAATATAGGTAGTAAGTGAAATATTTGGCATTGTACTACACCTATATTTCTCTGCCGTATCTGTGCATCGTGATTAGTGGTATATGTTAAAGAAGCCCACTGAGACTCTTTCACCTGTGGTCCATGAAAACCTGGAACCTTTAGTGAAGTCAAGCAGCAAGGGTACTATCCCAAAACAAAGAGGGCCTCCAGATAGGTGTGGGTCCTGGAAATTGGACCACCATAGATCTGATAATGAAAAAAAGATGACAACGCCAATGGTAGTACAACTAGTGTACGGATGAATGCCTGTTTTTTGGCAGAATACTTTTTTTTAGATATATGCTTGAAGAAAAAAAAAAGACAGTCATGGAGGAGCCTGAAATAGAGCTGCCACCATACATGATGGACGATGCGCACCTCCCACGTAACACGTGCAGTCAATAACACACCTTGTTGTAGCTCGGTGGGTAGCCCTATATTTAACGCCTTACAGCCTCAATATTTTATGGTAATGGGAAGTCGTTTATGAATCATCAAGCGTCATGATCAAAAGAAGAAAAAGTGCTATAGTGGGAATGAATAATGGATGAACGGTATGCAAATACAGGACTAATTATATGCTTGGTGCACATGTTACTAATTCCCAAAGTGAAGTTTTGTGCAACATAGGAATGGCTTTATTTTTAATTAACCAGGCGTAGTGAAGACAAGTGTTCTGACAAACAGATTGTCCGTCCGCCTAAAAGTCGCTAAATTTAGTTCTGCCCACGAGTGAAGTTAGAGGATAACAGTAAGATGCCGAAGATGTGGATCCTGAGCAGATTCAGGGCCATGTTCTACAATGTGACAGCTTGGTGCACTTTTCAGTGCTGTTCCTTTAAATGCTGCATTGAAGTATCAACCTGGATATGACTTTATATCAAAAGTGGAAAAAATGAGACAGTCTATGTTTTTTCTCTAATATGTAAAACAAAATGTAAAAAAAAAAAATCATCACTGGATCCAGTTTTCATCAGTTTGGTCCGAGCGCATGGATGTGCCTGACACAATGGAAGTCAATGGGTGCAGAAACGCTGCAGATCCGCCAAAAGAATTGACATGCTGCGGGGGGAAAAAGCCGCGATTCCGCACGTTTTTTTCCGCAGCATGTGCACAACAAATGTCAATTTTAACATACACCAACATTGGCTGTGCACTACACTGTGGATTTGATGCAAATCTGTGCAGCCAAAAACGCCGTGGAAACGCATCAAAATCCGCAATGTGTGCACATAGCCTTAACAATCAGTGATTTTGTTGTATGAAAAGAAAAAAAAAATTCTTTCCTACCTATCCAATGTTAAAAAAGAGGAACAAACATAGAAGACGATTTATCAAGACGCTTAAGGTAGAAATTTGGCGCAAACTCGTTAATATGTTGCAATAGTTTTGCACAACTGGGCAGGTGCACAAAAGGTTATGACTTTTGGCGTTTACATGCCAGTCGCACCCAGCTATGCCAACAGAAGTGTCACATGGGTGGGCTGTGGCATGGTGACTCCTGCCCCTCAAAAGTCAAGCCATTAGGCTATGTGCCCACATTGCAGAAATGCTGCGGAAATGTCCGCAGCATTTCCGCAACTCCCTGCCGCGGGTAAAACGCATTTGGAATTCGCATGCATTTTCCCGCAAAACACAAGCGTTTTTAGCTTGCAGAATGCTTGCGCTTTACACTCGATTTGAAGTATCGCTGGGAAAACTGATTGACAGGTTGGTCACACTTATCAAGCATAGTGCTTGACAAGTGTAACCAACTTTTTACTGTTGATGCTGTTTATGCAGCATCAATAGTAAAAGATAAAATGTTAAAAATAATAAAACAATAAAAAATATGGTTATTCTCACCTTCCGACGGCCCCCGATCTCGTCAGCGGCGCTCCCGCTACGTTCTGTTCCCAGGGACGCTTTGTGCGAAGGACCTTTGTGACGTCACGGTCGCGTAACCGCGACATCATCTCAGGTCCTTCGCGCAATGCATCTCTGGGAACGGAAGCCGCCGCATGCACCACTGAGAGGCGGGAGGACTCCGGGGGCCATCGGAAGGTAAGTCTCCCTATTTTTCATTTAAATTTTTTTTTGTTACCAGGAATATGGTACCCAGGCCCTGGAGGAGAGTCTCGTCTCCTCCAGACTGGGTACCATCCGCACATGAAGCGCTCACTTTACACATGGTGGGCATAGCCACATTCGTAAAGTGAGCGTTTCAATGCAATCCTATGGCTGCGGAATCGCCACGATTCTGCAGAAATAATGAACAAGCGCGGATTTTACAGCTACGCGATACTGTGCATGGGATCAGCAACTGCAGAATCCCATAGGATTGCATGGGAATGCGGTTTTTAAGCATTTTTATGCGTTTCCGCTGCGGCAAAAAAAGACATTAAAAATGCAACGTGGGCACACAGCCTTAAAGTGGAGTACATTTCTGGAGGCGGAGCATGCTGGATATCAGACACACCTGATTCATTAAAGGGAATCTGTCAGCAGGCTTTTCTATGTAGTCTGACAGCAGCATGATGTAGGGACAAAGACACTAATTTCAGTGATGTGTCACTTAGAATCACAGTTTTCTCTGCTACAGATCTAGCAGAGCTCTGAATGCTGAGCTGCGTATAGCCCTGCCCCACACCACTGATTGGCTGCTTTCTGTCAATATACAGTGTAAACAGAAAGCTATCAATCAGTCCTGGGGCCGTGGTTGAACCTCAAGACACCTAGTCCTCTAGTGATAATCTCCTGCTGATAAAACACTTATTTTATTTCAACAAAAACACACAGACCAGTAAGTGACATATCACTGGTCTCATGATCTCAGCCTTAACATCCTGCTGCTTTCAGATTACATAGCAAAATCTGCTGACAGATTCTGCTTAAGCAGTGAATGCCGCTTAATGACTCAGGTCACTGTACTCCAGCGAGCGCTTCAATAAGACTGGCGTGCGCTACATGAGTCTTAATGAATTGCACCATAGTCTTCTATGGGTGACTAACAGGGACTCAGGTCTCAGCATTTTTGTTGTGGGCACAGTCCATAAAAGAAAAGAAAAAATGGTGAGATGTGAATATCCTCAGTCTATAATGGACAAATAAGTGTGGAGGAGAGAAGGAGGTCTTGGGAGGACCGGAGATTACGTGAGGGAAGATAACGGGAGATTAGTTCAGAGATATAGGGAGGGGACAGGTTGTGGATGGCTTTGTAGATCAGTGTTAGTAGTTTGAACTGGATTCGTTGGGGAATTGGGAGCCAGTGGAGAGATTTGGAGAGGGGTGAAGCAGGGGAGTAGCGAGGAGAGAGGTGGATTAGCCGAGCAGCAGAGTTAAGGACGGACTGGAGGAGTGCGAGAGTGTTAGAAGGTAGGCCACAGAGGAGAGTGTTGCAGTAGTCGAGGTGGGAGATGATGAAGGCATGCACAAGAGTTTTAGTAGATTGTGGGGTGAGGAAGGGACAGATTCCGGCAATATTTTTGAGTTGGAGGAGACAGGAGGTGGCGAGAGTTTGGACGTGTGGTTTGAAGGACAAGACAGAGTCACGAGTTACCCCGAGGCAGCTGATTTCAGGTGCGGGAGAGAGCGTGATGCCGTTTACCATAATAGATAGGTCAGGTAGGGGGGATACGCGAGATGGGGGAAAGATGATGAGTTAAGTTTTGTCTACACTGAGTTTTAGGAAGCGAGAGTTGAAGAAGGAGGATATGGCTGATAGACACTCCGGGATTCTGGACAGAAGAGAGATGACATCTGGGCCAGAGAGGTAGATCTGAGTGTCGTCCGCATAAAGGAGGTACTGGAAGCCAATGAATTGTCCTAGGCAAAGGATATAGATGGAAAAACGTAGGGGCCCTAGGCCAGAGCCTTGAGGGACTCCAACAGAGAGAGAGAGGGCGGGATGAGGAGGTAGTGTGGGAGTGGGAAACGCTAAATGTGCGGTCGGAAAGGTATGAGATAATTCAGGACAGGGCAAGGCCTTTGATGCCAAGGGATGAAAGAATCTGTAGCAGTAGGCAGTGGTTGACTGTGTCGAAAGCAGAGGATAGGTCAATAAGGAGGGGGATGGAGAACTGTCTGTTAGCTTTGGCTGTAAGTAAAGGTACCGTCACATTAAGCGACGCTGCAGCGATATAGACAACGATGCCGATCACTGCAGCGACGCTGGAGAGCTGTCACACATAAAAAAAAAAAACCCACTACATACTTACATTCCGGTGTCTGTCGCGTCGCTCGCCGTCAGCTTCCCGCACTGACTGTGAGGGCCGGCCGTAAAGCAGAGCAGTGAGGTCACTGCTGTGCTTTACGGCCGGCGCTCACAGTCAGTGCGGGAAGCTGACGGCGAGCGACGCGACAGACACCGGAATGTAAGTATGTAGTGGGTTTTTTTTTTTTTAGGTAACCAGGGTAAATATCGGGTTACTAAGCGCGGCCCTGCGCTTAGTAACCTGATGTTTACCCTGGTTACCAGTGAAGACATCGCTGAATCGGCGTCACACACGCCGATTCAGCGATGTCAGCGGGTGATCCAGCGACGAAATAAAGTTCTGGCCTTCTAGCTCCAACCAGCGATCTCACAGCAGGATCCTGATCGCTGCTGCGTGTCAAACACAACGATATCGCTATCCAGGACGCTGCAACGTCACAGATCGCTATCGTTATCGTTCCAAAGTCGCTCAGTGTGAAGGTACCTTAAGTCAAGTAATTTTGGTCAGAGCAGTTTCAGTGGAGAGGTGGGGGCGGAAGCCAGATTGGAGGTTGTCAATAAGAAAGTTAGATGAGAGGTGGGAGGAAAGTTGAGCATGGACGTGCTGCTCAAGGAGTTTGGAATCAAAAGGGAGCAGTGATTTGGGGCGATAGCTGGGCATAGCAGTTGGGTCAAGGTTAGCTTTTTTGAGGATGGGTGTGATGGTGGCATATTTGAAGGCAGAGGGGAAGGTACCAGAAGATAGCGATAGGTTGAAGAGGTGGGTTAGGGCTGGAGTGAGCATGTTAGTGAGGTTGGGGAGCAGGTGTGAAGGGATGGGGTCAAGTGCACAGGTGGTGAGGTGTCATTTGGAAAGGAGGTAAGTCTTCCTTCAGTGATGTTGGAGAGGGAAGTTATTAGGGAAGGTCTGGTATATGGAGTGGTTGGGGTGGTGGAACAGTAAAGGTTTGCCTTGTTTGGTCAATCTTGTTTTTGAAGAAGGTGGCAAAGTCTTCAGAAGAGATGAGGGGAGTTGGAGGTGTCAGTGGTGGGCGGAGGAGTGAGTTAAATGTGCTGAACAGTTATTTTGGGTTGTAGGATGGTGAGGATACAAGGTTAGTGAAATAGGTCTGTTTAGCAGAAGTGAGGGCTAGTTTGAAGGCGAGTGTAGCTTGTTTGAAAGCAGTGAAGTCCTTCTCTACTCCCCTTTCATCTTCTCCTCCCACAATCGCATACAAGACCTCTCTCGCGCACCACCCTCACTCCGGAACCCTCACCACAACACAACAGACTCTCGCCCACCATCGAAACCTTCAAAAAGAACCTGAAGACCCACCTCTTCCGACAAGCCCACAACCCACAGCAACCACCGATCGACCAAACCACCGCACGACCAGCTCCACACCTGCCCACTGCACTCCCACCCATCCCCTGCAGACCATGAGCCCTCACGGGCAGGGTCCTCTCTCCTCCTGCACCAGCCGTGACCTGCACTGTCTAAGACCACCGTACCAGTCTCCATTATGTATACCCCTCCCCACATGCAAAGCACCATGGAATAAATGGCGCTACAACAACAAATAATAATATTGCAGTGCCCTTCTCAGTCCCTCCACCTTCTCCCTCATCTTCCTCCTTCTCGCTTGCACTATATGGCATTACCTTTCCAAAATAAGTAACAACAACCAGGCACGCCATAGTATAACGTTTTCCATTATTAGAATGTGATGATAGGAGTAGTAGTCGTAGTATTTGTCTCGCATGGATGTGCAATTAACAGGAACAACACTGTTCAAAGCACAGTGACTAAAGGGTCAGCTGCGAGACTGGTTAATAAAACTGTGGCCATAGAATACATAAAAATAATAAATTAATACAAAATAATACAGATGAGAGAAATTCTAAAAACTCTGCTGAAGCAGTACAGGCATCACAAACACAAGGCAAAAAATAGGATTACTCAATATAAATAGGCCACGAGATTTTGTATAAGGAAATTAAGTACAGGCCCATTTAAAGAGACAGTAAATTCATGCAGACTGAACCACTAGCAGAATAAATCGGACACCACCTCTGCTATTACAGCCACATAGGGAAAGACTTGTCAGTCAAGGGGAGTGGGGCCGGTGAAAGGTCATCATAATCGTCGTCCGACATGTGAAACGCACAAGAAAAAGCCAGTAATCGATTCATGCTAAACCAGGTTCAGGCAGCAGGAATCAGCGGACAGATTCTCTCTAAGTGAATGGGGCAGCTGCAGGTAAGGGAAGGCGCTGTGCAGAAAAAACTGCACCAGAAGTTACACCCCCCACACCAGTCATAATGGTGACATTTCCTATTAATATAACATATAAAAAAATCTAATGACTACCGCCATATCAAGAAATTGCAGTCTGTAGAGATAATATTAATGCTTTCTGTGGTTTTCCAGCACCGGAGTTTATAATAATCCTCCATCCGCTAATTGAGGACGAATGTTTGTGATTAAATTTGGGAATATTCGTGGGGAGTAGGAAAGCAGAGAGATCGTGAAGATCAATGAGACAGTTGCCACCATCGCCGCTCTAATCTGCACGGCCCATGAATAATTCACATCGTCAGGCTCCGGAGCTGTCACTTTAAAGGTTAGATGAAACGCACATTAATCTGTCAAAAAGGTGGAAAAACATCTCTTCTATCTGCCGAAACGTCACATGTCAGATCTGCACACAGAAAGAAAAAAAAGAAACTTTTCATTCCCTTAAATGAAGTGTTTCTAAACAAAGGGAGGTAATGATGATATAACGATCTCGAAGTAATGAACCTCAGACGTCGGGCGGCACGGACGACACGTGCCAATCTCTGATTCCGCAGTCTCAACAATGAATCCCAAATAGACGGGATCACATTATAATATGACAGCAGCGAGGGCGAGATTTCTATTCTATCAGGACGACTTGTGTTATGTAAATGTCCACGTCCTTACTGCAAATGCTGAAATTTACATTACACTATCAAAAAATGGGGTCAAGTCAGAATATGTAATCTGTCACGGTCCTTAATACTATGATAACATGTCAGAAAAAGACTAAATTTACAAAAAATCCACCAAGTAGCAACGTAGCAGATTACATACTACAGTCCTCATTTACTCACACTTTGTATATTGTTTAAAGTATTATAAGAGCAATTCCAAAGATGATTATTAACCCTTACATCCTCCCTGCTGAGTAATGCACTAAATGAGCCTATAGGAGCAGTCAGGGAAGGGAAATGATACATGCCATTAAGGCTACGTTCACATTAGCGTTTTGCGTATTTGCGTCGGGCGACACAGCGGCGACGCATGCGTCCCTATATTTAACATGGGGGACGCATGGACATGCGTTGTGCTGCGTTGTGCGACGCATGCGTTTTTTTTTTTGCCGCAAGCGTCGGGCGCAGAAAACGCAACAAGTTGCATTTTTCTTGCGTCCAAATTTTGGCAAAAAACGACGCATGCGTCGCAAAACGCAGCGTTTTTGCGTGCGTTTTGGTGCGTTTTTATTTGCATTGTGCGTTGTGTCGCCGACGCAGCGGCGCACAACGCAAATGTGAACGTAGCCTAAGACAATCTTGCTTCCAAAAGGTCACTCTTCAGAGTTATTCAGCTTTTCTGCTGACAAACTAATCTGAATATTTTAAAGCTTCTTATGAATAGGGATATCAATACTGTAATACTGCTCCTATGTACAATATAACTAATATAATACTGCCCCATGTGTACAAGAATATAACTACTGAGCAGTAGCTCATATGTACAAGAATATAACTACTATAATACTGCCCCTACGTACAAGATATAACTACTATAATACTGCCCCTACGTACAAGATATAACTACTATAATACTGCCCCTACGTACAAGATATAACTACTATAATACTGCTCCTATGTACAAAAATATAACTACTATAATACTGCTCAAACGTACAAGAATATAACCACTATAATACTGCTCCTATGTACAGGAATATAACTACTATAATACTGCTCCTATGTACAGAAATATAACTACTATAATAATGCTCCTATGTACAAGAATATAACCACTATAATACTGCTCCTATGTACAGGAATATAACTACTATAATACTGCCCCTATGTACAGGAATATAACTACTATAATACTGCCCCAATATACAAGAATATAACTACTATAATACTGCCCCCTATGTACAAGAATATAACTACTATAATACTGCTCCTATGTACAAGAATATAACTACTATAATACTGCTCCTATGTACAATAAAAATAACTACTATAATACTGCCCCTATGTACAAGAATATAACTACTATAATACTGCCTCTATGTACAAGATATAACTACTATAATACTGCTCCTATGCACAAAAATATAACAAAAAAAAAAGTGAACTTTAATGCCTGAACGGCGTGGCAACGTTTTGGATATATTATCCTTTCTCAAGCCAAAGTTCACTTTTTTCTTTAGTTACTTTTTGTGCCGTTTTCCTTTTTTTGATATACATACATACATACACACACACACACACACACACACACTGCTCAGAAATATAAAGGGAACACTAAAATCCCACATCCTAGATATCACTGAATGAAATATTGCAGTTGTAAATCTTTATTCATTACATAGTGGAATGTGTTGAGAACAATAAAAGCTAAACGTTATCAACGTAAATCACAACTAATATCCCACGGAGGTCTGGAGTTGGAATGATGCTCAAAATCAAAGTGGAAAATGAAGTTACAGGCTGATCCAACTTTAGTAGAAATGCCTCAAGAGAAGGAAATGATGCTCAGTAGTGTGTGTGGCCTCCACATGCCTGTATGACCTCCCTACTGTACATTGCTTGGGCATGCTCCTGGTGAGGCGGCGGATGGTCTCCTGAGGGATCTCCTCCCAGACCTGGACTAAAGCATCCGCCAACTCCTGGACAGTCTGTGGGGCAACGTAACGTTGGTGGATGGTGCGAGACATGATGTCCCAGATGTGTTCAATCGAATTCAGGTCTGGGGAACGGGCGGACCAGTACATAGCTTCAATGCCTTCATCTTGCAGGAACTGCTGACACACTCCAGCCACATGAGGTTTGGCATTGTCCTGCATTAGGAGGAACCCAGGGCCAACTCCACCAACCAAGGTATGTGTCACAGAGGGAGTCTGTGCTGTAAGCCAGTAATGTTGTTGTTCTGGGACCTGTAGACCTTTTTTTATACAATACAGACCAAAGGTTTTGACACACCTTCTCATTTAAAGATTTTTCTGTATTTTCATGACTATGAAAATTGTACGTTCACACTGAAGGCATCAAAACTATGAATTAACACATGTGGAATTATATATTTAACAAAAGAGTGTGAAACAACTGAAATTAGGTCTTATATTCTAGGTTCTTCAAAGTAGCCACCTTTCGCTTTGATGACTGCTTTGCACACTCTTGGCATCTCTCGATGAGCTTCAAGAGGTAGTCACCGGGAATGGTTTTCACTTCACAGGTGTGCCCTGTCAGGTTTAATAAGTGGGATTTCTTGCCTTATAAATGGGGTTGGGAACATCAGTTGTGTTGTGCAGAAGTCTGGTGGATACACAGCTGATAGTCCTACTGAATAGACTGTTAGAATTTGTATTATGGCAAGAAAAAAGCAGCTAAGTAAAGAAAAACGAAAAATTGGGAAAACTTAGAAAGTGTCCCCAAGTGCAGTGGCAAAAACCATCAAGCGCTACAAAGAAACTGGCTCACTTGAGGACCGCCCCAGGAAAGGAAGACCAAGAGTCACCTCTGCTTCTGAGGATAAGTTTATCCGAGTCACCAGCCTCAGAAAGCGCAGGTTAACAGCAGCTCAGATTAGACACCAAGTCAATGCCTCACAGAGTTCTAGCAGCAGACACATCTCTATAACAACTGTTAAGAGGAGACTTTGTGCAGCAGGCCTTCATGGTAAAATAGCTGCTAGGAAACCACTACTAAGGACAGGCAACAAGCAGAAGAGACTTGTTTGGGCTAAAGAACACAAGGAATGGACATTAGACCAGTGGAAATCTGTGCTTTGGTCTGATGAGTACAAATTTGAGATCTTTGGTTCCAACCACTGTGTCTTTGTGCGAGACAGAAAAGGTGAACGGATGGACTCTACATGCCTGGTTGCCACCACGAAGCATGGAGGAGGAGGTGTGATGGTGTGGGGGGGCTTTGCTGGTGATACTGTTGGGGATTTATTCAAAATTGAAGGCATACTGAACCAGCATGGCTACCAAAGCATCTTGCAGCAGCATGCTATTCCATCCAGTTTGAATTTAGTTGGACCATCATTTATTTTTTAACAGGACAATGACCCCAAACACACCTCCAAGCTGTGTAAGGTTTATTTGACCAAGAAGGAGAGTGATGGGGTGCTACGCCAGATGACCTGGCCTCCACAGTCACCAGACCTGAACCCAATCGAGATGGTTTGGGGTGAGCTGGACAACAGAGGGAAGGCAAAAGGGCCAACAAGTGCTAAGCATCTCTGGGAACTCCTTCAAGATTGTTGGAAGACCATTCCCGGTGACTACCTCTTGAAGCTCATCAAGAAAATGCCAAGAGTGCGCAAAGCAGTCATCACAGCAAAAGGTGGCTACTTTGAAGAACCTGGAATATAAGACATAATTTCAGTTGTTTCACACTTTTTTGTTAAGTATATAATTCCACATGTGTTAATTCATAGTTTTGATGCCTTCAGTGTGAATGTACAATTTTCATAGTCATGAAAATGCAGAAAAATCTTTAGGTGTGTCCAAACTTTTGGTCTGTACTGTAGTTGTGAAGGGAGGCTTACAGGGTTAGTTTGAGAGCTCGGCGGGTCGTACTAACCACACACCCACCACCCATCTATGGGAGTGGTTACAACTACATAATGTGACCATGGTGTGGTCACATGGTCTCTGTAATGGAGAGAGTGTGTAGATAGTGGATGGCTTGTGTGTTAGGAGGTCCTGAGTGTGGACCGGATCCCTGAGTAGCGCACTGAGAGGTTGTGGATCTGAAGACTTGTGTGTTGGGAGATCCTGGGAGTAGGATCTGATCCCTGAATAGCGCACTGAGAGACTGGTGTGTTGGACGGTCCCAGAAAGGGACGGACGCCCTGAAGAGCGCACGGAAAGGCCGAATGTATGCAGAGTCTGCAACGGCACTGCATTGGGGGAGCTACAGCCTGTCTGAGGATCTGGAATGTCAGGTGGCCTGGTGAGCAAGGCATTGTCCGGGATGGTGGTCCCAGTTCGGCAGCTTTCCTGGAGGAAAAGGTAACACCCGGGAAGAGGGCTATTATTACGGCAGAGAAGTATCTGCCAGTGGAACAGACTGTTGGTGCTTGTTGTGTTCCATGGATATTGATGAACTGTTCGGCGTACAGTCACCCATGGTAACTGGACGAAGTGAGAAGTCCGGCGTGTTTAGTGACTGAGTTGAAGCCGTATAAAATGTATATAGTGAACTGTGCATCACCCGGTTTATGCTGCATAAAATAAACCGGATAGACTGTTTAGGTGAAAAACCGTGCCTGTCTGCGTTTATCCCATTGCCAAGCGAGTGTCCCCCAAAACATGCGGTAAGCGCCATCTTACAATACAGATAGATGCTTCTCCTCTATACACATACTTGCTCTGTATTCCACTGAAGCTGCAGGAATACATGGCGGATTTATTTCACTGTTGTGAGCTTATGACAATGATGTAAAATTAGGGATCAAGCAGAGACAATAGTTACAGTAGATCAAAAACCATAAATGGCATAAATCAGTGCAGCTCTTATTAATCTTAAGAGATAAAACAATACCGGTAAGATGAAAACAATAAACGTGGGACATTCTGATATAATACATGTCATGTTAGCTCGGAGCGGTTTCCATAAATAATAACTGGGAGCTAGAAGCAGCAGGAATCCACTGGGAGGTCTGAGCACAGTGATTACAGGTATAGAGGGTATATGATCTGAGATTACATACTGACTGTGGACTCCGGGCTCTGCAGACAAATCCAATCACCAATGTCACAGATTGGCCTCTCTTGACCCATCCTCTGTATCTAGCTATCGCCCTATATCACTTCTCCCCCATGCCTCAAAACTACTGGAACAACACGTCCATCTTGAACTGTCCTCCCATCTATCTTCCTGCTCCCTCTTCGACCCCTTAGGCTGCCGTCACACTAGCAGTATTTGGTCAGTATTTTACATCAATATTTGTAAGTCAAAACCAGGAGTGGGTGATAAATACAGAAGTGGTGCATATGTTTCTATTATACTTTTCCTCCAATTGTTCCACTTCTGGTTTTGGCTTACAAATACGGATGTAAAATACTGACCAAATACTGCTAGTGTGAGGGCTGCCTTACAATCTGGCTTCCGGTCACACCACTCCACTGAAACTGCCCTAACTAAGGTCACCAATGACCTATTAACTGCCAAGAGCAAGCGACACTATTCTGTCCTCCTCCTCCTGGACCTGTCCTCTGCCTTTGACACAGTGGACCATTCCCTATTATTACAGACTCTCTCATCCCTTGGCATCACAGACTTGGCCCTATCTTGGATCTCATCATATTTAACAGACCGGACATTCAGCGTCTCCCATTCACACACCACCTCCTTATCTCGCCCCCTATCTGTCGGGGTCCCGCAAGGTTCAGTCCTAGGGCCCCTGCTCTTCTCCATTTACACCTTTGGCCTGGGACAGCTCATAGTATCTCATGGCTTTCAGTATCATCTCTATGCTGATGACACACAGATCTACATCTCTGGACCAGATATCACCACCCTACTAACCAGAATCCCTCAATGTCTATCCGCTATTTCATCCTTCTTCTCCGCTAGATTCCTGAAACTTAACATGGACAAAATAGAATTCATCATCTTTCCCCCATCTCACGTGACCCCCCCCCCCCCCCCAAACGAACCTATCCATTACAGTAAATGGCTGCCCACTCTCCCCAGTCCCACAAGCTCGATGTCTCGGGGTAATCTTTGACACGGATCTCTCCTGCAAACCACATATCCAAGCCCTTTCCACTTCAGGATGCCTTTAACTCAAAAATATTTCACAGATCCGTACATTCTTAAACCAAGAATCTGCAAAAACCCTAGTCCATGCCCTCATCATCTCCCGCCTCGACTACTGTAACCTCCTGCTCTGTGGCCTCCCCTCTAACACTCTCGCACCCCTCCAGTCTATTCTAATCTCTGCTGCCCGACTAATCCACCTGTCCCCCCCGCTATTCCCCGGCCTCTCCCCTCTGTCAATCCCTGCACTGGCTCCCCATTGCCCAGAGACTGCAGTACAAAACCCTAACCGTGACATACAAAGCCATCCACAACCTGTCTCCTCCATACATCTGTGACCTCGTCTCCCGGTACTTACCTACTTGCAACCTCCGATCCTCACAAGAACCCCCTCCTCTTCCCACGATCACATACAAGATTTCTCCCGCACATCACCCCTACTCTGGAACTCTCTACCCCAACAGATCAGACTCTCACCTACCATCTAAACCTTCAAAAAGAACCTAAAGACCCACCTCTTCCGACAAGCCTACAACCTGCAGTAACCACCGATCGACCAAACCGCTGCACGACCAGCTCTATCCTCACCTACTGTATCCTCACCCATCCCTTGTAAATTGTGAGCCCTCGTGGGCAGTGTCCTCTCTCCTCCTGTACCAGTCGTAACTTGTATTGTTCAAGATTATTGTACTTGTTTTTATTATGTATACCCCTCCTGACATGTAAAGCGCCATGGTATAAATGGCGCTATAATAATAAATAATAATAATAATAATAATAATTGGCTGGATCAATTGATAGGTAATCTAAGCTGTACAATGAGGCATCTAACAGTTCCACTATTGTTTTGCTACTGCTGATTGGCTGAGAGCAATGTGATCTTTTTAGCCAATAGGCAGAAGTGATTCCCATATAATCAGCGGTGCACGCTAAAAGCCCCCATACACATTACAGTTGGACTAACATATTGATTTCAGCAGGAATGGCTGCCTAATATGTATAAGGAACCTCCCGACACTCCTCAGACAGATGACGTTAGGGAAAAGAAGGACTGAGCATTCTGAATTACAATTCTGATCCTTTTGGTTCCCGGGAGATGATCTGCTGCCAGAAGTGAGTTGGAAGAGACCAATGTCATGAAATGAGAGTTCTGCTAAACAATTTCTAAAGACCCCCATACACATTAGACTAAAGTTGGCCGACACTGGCAGGCAGTATAATGTGTATGAGGACCTGTTGACTCTTCACAGGCTGACAATGTCGGGGGAAAGAAGCATCGGATAGGTCAGATTTCCACTGGCAGATCTTTTTATCCTGCAGAAGATCAGCAGCAGGGCTCTCTTATAGAGAACCCAGGAACGCAATCCTGCTGACCATTCCCTTGTACTCGGGAGTCAGGACAGACCGCTGTCCTTCAGGAGAAGTTGTAGCAGAATGTCTGCTTAGGACCTTTACAGCCAGAGAGAGTTGCGAACCGTTCACAAATTGCTGGACAGTCCGTAAAAATAAGTCAACTTGTTCCCACTGATTAATGTCTGTAAATATCATAATTTTTCAGTTTACACAGAATCTTGAAATCCTAATGATTTTATTATGGATTTCCAATCTGTCAGCAAAAAAAAAAATCAGAATGGCAACCTGCAGCTATAACATTAGTTTTTGAAATAAACTTCTAACCTGTGCACTGGGAGTGAAAGAGTTAAGAATCGACCACACTTTATAGACAGGTAAGAACGGTAATTGGGTTCATTGATAGACGAGAGAATCGATTTGATTGATCCTGGTCCAGCGGCCACGTCAGTGTTCCTACCTGCCATCAGCCATGGTGTCTCTTCTGATTAGCAGCACCGGCGCAGTCGTAATTAGCGCATCATGCTGTAACGATGAGGTTACGCCAGTCCTACAAATCACAAGGAATGTCTGGGACTCCGGCAAGAAGGAGGCAATTCTTAGGGCTCATCTCCACTTGTGAGGAAAACGGACGAGTGCAATCCGATAAAAAATCGGATTGCACTCGGACCAATGTTAATCAATAGGTGACACTCCATTTGCGATTTTTTTCCCAGCCGAAATCGGACTGAGAAAAATCTGTCGGCTGAGAAAAAAATCGCAGCATGCTGCGTATTGCTGAGATTCTCGGACGAGACTCGCCAATGCAAGTCAATGGGTGCGAGAGAAAAAACGCACAGCACTCGCACCATGCGAGTGCTGTCCGATTTTTACGCACCCGTGTCCTTAGAAAAGCCGGCAATTCAGCGCAGAGTACAGTAAAATCACAGTGACATGTTAGATTAGAGTAGATATATACACATAGAATAGGTATATATACATATATATATGTCAGGGAGACACATATATATATATATTTATATTTAATGCAGCGTGAGAGAGCTTTAAAGCTGGTAATTCAATTACCGGCTTTTGCTTTCTCCTTCCTAAACCCGACATGATATGAGACCTGGTTTACATACAGTAAACCATCTCATATCACCATTTTTTTGCATATTCCACACTACTAATGTCAGTAGTGTGTATATGCAAAATTTGGCCGTTCTAGCTATTATATTTAAGGGTTAAATGGCAGAAAAAATTGGCGTGGGCTCCCGCGCAATTTTCTCTGCCAGAGTAGTAAAGGCAGTGACTGAGGGCAGATATTAATAGCCTGGAGAGGGTCCACGGTTCTTGGCCCCCCCTGGCTAAAAATACCTGCCCCCAGCCACCCCAGAACAGGCACATCTGGAAGCTGCGCCTATTCTGGCACTTGGCCACTCTCTTCCCATTCCCGTGTAGCGGTGGGATATGGGGTAATGAAGGGTTAATGCCACCTTGCTATTGTAAGGTGACATTAAGCCTAATTAATAATGGAGAGGCGTCAATTATGACACCTATCCATTATTAATCCAATTGAATGAAAGGGTTAAAAAAAACACACACACATTATTAAAAATTATTTTAATGAAATAAAAACAAAGGTTGTTGTAATATTTTATTTAACGCCCAATCCAATCACTGAAGACCCTCGATCTGTAAATAAAAAAACATAATAAACCAACAATATACATACCTTCCGAGGATCTGTAAAGTCCAACGATGTAAATCCTTCTGAAGGGGTTAAAACATTTTGCAGCAAGGAGTTCTGCTAATGCAACGCTACTCCTCGCTGCAAAACCCCAGGGAATGAAGGTAAAGTAGGTCAATGACCTATATTTACCTGCATTTGCGGTGAGGCGCCCTCTGCTGGTTGTTCATAGATCGTGGGAGCTTTCCTTGAAAGCCTGGGAGCTTTCTAGGAAAGTTCCCACGATCTATGAACAGCCAGCAGAGGGCGACTCACCGCAAATGAAGCTAAATATAGCTCATTGATCTATATTTAGCTTCATTCTCCGGGGTTTTGCAGCGAGGAGCAGCCTGCATTAGCGGAACTCCTTGCTGCAAAATGTTTTAACCCCTTCAGAAGGATTTACATCGTTGGACTTTACAGATCTGCGGAAGTTAAGTATATTGTTGGTTTATTATGTTTTTTCTTTTACAGAACGAGGGTCTTCAGTGATTGGATTGGGCGTTAAATAAAATATTACAACAACCTTTGATTTTATTTCATTAAAATAATTTTTAATAATGTGTGTGTGTTTTTTTTAACCCTTTCATTCAATTGGATTAATAATGGATAGGTGTCATAATTGACGCCTCTCCATTATTAATTAGGCTTAATGTCACCTTACAATAGCAAGGTGGCATTAACCCTTCATTACCCCATATCCCACCGCTACACGGGAATGGGAAGAGAGTGGCCAAGTGCCAGAATAGGCGCATCTTCCAGATGTGCCTTTTCTGGGGTGGCTGGGGGCAGGAGTTTTTAGCCAGGGGGGGGCCAATAACCATGGACCCTCTCCAGGCTATTAATATCTGCCCCCAGTCACTGGCTTTACTACTCTGGCGGAGAAAATTGCGCGGGAGCCCACGCCAATTTTTTCTGCCATTTAACCCTTAAATATAATAGCTAGAACGCCCAAATTTTGCATATACACACTACTGACATTAGTAGTGTGGAATATGCAAAAAAAATGGTGATATGAGATGGTTTACTGTTTGTAAACCAGGTCTCATATCATGTCGGGTTTAGGAAGGAGAAAGCAAAAGCAGGTAATTGAATTACCAGCTTTTAAGCTATCTAGCGCTGTATTAAATATAAATATATATATATAGGTGTCTCCCTGACATATATATATGTATATATACCTATTCTATGTGTATATATCTACTCTCATCTAACCTGTCACTGTGATTTTACTGTACTCTGCGCTGAATTACCGGCTTTTCAAAGGAGACCAGTGCGTAAAAATCGGACAGCAATACGGATGTCATACGGATGTTGCGATAAAAAAATCGCATGACACTCGCATGACACTCGCATGGCACTTGCATGGCACTCGCAGACGTTACATCAGTTTTTTCGGTCCGTAAATCGGACCATTTTTTTCTCACACAAGTGGAGATGAGCCCTTAGAGCAATGGAATACGGAGGCGGCCGCTGGACTAGGGTCACATGAATCAACTCGATCATCTCCATTACTTGACCTTACTATTATTTTTAAATTCTTTCTTTCCACACTGCTCAGGTTAAAAGGAACATCGTCTGACATGTCTCTCCTGCAAAACTGGAGCATTTGTCCCTCCCTTTGTAAACTTCCTATACATAGGTGTAAAGTTTTTTCTTACTTTAGCACAGTTTTCTACCTACACATTCTATATCACGACTGGTCGATCTACTGGAAAGGGGAACTACAAGTCCCAGAAAGGTAAATAAGTTATATTACACGAACAAATTAATGCAAGAATGTGCCCCTTTAAGAAACACAGAAGAAAGAAGATACACTATATAGCAGATTATATATTCTTTCCTTTGGTTTTCCTTTATTAAATCTTGCATTTGTAATTTTCGGCATGTAAAACCTAATAAACCCTGCTTTTTACAATAAACTGAACATATAGCTTTGTCCTCGGCACAATTATCATCTCTCCTATGCAATGAAGTGCAATGTGCTGGTGGCCTGCGCTACAATGTATCAGGAAAGGTCCAAATAAATGACCTGTGCTTGTGGAGGAGGGCAGATGGCTGGGAAGCAGGGCGGCTGGGGTGTGCGCCCATTAAATTAACCATGCTGAGATGGACTGACGGGTGCGGGACCCATCCCTCTGGGGTGCTTACCCTGCCGCGCCGAGGCCTTACACCTGGGACCAGTGTAAATTTCAGGTCACGGTGACTTGCTGCAGCCCCAGTCCTGAGACTAACTGGTCACAAATGACTGCGCTGGCCTCTGGTTTGCAGTGATGGGCAAATATTCTATACTATCTACATGACCTGAAGCAATGTCATGCTTTCTAGTGGCACTGGTGCCTACTGGAAGCAGGAAACAGCCCACTGAGAAGTGAATTACTATTGAACCTGCAGCTTGTTGTGGTGGGAGTGCTGTCTAATGAGATTTACAGCAGGTAGATAATGTCCTAATGGCCAAGAAGAAATTCCATGTTCGTGCTGAAGGCAACTTTCCACTGAGGCCCCGCTAGATATCATAAATAACTGGTTAATGTACTGGACGGCCATAAGGGGATCATTAGACATCTCATCAGCTGCTTTACCATTCTTATGCTTAAAGGGGTTGTCCGGTGAAAACAAATCATCAACTATCCAGTTGTTGACAAGTTGGGGTCCAGCAGCAGGGACCCACATGGATAGGCAGAACAGGGCACTTTTATCCCGATCAGAATGGAGCAATAGTGCGCATGCTCGATCGCCGCTCCTTTCATTCCCTATGGTCAAGTGATGTGCAGCTCTATAGAGAATGACTGGGAAGCGGTCCAGCGTCCACCTGCCACTAGTCTAATGAGGATAAAAGTACCCTGTAGGTACTGACAACCGGAGGGGGTCCCAGCAGTCGAATCCTTTGTGATCAATAAGTTATTATTTATCCATGAGTCATTTTTATGGCAAACGTTCAACTAGTGTGGCTCCTACTCTGTGCATCTGAGAAAGACCCTGATTATAATCAGTCTCCTTCCCCCTCTGGCAGCTAACAATATTGTTCCTTCTTATACTCCTTTGCAGACAGTCTTCACCATTATACAGCAGGGATTCTGCTCCTTTCCTGACAAGCAGGACAGCAATCTACATTTATTTGCTGCTCTGATGTGAACAGAGGATCACAGTGTAGAGGCCTATCTATGGCGAGAGCCACCAAGGACGTGTGCCATCCAACACTAGATGGTCGTACGTATTACTATACATTATGCCGACCAGGTGGCGACATGCAATTTAAGGAGATAACTCGTCAGTGGATTCATGTAAATGGAAAAAGTCCTTATTTTATGAGATATGAAATTAATACACTTAATGGTGAGACAACCCCGTTAGAAGGAAGCGGCCATCTCTTTTTGTTCTGACGATTATCTAATCACGGGATGTCTTGCTGATCACCTTTAAAACTTTGCAGAAAGATTTCTCTGCAATGGCTCCACAGGAAAAATTGGGTGTTACACAGTTCTCATTGTAATCATCAGGCTGGTAGAAACGCTTACAGAATAAAATTCACCCCCAATGATGATAATCTGGCAGCACACAGCAATGGGGACCAAGTCCGGATTTATCTTTGGCATCTCAATGACAAGTCCCACCTGTACCTAGTTGTTTGTGCCAGTTCCTACCCAGCTTTCAGATTCTGGACTCTTTGGTATAGAGAGGCACACTGCAATTTATTAATACATGCCCATACTGGTATACACAGGAGACACAACTCTATATGTGGCAATTCCGGGGGAAGCCGTGGGCCCCGTATCTGTCAGGCATTTGTTGCAGCCTATAATTTGGTGTAATAATGGGCTTCTTATCCAATCTTGGGCTTTTTTTCTGCTACATTCACAGACTGGCTTTTTATCCCTTTATAACATAATCCCCTTATAATCCAATCAATCCTGAGTATCATGCCGGTGGCTGTCCCTGTCAATAGCGTTCCTCTATGATATGTAATTCGTGGCACGTCATGGGTGGAATCTGCCCCGCCGGCCTCGGTGCTGAGCGTCTGCCGGTAGGATGTAGCCGAGGACCACAAAGCCACAGACAGGTGTTACCTAATAACTACAGAGACAAAAAGCCTCCTCTCCGGACAATGCTGCCGGATGAGGTCTCCGCCACGACAAATATGGAGCTCTATTCATTGTCTTTCATCTGGAAGGAGGATCGGGGCCACGTTGGACTTTCACAGACAAGGCCCTATTGGGATAAGCAGCGCCTGAGTTGTGGGGACGCTGTTCACCCCTCCGAATGCAATAGAAAATACTATCATCCCCAGCTGAAATAAACGGGCATATTATTTATGGGGACATGGGGTAATAAATGCAGGCTGAAAACCATTATGCTCTTCAGCCGTGGATTTAAGACGACCACAGGCTCCAATAGACCATACTTGTAATATTGACTCACTGATCATAGCTGTGTCCTGATGGATTACAGATACAAAAAAAGTAGCTGGCGTAGGGGGAAACGGATTTATCTAGATATTTTACGCCTATTGAAAGAACGCTTCTATAAAGGTATGTGCACACGTTGCGGATCCGCAGCATTTTTTGCGGTGCAGAAACGCTGCAGATCCGCAATTGATTTACAGTACAATGTAAATCAATGAGAAAAACAAATGCTGTGCACACTTTGCAGAAAATCCGCTGCGGAAACGCTGCGGTTTAAAAGAAGCAGCATGTCACTTCTTTTTTGTGAATCTGAAGCGTTTTTGTACCCATTCCATTATAGAAAACCGCAGGGGTAAAAAACGCAGCAAATCCGCAAGAAAACCGCAGCAAAAAACGCACAAGAAACGCTGCGGAACCGCACAAAAAAACGCGACAAATCCACAGGTGAGTTAAGTAAATAAGGTAGCACACTGCAGCGCTAAAACATGTAAACTTGAAATACGAAATTTGAACTGCATTACTGCACTAGAAATATGAACAATGAGAGCGTTTAGCGCATAAAAATAGCCAATTTTATGTGTACCTGGTAGCCCCTTTACGGCATCTCTCTTTTACCAGGTCCTAAACTTGCCTTACCTCACTGAGAATAAACGTCTCCATCTGAATGGGTACATGTGAAACCTCTTCCTAGACTAAAATTCTCTCTCTCTGTGGAGGGGTATTGGACCTGCTGTAATTAAAACACCTGAAGCTAGGAGGCGGAGTGCACGATGAGAAATTTTGAAATCCACAGGTGAGTTTTCTGCCAAGAGAGGCAGAATCCGCACCAGAAATTCCTGAGCCTATTCCGCAACGTGTGCACATAGCTTTAGAATCATGATAAACTGCATCGTATGCGCCTTTGTAATATTCTCCTCTGGTGGAACATACGAACAATGGGCCTGATTCATTATTGCATTTTCACCTGTTTTTAGTTTTGTTTTGTTTGTTTTTTTGTTTGCACGATATATGTATTTCCATTTGTGCCCTATTAAGTCTCTTTTATATATGCAACTGGTTTTTTTCTAGGTTTTTTATTATGAGTGAAATGTAGGGTCTTCAGATGTTTTCACGCGTGTGAATTTTTTTGCACTATAACAGGCATACGGATAATAACGAGCCTTTTTTACTAACCGAAAAATTAATAAAATTATATTGTGAAGAATTTGGAGCAAAAAATAGCAACGATACCACAAGGTGAAAAAAAAAGAAAAAAGTGACCTAAAAATAAAAACAAATTATAAATCTGGCCAATATAAAAAAAAAAAAAATAAAAAAAATAAAAATGATGATGGTGCTGGGCAAATATAAAAATAAAAATGATGAATCAATGGGGGCCAAATATATTGATATATATTGAATTCGGGCCAATAAGAAAAAAGAATTATCTTGGCCAATAAGTACATTTTATGTGGGTTTTTTATATGGTGAATTCTGAGCTTCAGCCAATTTCCCCATCATTGTCATATATAATGGCGCAAAGAGGAAAAAAAAGAACCTATTCCCAATTATTATCACGCCAAACTAATTAAGTCAATAAATCACTAAGTCGGGAATCATCTAGAGAATATAATTCTAAGGAAAAAGATCCAGCTGTGAGGCCAATGGGTTAATCTGTGACCTTTCGCTTCACGCTGACCTAATCTTGCTTAACCTTTGAATGGAGCCGCTATTATTTCTCAGCCTGGGCTAATTGTCAGTCACTCGCTGTGATATACGTCATCGGATCATTTCTGGTGACATATGTACGGTACCTCCGAATAACCTGAAATGTAAGAACCAAGAACACTGGGAAACACAGCTCTGCTGGTCACATCATTAGCCAGAATGGGTCCAGAGTAACTGGGGCCTTCAGGACCAGACAAACACAGCTTAGCAGTCAGTAGTTGGAGTCAGTTGATCTTCTTTTTTAGTATTTTTATACACATTACATTTTTTCATAGAACATTTTTCAATTTTCAGTTTTAGTTAATTGTTCAGGAAGTCCGAAAAATGGTTTGCATTCTTCATCGTCTAGAATTAATTTTGATACATGTTATATGTCAATTGTTGAAGGGTAATTGTATCACGACAATGATTGTTGGGGAGGAGTCTTTTTTTGGGGATGGTTACATTAGGTTTTTTTTTTTATTCGTTTTATTTCTTAAAGTTTGCTGTTTCTTTCTTGATCTCTCATTTGAGGTCAGAGACGATCAAGAAGAGACTTTAGGAATCGGGTCTATTAGGTTGGTTTTACATCCTACATTCACTGTCCGAATGCCAACTGTGATGCCGGACTGGCAGCGGGTCTTCTGTTCTGAATTCAACACCCTCAGACTTCGGCCCCCTTCACACGTCAGTTTCTCCAGTACATGTGGAGACAGTTTTCACACGTACTGTAGACACTTACACACGTAGACCCATTCAGATCTATGGGTCTGCGCACATGCCAGTATGTTACCCATGGGCAAAACAGGATGACAGCCGTGTGTCATCAATATGACACTTACTGGCGTCTGGGAAAAGCAGTACAGTTCACGCTGATCTCAGGTGCCGGGTGCTGAATCCAACTCTCATCATCATCACCTCGTCTCACTTCAATCAGCGCAACCAGGCGACGCTGATGAGAGTTGGAGTCGGCACCCGCCGTCTGTGAATGGCGCATTATTATTATTATTATTATTATTATACATTTTTATAGCGCCATTTATTCCATGGCGCTTTACATGTGAATACGGGGCAAATATAGACAATTACATTAAACATGAGCAGATAACAAGGCACACGAGTACATAAGGAGGGAGGACCCTGCCCGCGAGGGCTCACAGTCTGCAGGGGGTGGGTGAGGATACACTAGGAGAGGGAAGAGCTGGCTGTGCGGCTGTTCAGTAGGTTGAGGATCACTGCAGGCTGTAGGCTTGTCGGAAGAGATGAGTCTTCAGGTTCTTTTTGACGGTTTCTATGGTAGGCGCAAGTCTGATGTGTTGGGGTAGAGAGTTCCAGAGTATGGGGGAAGCACGGGAGAAGTCTTGGATGCGGTTATGGGAAGAAGAGATGAGAGGGGAGTAGAGAAGGAGGTCTTGGGAGGATCGGAGGTCGCGTGTAGGTAAGTACCGGGAGACCATGTCACAGATGTATGGAGGAGACAGGTTGTGGATGGCTTTGTATGTCAGTGTGAGGGTTTTGAACTGGAGTCTCTGGGCGATAGGAAGCCAGTGAAGGGCTTGACACAGGGGAGAGGCTGGGGAATAGCGGGGGGACAGGTGGATTAGTCGGGCAGCAGAGTGTAGGATGGATTGGAGTGGTGCCAGAGTGCTAGAGGGGAGTCCAGAGAGTAGGAGGTTGCAGTAGTCGAGACGGGAGATGATAAGGGCATGCACTAGCGTTTTTGCAGTGTTGCGGTCAAGGAAAGCACGGATCCGGGAAATATTTTTGAGTTTGAGACGACAGGAGGAGGCAAGGGCTTGGATATGTGGCTTGAAAGAGAGGGCAGAGTCAAGGATCACCCCGAGGCACCGGGCGTGTGGGACTGGGGATAGTGAGCAGCCATTGACATTGATGGATAGATGTGGTGGAGGGGTAGAGTGAGATGGGGGAAAGATGATGAATTCTGTTTTGTCCATGTTCAGTTGTAGAAAGCGAGCAGAAAAGAAGGCTGAAATGGCAGACAGACAGTGCGGGATTTTGGTAAGCAAGGAGGAGAGGTCAGGTCCGGAGAGGTAGATCTGCGTGTCGTCGGCGTAGAGATGGTACTGCATACCGTGGGATTCTATGAGCTGTCCCAGGCCGAAAGTGTAGATGGAGAAGAGTAGGGGTCCTAGAACAGAGCCTTGAGGAACACCGACTGACAAGGGGCGAAGTGAGGAGGTGGTGTGGGGGAGGGAGACACTGAATGTTCGGTCTGTCAGATATGACGAGATCCAGGAAAGGGCCAAGTCTGTGATGCCAAGGGATGAGAGGATTTGTAGCAAAAGGGAGTGGTCAACAGTGTCAAAGGCAGAAGACAAGTCCAGGAGAAGGAGGACAGAGTAGTGTCGCTTGCTCCTGGCAGTTAGTAGGTCATTGGTGACTTTAGTTAGGGCAGTTTCAGTTGAGTGATGGTAACGGAAGCCTGATTGTAACCGATCAAAGAGGGAGCAGGATGAGAAGTGGGAGGACAGTTCAAGATGGACGTGTTGCTCCAGCAATTTGGAGGCATAAGGGAGAAGAGATATTGGGCGATAGCTAGACACAGAGGATGGGTCGAGGGAGGGCTTTTTGAGGATGGGTGTGATCTTGGCATGCTTGCAGGATGAGGGAAAGACACCTGTTGTGAGTGAGAGGTTGAAGAGGTGCGTTAGGGTTGGGATGAAGACCGTGGAAAGGTTAGGGATGAGGTGGGATGGGAGCGGGTCAAGCGTGCAGGTGGTGAGGTGTGATCTTGACAGGAGGGTGGAGAGCTGATCTTCTGTCATGGTGGAGAAGCTGGTTTTGGAGGAGCAGGGTTGAGCAGCTAAGAGGGGCAGTGGGCGCTGTGGGCCAAAGCTTTCTCTGATCGTATCGATCTTCTGTTTAAAGAAAGAGGCGAAGTCATCAGCAGAAATGAGGGGGGAGGGAGGAGGTGCGGGGGGACGGAGTAGAGAATTGAAAGTGTTGAAAAGCTGTTTAGGGTTGTGAGACAGGGAGGTTATGAGGGATGAGAAGTAAGTTTGTTTTGCGGCAGTGAGCGCAGACTTGAAGCTGGCGAGGGACTGCTTGTATGCAGTGAAGTGGTCGGCAGAGTGGGATCGCTTCCATCTCCGCTCAGCAATCCTGGAAGCCCGTCTCAATTCTTTGGTCAGGCTGGTCAGCCAGGGCTGCCTGTTAATTATACGAGTTTTACTATGCATGAGTGGGGCGGCCGAATCGAGTGTTGTTGTTATTGTGGTGTTATAAAAAGTGGCAGCAGCATCTGTGTCATGAAGGGAAGCTATGTCTGTGAGAGGGAGAAGGGACTCAGAGAGTGATTGTAAGTTGAGATGTTTGAGATTTCTGCGAGGGTGAGTGAGTTTGTGGAGTGGGGGTTGCACACTAGGAGAGGAGAGGGACGAGAATGTCAGTAGGTTGTGGTCAGACAGGGGGAGGGGTGTGTTAGTGAGATTAGTAAGGGAGCAGAGGCGGGTGAAGATGAGGTCCAGCGTGTGGCCATCTTTGTGAGTGGCCTCAGAGGACCATTGAGTGAGGCCAAAGGAGGCAGTGATAAAAGTTTAGAGGTAGCTGAGGTGAAAGTGTCAATGGGGACATTGAAATCACCCATGATGATAGTGGGGATGTCAACAGAGAGGAAATGAAGTAGCCAGGTGGTGAAGTGGTCGAGAAAGGTGGAGATGGCTAGTTCTGGGGGGCGGTAGATGACAGCCAGCTGGAGGTTGGAGGGGGAATAGATGCGGACAGAGTGCACCTCAAACGAGGGAAGAGTAGCGGAGGGTGGTAGCGGGATTGGAGTGAAGGAGCAGGTGTCGGACAGGAGCAAGCCAACTCCTCCACCGCGTTTGTTGCTGGGGCGAGGGGTGTGAGAGAGGTGGAATCCGCCATAGGAGAGCGCAGCTGGAGAGGCCGAGTCAGAGGGGGTGAGCCAGGTTTCAGTGAGGCCGAGGAAGGAGAGTTTGTTGGTGATGAAGAGGTCATGGATAAATGTCAGTTTGTTGCAGATGGAGCGTGCGTTCCATAGTGCTCCAAGTAGGGGGAGCTGGGGAGTGGGGGCTGGATGAATGGGTATGAGGTTGTCGTGGTTGGGAAAACATGCGGAGGATTGTGGCAGGGGGTTAGAAACGAGTGTGGGGATGAATTGAGGAGGGCCGGGATTTGGGGATATGTCACCAGCAATGAGGAGTAACAGACAGATCATTAGAAGGTGGGAGCAGGATAGGACATGATGCGGCCGTGTGTGTCTGGAGAAAATGGATTGTATGTGGAGGAACAGTTCTGAGGAGAAGGTGAGATGGCTGGGGAGTATGGAGGAAGAAATGACTAGTTCCTTACTAGGAGGAGGGATTGCAGGAGATTGTTTACTAGGAGGAGGGATAGCAGGAGATTGATTATTAAATAAATAAAAAAAATGGCATGGGGTTCCCCTTAATTTTACTAACCAGCTGAGGGCTAATGATAATATTCTGGGAAGGGGCCAATAGCCATAAAGGTTCTCAGCCTATTAGTAACAGCTCACAGCTGTTTGCTTAGTCTTTACTGGTTATTAAAAAGTGGGCCAAAGGGAAAAAAAAAGGACGTGGGGTCCCCCTATTTTTACTAATCAGCAAAGGTTAAACAGACAGCTTTGGGCTGATATTAATAGACTGGGAAGGGGCCATGGATATTGGCCCCCTCCCAGACCAATAACATCATTGTACCAGACTAATAACACCATTACTCAGCCATCCCAGAAATGGTGCATGACATGTGGTGACATCAGTAACGTGACCGCTCACCGCCGGAAGACAGTGAGAGCAGAACCCGGCTGCAGTGACGAGCGGTGATGTAAATAAGGTTACCGCAGATCACAGGCAGCGGTTCCAACGTTAAACTCTGTGTGAACCGGCAGGTGAACTGCTTTACTGATGTCACCGCTCACAGCGTGATAAATCATTGAGCTGTTATTAATAGACTGGGAACTTTTATGGATATTGGACCCTTCCCGGAATATTAACATCAGTCCCCAGCTGTCTGCTTTCCCATAGTTGATTAATAAAATTAAGGGTGACCCCAAGCCAGTTTTTGTTTTTAAATGTATTTATTTAAAACATGCCAATCAGAAGGCAGGTGCAGACTCCAACTCTCATCAGCGTCACCTGGTCGCGCTGATAACAGAGAGACCAGGCGATGATGATGAGAGTTGGATTCAGCAGCTGGGAACAGCACTAACTGTACTGCTTTCCCCAGACGCCGGTACGTGTCACACTGATGGTGCACAAGGACGGCACACAAATGCCAAACAGATGTTACACACGGACACAGATAGCACCAGTACTGTTTTTTTTCCCAGTACCAGAAATATCAGGACGTGTGAAAAAGGCCTTACAGCCAGCGTGGATATTGCGGTACATGCTCAGACAGTGAAGGTCGGATGTGTGGAACTGACCTTACATTGACTATTGTCACTATTCTGACTGAGCTAGGTCTAGTTAGACCCAACAGCAGCCTCCTGCTTCTATCCTGAGCTTCACCTGTCCACCAGGGCCCATACAGGCAGACACTCATTGGTGAAACCTGTTTGCGTAAGGACAGAGAAGACAGAAGCAATGAAAATCACAGGCTGTCTCTGACCTATGTGCACCTGACATTTAGCTATCTAACCTAGACTAGGTAGTCCTTATTTGTGAAATCTGGTGACAGATCTCACAATCACAACTGCATATTTTATTAAATCTCTTAGACATGATAAGGTTGGTACACTTACTGTAATTTGAAAATGTCAGAATGGCGAAAATAATCCAGTTTTAAAACCTTCCTGTCAAAAAGTTAAAATAAGCATTTCAAGAGTCAAGCTCTGGATGGGCTCCTACAATTATGATTTTAATTTGAGGATTGTACAGCCATTCTAACATGGATTTTGAAAGGAAGTACATTAGTCTCATCAGGTCTAAGAGAACTATTTATGCAGTTGTAGCAATTTAAAAATTGAGCCATCACATAAAAAATATATCCTATCTGTACACAGACCGTATGCTACAATGTAAGGTGGCAGCTGAACAGGTCCTGGACGAGAGGTATGTGTCACCGAAGTGGCAAGCCTCAGTGATGTAGGACCTGGTGACGCAGGCTCCAGTACGTATAGTGCTGAGAGGTGTTTTTAATGGACCTGGATTTTGGGTCCGGGTTTTAGGAACAGCTAAAAAGCTGGATGAGACTGGCTGTGCCATTAGTTCTAGAACTTGGAATGGGCTATATAAGTTAGATCTGCTGCCTCCTTCAGGGTCTGTTTAGATGGGTAGACAGACCTGCTGTGCTGGTCAGTCCTGATCAGAGTTGGAATAAGGCCACAATCACATGTTCAGTATTTCATCAGTATTTCACATCAATATTTGTATTCCAAAATCAGGAGTGGGTGGGAAATGCAGAAGTGGTGACGAGTTTCGACTATAATTTTCCTCTGATATTCCTGATTTTGGCTTAAAAATACTGATGAAATACTGGAGTGGAACAATGAGAGGAAAATGATAGTAAAAACACGTGCACCATTTCTGCATTACTCCTGTTTTTGGCTTACAAATACTGGTGTAAAATACTGACCAAATACTTGCCCTGTGATATCTGAACGGCTATGCCATATTACGGAATGGACAATTTTTGTTTTGCTTCTCCATTCATCCGAAAATCATGTTTATGGTGAAGACTTATGAACTTTAACAAATCTGCCGCTTTGGATAAATTTACCTGGAGCCTGTGTGAACACAAATTTAATTAAAACACATTAGACCTGGCAGAGTTTTTCCAATGCAGCCAAGTCACTGATGATGATGCCTTTATACCCGCTGTGCCCTCTCATGATCATGCACTTTTCCAGGGTGTCAGTCTTGGAATGAACACACTGGCACAGAACAAAGAGGTTGTAGAAAAGTGTAGACATCAGCAGTGCAGATTTTCCTGAGAAGATGTGACATTACATAAGCCCCGGATAATGTGGCGGTTGTCAGGAAAGGATGAGCGGCGGCGGAGGAGTGTTACGGCTTTGTAAATAATTCTGGCTCCTCTTTGTGAGAGTGCTATGAATCCTAATGGAGAGGAATCCCATCTCTACGCCTGCTCTCCATTCTGCACGCTGCGATAAGATACTGTGTGCATTGCAAGTACCTCGCACAATGTTTCACAAGCAGCTATCAGGGGGAATAGCAATTGATGGAAACAGGCTTTCAAGCAGAACGGTTAGAAAAAGAAAAAAAAAAAGATTTTTACAGGGTTGATTTTTCTTTGTACCATTTTCTTTCTTTTTTTTTTATTTCCAGGGTGAACAACCGACACCACAGTCTGGATGAGTATATTATCGTTATTGGCCTCTGGTGACAGAATAGTGAGGTTGTAAGCCGTGGACAATACACTGGCGAGAGACTCCATCAAAATCTGCAAGGTCCGCCAACGGAATCTAATGTCTATAGTGATCTTACAGTGGATTGCCCACAATGGACATTTATCCGTTATCCAAAAGGTGCTAAATGTCTGATCTCTAGGACCTCAACTAATAACATCCCTTTACTCCTCCTCACTTCTGTGGTGGTCCATTGTGCGCCCTCCATTGTCCGATTGCTGTACTTAGTGTACTCCGTCAGCCCCATAGACTGTGAATTGAGTGGCGCCGCACATGTCCGACCACCGCTCCCATTCATACTCCCCCCTCATTACACTCTTGAGTAGGGTTGAGCGACCTTGACTTTTTTAGGGTCGAGCCGGGTTTCGCGAAACCCGACTATCTCAAAAGTCGAGTCGAGTGAAATCGGCCGATTATGGCAAAAAGTCGAGGATCGACCGAAACACGAAACCCAATGCAAAGGCAATGGGATTTTTTTTTTTTTTTTTTTTTTTCTTCTCTCTCTCTCTCTCTCTCAACTGAAAAGCTGGTGTTACACAGTGCAAATCGCTACAGCGCACAAGCGACAACATGGCGATAGGCGTCCACGCCCCTAAGACCTATGTCATCACTCTGCCCACGCCCCTTCATTGGCTGAAAAAAATGGCGCCAAGCGCGTCATACGAAACGCGACTTTGGCGCGAAAGTCGCGTACCGCATGGCCGACCCCACACAGGGATCGGGTCGGGTTTCATGAAACCCGACTTTGCCAAAAGTCGGCGACTTTTGAAAATGAACGATCCGTTTCGCTCAACCCTACTCTTGAGTGCTAGCATTGTAACCTCACCCCCTTGATAATACTGCCCTTTTTTTTTTTTGCTAAACCAATCTCCCATCCGCCATGCTACCTGCAGACCTCCCAATGGAGATGTAGTAGGAGAGTCATTACTGAATGCCTGACCATGGCAGGTCACACAGGATGATGGAGATCTGCCCAATGAATGCACGGCCATGATCCTCCGAGTGCTTGTATCTGGCGCGTCGGTACACAGCTCAGCTGCATGATGGCTCTTACTGCAGATCAGGGACACCCAATTCTTCTCGAAATGCATAAAAACATGAGATTTTTCTGAGCAATCTGAATTTAAGTAACTGAATGGTGCAACCAAGCGGCAATCTACGCACACAAGATGATGTCACTTATATAGGCGAATATATATCATTAACCTGACCATTCAGTTGTGTGACGGTCTGTACATCTCACTCTATATACAGCAAAGCATTTAACACTTTGCATTGTCTCATCTAGCTTGCTGCTCCTGTAAAATGCAGCAGATCTTCCAATTTGTGGATTGTTTAGGGCTAGACTGCAGAAAAGCATGTTTGTTTTTTTTGTTTTCTTTTTACTTTTTTTTTTGTTCTACAAATGTTTGACTGCATTCTACATGCTTTTGTTTTTTTAAAGCAGTGTGCTTTTTGTTTGGCCTCTTTTTTTATTGGCGTTTAAAAACACATTATTAGCATTTGAAGGAGTTCATAGATTATATGTTGGTTTAAAACGTATTGGTCCCTGAGGGTCCGACTGCTGGGCCCCCCCACTAATCCATAAAACGGCGCACTGTACAACCATGTCTGAACAGCGCAGAGGTCGAGCATGTGCACCTCTCCTCTATGTATTCTCTATGGGACTGCCATACATTGCCACGTGCCGTACTACAGCACTCCCATAGAGAATGAGTGGCATATGGTCGACCTCCACTCTATTCCAGACATGGCTCTGCAGTGCCCCATTCTTGGATCCCAATGATCAGGCTCCCATCGATCTAGGGGATAACTAATACTTGGTACAAGCCCTTTAAAACCGCAGGAAAAAAAAATACAGTGAAAAGGCCCCTTTTTGTGCCATTTGTTTAAAAAGAAAATTAAATGGTTCGCAGAAAACTGGCGTAAATGCAGAAATCGTCACTTCGGTAACATACAGTATGCTACGTCGATCACGTCTCAGCGGTGGTTTCATTTCTATCCTGATGGACGTGGTGAAGGATGTGTGCAGTTATAGATCACAGTTACCTGGCTTCACCGTGCTGAACGCATCAGCCGGCGAATACCAAGTAACTCCTAATGTGTAATTCATGAAGCTGGGAGAGTTCCCTTTATTTGCAAGGGTTCTGCTGCGCGCTTCCACCATCAACCTCATGCGTCTAATCTGTTCTGATTTGCCGTGCATGTTATGTATGGGCAGTGATCATCCGGAGTAACATGAGCATCTTCATTACAGGCCACTTTATTCTACATGCATATAAAATGATCACACAATGCAGAGTCAATCAGGCGCTTCTTCTACTGCTTCCACAATGGAGTGAAGGTCCCACACCTGCAACAAGTACAGAACGCCTGGATGTATGCATATGTATGTCATAAAGGGAAACTCCGAACTGCCCGGAAATCCAGATGTCTAAAGCCACACTGTCTATCCTGGCTTTATGTATAAATGGAGATGTAGCGATAGGGGACTGCAGATGTCCATCTACCTTTGTGATCTGCCATCAATGAGAGATCCCCCATCCAACTTTCTGACGCTATCTATGGATGATGTTTAGCGATTGCCTTGCAGATATATGGCTACAACCCGCCAGGTGATGCTGGAAAATAAAGTGCAAAGCATTGATTAGATTGACAGTTTTTGCATAACGATCGTATAGCGGCCATATTTTACGGTCCGTGACGACGCAACAATTCCTAGTGTGATCACAAGTCTCCTTCATATATGCTCAGGAGATATGTAACCGAGCCGGGATTTGTGGCCCGAACGAGGATCATAAAAACAGGTAGGTGGGGGTATTTGCTCGATTGCTCCAAACAGTAAAGGGAACATCCAATCTGCACCAAATCGTAAGGAGTCTGTTACACGTTTCATTGTGGAAATGCTGAAGATTTGCCCCCAACTCTACCACCTCCATCCTCATTGCAAAAAAACGGAAAGCAACAGTATAAATTGCTGAAGATGTCAAAGCCGCAGCGCTAATCAAATTCTGCTGATGGAGAGATTTGTAAAACTCAGCGCTTCTGACACATGTGCACATCCTTCTTACAGGGATTTTCTGTTCTTTTTCAGAAACAGCATCATTGTCTCCAGTATTGCAGCTCAAGCCAATTAAAGTGATTGGGATATATGTGCAATAACGGGCAAAGAACAAGAAGGAAAAAAAAAATATAGACACATTTGGGTTGTTTTTGTTTTATTTTTAAACCTTTCCAGATTTTCAATATGAGTAATACTAGTATATTGTACAATCGTATACCTTCTTTATAAAAAAAAATAGTAGATAGGGCGGCACTGCCTTTACCGTGAGGACCAGCCAAGTGATATATTAACACTTCAGTGCTTCATGGGTTAACCAGTCTCGCCACAATGCACACACCTCGGGTGCTCCTCGACAATAGAAAAGACCAATCCAACTGCATAGTCCACATCACAGAAAAGGAAAAACGAGGGCACTCACCAGTCTTCTTATGGTGCAAAAAATCACTTTATTCACATGACATCTTAAAAGTCCGTGGTCGGGCAACGACGGAGCCGAAGCTCAAGTGAGCAGGGGGGGAGCGGAGACGACGGCCGTTTCGCGCTGTACTTGCGCTTCAACGGGTCAGTTGAAGTGCAAGCACAGCGCGAAACGGCCGTCGTCTCCGCTCCCCCCCTGCTCACTTGAGCTTCGGCTCCGTCGTTGCCCGACCACGGACTTTTAAGATGTCATGTGAATAAAGTGATTTTTTGCACCATAAGAAGACTGGTGAATACCTTCTTTATGTTCGCCACCTTCCCTGCCCATACTGTAAATATATTTTTTATGACCCATGAAATGATATGACAAAAGCCCAAAATATTCAGTATATTGTAGAAATGAAAGAGAAGAAAGAATAAGTAGGTTAAGCCGGACAGTCAGCAGGCTGGAAAGTGATGAGTAAGCCACAGCGCCCATGGATGAGCCTTGTCCAGCTCACACCGCCCATTGTTCGGGGCAGGCACCATGTCCACATGAATGGACGAGCAGCCGCCTTGCTAATATCTGCTGCGGGACACTGTCTCTCTGAGGATTATCATGACCACGTTTGGTCTGGAAATCAAATATATGTATTTACAGGGATCAGACCCAAAGATCTGGGTTATTATAAAGCTTTTTTTGCCAGTGTTTACATCACTCGGAATTAACAGTTCAATTAATGGAAAGAATACAGGGTGAATTAAAGGATAACTAAAGGCACCAGCTATTCTCCCCGACATCCCCATATACACCCCGCTCATCATGCGTTTTTGATGGGGAACGAGTCACTGGCAGACTCCATCTTGGCTTATCTATATACGATTGAGCATGAAAGTTAAACATGTCCGATCCTCAACATCTAGAAGAGAATTGGGAGTTCGGCATACACATGGTCGGCCATTAACACCGAAACTGGCGAGTTAATTGGACATTTATGTAACATCTACAGCCACCATATGGGTAAGGGGGCCTATACGGAGGGCATATATTGAGGAAAAGAAGGTTCTTGTATGGTGAGATTGGAAGCAGCTCTCTCCCATTTACCCATTAAGAACACATACATGCTAAGCCAAACTCAACATGTACGTGTATGAAGGGGGAAAGAGATGGGAGGAATAACTGCAAAAAAAAGGTCGTCTGACAGCTACTGAAGGTATTTGCCATCTCTAAAGCTTATTCGCAGCATTTAACATCATATCCTATCCACAAAATAGATGATAAGCTGCAGAGGGATCCACAGGTCTCTGAACTGCCCCGAGATCGGAACATAATTTATTTGCCTTTTTCCAGGAGTCCCATTACAATGAATGGAGAGGTGCACACATACATGGCCACTGCTCCTTTCCAAAGGGGCATTTCAGAGCCCTGCTCGATAGGGATCCCAGAAGTCAGACCCCAGTGATCCTCCAGTTATCACTTTTCCTCCGGCTAGAAGATGGGAATAACCCTTTAAGCGATTTCTCCATTCACACGCACATGATGTTTCCCGTTAACCCTTTTTTCTATAGTAATATGTACAATAGCAGCAATCACTGCTGTCTTCTAGATTGCTCTCAGGCTTCAGTATGCTGCGATTATCATTTTATAGGCACAGATAGTACTGGCACCTTGTTTCCCTCTTCACTTGCTTCAGTCATAGAAAATAAGGTGAATTTACAGCTGCATTCAAACTGGAGGCTGGAAGGTAACAATATCCATTTTCTAGCACCGTTTGGACAAAATGCTTCCAGGTACACAAACATCCAGGGCGCAGGACGAGGCCTCACTTATCCTACACAGCAGATCTTCGCATTCAGTACGGAGGTGGAGGACGAGCCGGGTTTAGCGCAGTCAGAGCGATCGCAGCGATTATCTCCATTTTAATAACTTGCACGGTTGACATGTCTAATACAATGTTTCTATGTGAGGACGGCTTGTCAGGAAGATGTGGCTACAAAGTAAAAGGATGATAATGTAAAGAGACGGATTTCAGTGCTCTGCTCCTCGGGAACATGAAGTGACATTATGGAGAAAGATGCTGTCATTGCTCTCCGCACGGAGGCCATGACTGCTGCACAGATCTAATTTACCTTTCTAAGCAAAATGCTCCTCCAGAAACATAAATTCTGCTGAGGATACTGTGCTGAAAACACTAGTAACATGGAAGTAGTTTAGGGTTTGTAGGAGATAAGGAAACATGTCTGTCATCTTCCAGGAACAGCGCCACTTCTGTCTGCAGGCTATGTTTGGTATTGCTGCTCATTCACATTCATGGGGGCAAAGTAGAGGCATAATTCCTTGAAGAAAGAAGCCATGTAATATCAAGAAATTATCGCTATAAGCAACTAAAGGTCACTATAGTTAGCTAAACCCGCATACTTAGATGGGACCTGCCGACCGTCTGATGAGTATGGGGGCCACAACAGATGAAGTCGGTAGGGGGAGAGGAAGAAAGAAGGGAATTCTGTTTTTAGGAGATAAGCCACTGTGAGAGGTGTGAGACAGGAGCTTTCTCCACTCTGCCCATGGAGAGCGCTTGTGTATGGGGCATGTCGGTCTATCAACTGACAGATGTCTCATGAGTATGGCCGGCTTCACACTTAAAAAATGGCGTTTTCACCCTCTATAACGCCACTACTTTGTTTGTCATGGAAGTTGACCTGATTATCCGGAAACCAGCGTTCCTAGGAATTCTCGTTCACGGTAATCGGCCAGGGGGAAATCTTTGGCGACTACCTTCTTTCCCTAAACTAAAGCAGACTTCTCAACCTAAGCTGCCGACTGATAAGTTGTCTAATTGGATTGGCAGCCCAAAATCTGACATATCTGATCCACATCACTCCCCACCATAAGTCGGCTGGTGCCCCCCAAACAGTAGGCTGTTGGCCAAACCGGTGGATATTGGTGGGTGCAGCAGACAGCAGTCTAATGTGCATGGGGGCATTAAAGATGGTGCATACAGCAGCCCACATCTCATCTCTTGGCGTGGTTTGGCTCTCCTGATTGGAAGCGTTTTCATTTACTTAACTGGTTATTGGTTTACTTTGATTTTCTGAAGGATTTACGAAAATCTAGTGCCCAACAGTGGTAACAGTACTGGTGTGTAGCCTGTCTCCAGTGTGTCAATCTTCCCTGTATATAGGACATTATGTTCATGGATCCGGAGAATCAAGGTGAATAAAAAGATGGATCCTTCCACATAGAAGGGTCAGAATTGTTCACATGTTTCAAATCCGCATAATGCAAATTTGGCACTTACTACATGATCAGCAGGAAAAATCCAGATCTAAGGGTATATTCACAGGGTTTCATTTTATGTGTATTTATTGCAAAATCCATGCAAGAAAACGGTGTGAACACCCCGCAACTAGCAGATTTCTGCTGCAGATTTTTCCATGTGAACAAGGCATGAGATGCAGAACGTTTTGTGTGGATTTCAGCTCAGAATCTACGTAAAATCCTTTGCTGTGGTTTTCACCCTTTGCATGACAAAGGTATTTGCTGCTTTGGATCTTACGTTGAGGAAGAGCCGTAGTAGAAACATCCCAATGTGCATACTCTAACAATGCTGGTGTGAACAGAGACCACCCCAGTATTACGTCTCCTGACATTCTGCATCACTCGGTACCTTGTCCATTTATCTTGGGTGCCGGTAATTTAGCCGAGTGGGGCTGGTGCAGTAATTGGCTCAATTATTGTAGGGGGCTCGGTGGCTGAACTCTCATCTAGAGAGAGATTCAGCTTCCTCGTCTCTTCTGAGATTATGCTGTTGAGGTGAACATCTAAAAACTAATCAGGTTTTTGCCTGCCTAGAAGACAAATCATGTACTCCCCGCTATACAGGGTGGTGAAATGGTCTTGGTTGCTGGGTTACTAGGCAATTATCTACTGGAAGGGGCTCCCGAATCGGCAATGATGACGGCCGGCTCAAAGTAAACGGAGAGGCAGAGATGAGACAATCCCCAGCTCCTTGCAAACTGCTTGAAGAAGATGCTGGAGGGACTGGTACTTACCACATCTAAGCAATGCCTCTGTCAAGAGGATCAATGAAACGCAGACACATTGCAAGGCGACGTCCCTGCCGCCAGGATTCCTGCACAGCTCTCTCCATGCAGTATACAGTATCTGCAGGAGCGACCAATCGCAGAGCAGCTTTCATGTTTTATAGCAGTTCATTAAATAAAAGCTGAGCTTGGATTGGTTCTTATAGTTCCGTTTTGTTAGACAGTCTCCAATTTTGAGATTGATTTATTTTTTCATCTGTGAAAAAAAAAAATCACTGAAAAAATAAAATGAAAAAAAAAAAAGCACCAACATATTGATGAAACTCAAGACTGTTTTTTTCCTGTGTGAAAATAACACAGTCATCTGAATGAAACCTAAGGAAGATGATTTCATTCCCAGGACAATAATGTATTAATAGTGTATGATCTGTAATAAGGTGTCTGCTAAGTAATGCTTAAAGAGGTATTCCGATCTCCAAAGTCCTATCCCAATATGTAGATGGTGTAGTAATAATATTAGCAAATACCTCTGTCACGGATCCCTTCCCCGTGGTGTCACTTATTCGTCACGTGCCTGCTCTCACATGTGACTTGGGGTTGTGCCTGCAATGGTTAATCTATCTCCCCACTCTCAGTCCAGCATTCAACCTCTGTCCTATGCTGTAATGGGAGCATAAATCACACACCGACCCAGGCCACACACCCGCTCATACAGGCTGCCATCACTCACCGAATACACGGGCGATGAGTCCCGGAACTAATAATACTAATAATGTCTATCACTCATAAGGCTCAAACACCTTAGGCTATGGATTCTTTTAGAACATTCAAGGTTCAACTTGTTAAAGTTTTATACTTTAAAAACAAAAGGTTCAATGCTTACAATAAGAAAAAGGTATAAAAATATGATAATAAAAAGACATACAACTTAGATAATTTCTGTAAGTTCTCCTCTTTATTTTATACTATTTTATATAACTGGTAGTTGCTTTCTGCTCCCTGAGGGTAGGATGAATGTAGATTGGATCACACCAGATTCTCAGGCAGCCCCCATCATGTGAACACAATTCTCTGTCTACAGCCTAAATTTAAAACTTTGGTCTGGAGGGCAGGGTTCTAGACCGGCCCCTCAGGTTAATATCATAATTGCTGGCTTTCTGATTGACCACGGCCGCGCTACTAATGAATATATTATTTTTCTCTTGAGACACTTGTGAAAAGGTTCTAAGGAATAGATACCCCTCAGGCCGCAATTAACATCTCCCCTCCAAGACCTAGAAGGTGCCAAATGTTACCTTCTTCTTGGCCCTAGCTAGACCTCCTGGTGAGATATGGAGACACAATTTCTACTAGTCCCAAGGAAGTACCTATTAACACCTAGATGCGACTTGCCTTCAGGACAGATGTTACATTATCACTAGTCACACATATAACCCTAGACATATGTCACTACACACATATAGATATATATATACACATATTTCACCACAACCTCCAGTTAGAAATGTAGTGTAGTTCTCCTGATTCGCTATGTTGCTTACCCCATGTGCAGGGCACTGCAACACCTTAGGTATCCATGGTTATGACCACCAGCAACTAAGTAACTGTCACTATGAGTGGTCGTAACCATAGCTATTTAAGCTACTGCAATGTCCTGCACATGGGATAAGGGACATAGGGAATCAGAAGAACTATACTACATTTCTAATTGGAGGTATCTGCTAATATTATTACACTTTCTACATATTGGGATAGGATCGAGAAGATGAGAATACCTCTTTAAGATGAATGCAATGGCTACCTTAGTGTTAGCCTAAGGACTCAAGGGGCCCCTATGTGCCACCATACAGGATCCTTATTCATGGCTTTGCTATATACAATCAGAATAAATCAGATCAGTGCAAAAAAAAACTGGACTGCCATCTGTAGCAACAAGTAATGTTGGCTTCCTAAAATGTTAGGCAAGGACTCAAGGGTCAGACTAAAAATCACTATGAAACCTCTAGCGTGAGGCTAATAACTAAGGCTAAGGTGGGTCACTTAATAAAAAAAAAAAAAGAGATAAAAACACCATCAGCATAGCAGTTCTTCTCACCAGAGAATGCACCTGGCAAAGAATGGGAGTATATAAAGCTAAATACTGGGGTTAGTAAGCATTAATTACAGAAGCCTTGTTTCCAGCTTGGTACTTAATCTTTGTATCTTACAGAGAATGAGTCCCCTGTCATCCCATCAAAAAAAATAGTCAAGCAGAAGACAACTGAAGAACAGGGTCATCCAGCAAGAAGTGCAGCAGCAGCAGCTGGTCAGTGCGTTCTCCGCGGCATCTGACGACTATTTGCATAACAAGAATGGCAAGGAGAGAATCATGGCCCGTAGGGTCTGCAGGACGAGATAAAGTGAACCCCCGCTGACGGGTCGAACGGAAGATTAGCCCCACTGGGCCATGTAAATTAGATCTCATAGGTTTTGACAGTATCAGCTGCACAAAACTATCAGCATCAAGACCAGAGGCTACGGATTATGTTCGGGGTCTGTAACATCTATTTCTACACTCATCACACAAGTAGAGAAAATGTAGAACAGACTTTCTTACACCTTAACATACAGACGGCGATAATGCCTGGGTCTCACTGTCTGTAGCGGAAGAGAATAATAATATTAAATATATTTTTTTTTTTTTGTCTCCTGAACCCAATATAACATTACAATAACTATAAAATGAGTCAATTATGCTCCTAAACTATTACTCACAGGTATCGCTCCCGACTCCCCATATACAGGAATGTTCTGCTCAGATGAATATTTCTGTACTCCCCATGGAAGTGACGATGCCAGAGAAATCTAGTCTCCCGGACTGGCCTCTCGAATTCAGCCAGTTATGACCGAGGGGGAGTCAGGAGTCCCCAGGACACAAGAGACAGTCCACCGTTTCCACCAATATTGGCCCATTTGGCCAAATTCAGTCCGTTATATTTAGCAGCCTTTAGCCCTTTCATTACCCCTCGGTCTAAGGAACTATTCGTTGATGGATAATATACACATACACAGTACAGACCAAAAGTTTGGACACACCTTCTCATTTAAAGATTATTCTGTATTTTCATGACTATGAAAATTGTACATTCACACTGAAGGCATCAAAACTATGAATTAACACATGTGAAATTAGATACTTAACAAAAAAAGTGTGAAACAACTGACAATATGTCTTATATTCTAGGTTCTTCAAAGTAGCCACCTTTTGCTTTGATGACTGCTTTGCACACTCTTGGCATTCTCTTATTATTATTCTCTTAAGTTATGTCACAGCCTGGAAATATGCAATTGCTTTAGAAGAGAAATACCCCTTTAATAAGCTCATCTGCTAATAATAATAATCTTTATTTATATAGCGCCAACATATTCCGCAGCGCTTTACAGTTTAACAGTTTCAAACACAACAGTCATAGGTAACAATGTTAACAATACAGTAATAAAGCAAAATAAGACAAAATAAGACGACCCTGCTCGTGAGCGCTTACAATCTACAATGAGGTGGGGGAGATATCATTGATATCACAAAACAAGTTCATGTGTTTATTGAAGCTCAGAAAATCAGCAGTGTTGTCAGATGGCTGTATGTTTAGTACGGTATATATTTTTTTATTGACATTTGACTCAATCTTGAGCCATGGCAACTTGGTGGATTAACGATCTGTAGGAAGATCTTGTGCAAGCCTAGATAGGTCCACCGGGGTCTTCTCCGCCGCTGCTGGTCTTCCTCTTCTTCTTGTCCTTTTGTTCTTCTGATCATAATATCCTTCTCGAGTGATTGCTCTCTCAGTATGAAGTGTCTAAAGCAGGAATGTCGTAGTTGGGGATTCTTGCTTTGAGTGACTTGTCTGGCTTGATTTGTTCCCAAATTGATTTGTTTGTTCTGTTACCTACCAAGTTATATTATTACTACATTCTTACTGTAGACGACCAAAGCCACGTAATAAATAGCATAGAAAAGAAATATACAGATTATCTGTAGCTATGTGCCACAAACAGCTTCGGGGGGGATATATTACATCTGTCTTTCTAGTATTTACATTTATCATGGATGCAATAGGAGTTAAGTTCATGACATCAAAGCAACTGCTGCAAACCAAAAATCTGACCCCCTAACTTTCTCTACAAGACCTCATTATTCATTGGTTGTAAGTTCACACGTTAAGGATTTGATGTAGATCCTGTTCTGTTGCAGCGGCTGATGTCGGGCCACCCTCTGTTTGAAGACTTCCATTGAAGGAGAACTCACCACGTCTCGTGGCTGCCTGCTCCACTCATTGATCACCCTCACTATCAAAAAGTTTTTTCTAATATCTAATCTGTATCTTCTCCCTTTCAGTTTCACTCCATTGTTTCTCGTATTTCCATGTTCAAATGAGAATAATGATGATCCCTCTACACTGTGACAACCCTTCAGATATTTGAAGAGATATTAAGTCTCCATTTAACCTTCTTTATTGCAAGCTAAACATTCCCAGATCCTTTTATCATTCCTCGTAGGACATAGTTTGCAGTCCGCTCACCATTGCTTTTCTCTGAACATGCTCCAGTTTTTCAATGTCTTTTTAAAACATGGTGCCCAGAACTGGACACAGTATTCCAGATGAGGCCTGACCAAGGAGGAGACGAGGGGGATAATAACTTCACATGATCTACACTCTATGTTTCTCTTAATACATCCTAGAACTGTTTGCCTTTTTTTGCTGCTGCATCACACTACTGACTCTTGTGCAGTCTGTGATCTATTAGTATACACAAGTCTTTTTCACAACTGCTGTTGCTTAGTTCTAGTCCTCCCATCCTATAGAAGTAATTTTTATTTTCCTTGCCCAGATGTAGAATCTTGCATTTCTCCCTCTTAAATACCATTCTATTAGTCGCTGCCCATTGTTCAACTTATCCAGATTGTTCGGAATCCTTTCTCTGTCTTCTCTAGTGTTAGCAATCCCTCCTAGCTTTGCATCGTCTGCAACTTTGATTAGCTTACCTACAGTTCCCTTATCTAGATAATTTATAAAAATGTTGAACAACACTGGGGCGAGGACAGAGCCTTGTGGTACCCCACTTGAAACTCTTTTCTAACTGGATGGCCAGCCATTTATTACCACTCTTTGAGTACGATCACTGAGCCAGTTATGAATCCATTTAACTGTAGCCTTATCAGTCTCATACTTGGTCATTTTTTCAACAAGAATAGTATGAGATACTTTATCAAATGCTTTGCTGAAGTCGCAATATACTATATCTACCGCATTTCCCTGAGCCACCCAGTCAGTGATTCCATCAAAGAAGGAAATTAGATTAGTCTGGCATGACTTGTTTGCTACAAACCCATGCTGGCTCTTCTTAATTACTGTATTCGTATCCAAGTACTTACATACATGATGCTTTATAATTTGTTCAAATATCTTTCCTCGTATAGAAGTAATGGCACATTTTGGACTAGGGCACATAATGGTGATATATCTGGTATATGGGCTCAGATAGGGGATATCGCTGGTCTGTGGGGCACAGACTGGTGATATATCTGGTATATAAGATACAGACTGGAAATATATCTGGTATATAAGATACAGACTGGAAATATATCTGGTATATAGGGTGGTGATATATATGGTGTGTAGGGCACAGACTTGGTAACTGCATCTCTGACACAATAAGCTGGGGCTTGGTATATCATGCCTGGCACATACTTCTGTATTAGATACTGTATATGGTGCACAGAATGATTACGGAATATATCGGGTACATACAGGGCACAGAACATTGGAAACATTGGGCATGACCTGGTTTACTTAAAGTTATAATGTAGCTTAGAATAGGCTTTTGTTTTTTATTAAAGGGACAGACCAAATATATAGGCATTACACAGTAGCTGTAGAGCTATGGGAAGTCTATCCAGCGCTTTAAGGCCTGGGAGATTTCATCTAATATAATTAGCTTGCAAAAAAAAGAAAAACTCATAACAGAAGCAAATCCTGGCGGACAGCGGCTTGTGTCCCTGGGGGTCCCAGCAAGAAAACTGATATCTATTATACAGATACCCGACACCTTGGGCAGGACGTAATTGGAGATAATGCCTGTATTCATAGCCTCAAATAGCAGGAAAAGGATAATAGTAGCCAACTATTTGCAGGCCAACAAGGATACAATTAGATGCACCATCTGCCTGTACATCAATCTTACCTGAATATTTCCTGCTCCTTGTGAAAATATGTCAGCACTTAAGATTCAACCTGTGTTATGAGGCCGAAATAAATGGTCTGAGACTACAAGTCCCAGAATTCTTCTGCCCACCAAATCATGTATGGTATGTATCCCAGATTAAAAAATACTTAGAAGCTGGCAACAAACACCGTGCATGAGGAGAAGAGGAAGTATAGATAATAAAATGGTGTATAGGACTAAGAAATCCAAAATAAATATTAATATTCATTCTGCGCTTGTCATTAGATGTTGGAAGACATCTCCTACAAACTAGAATTAGAGCTCCCTCTGTGGCTGTCAAACTTTGCCGTGGTCCTGAATACAGGATGTAACCTAGGATCAGTACAGGATAGTAATGTAATGTATGTACACAGTGACTGCACCAGCAGAATAGTGAATGCAGCTCTGGAGTATAATACAGGATGTAAATCAGGATCAGTAATGTAATGTATGTACACAGTGACTGCACCAGCAGAATAGTGAGTGCAGCTCTGGAGTATAAAACAGGATGTAACTCAGGATCAGTAATGTAATGCATGTACACAGTGACTGCACCAGCAGAATAGTGAGTGCGGCTCTGGGGTATAATACAGGATGTAACTCAGGATCAGTAATGTAATGTATGTACACAGTGACTGCACCAGCAGAATAGTGAGTGCAGCTCTGGAGTATAAAACAGGATGTAACTCAGGATCAGTAATGTAATGCATGTACACAGTGACTGCACCAGCAGAATAGTGAGTGCAGCTCTGGAGTATAATACAAGATGTAACTCAGGATCAGTAATGTAATGTATGTACACAGTGACTGCACCAGCAGAATAGTGAGTGCAGCTCTGGAGTATAATACAGGATGTAAATCAGGATCAGTAATGTAATGTATGTACACAGTGACTGCACCAGCAGAATAGTGAGTGTGGCTCTGGAGTATAATACAGGATATAACTCAGGATCAGTAATGTAATGTATGTACACAGTGACTGCACCAGCAGAATAGTGAGTGCAGCTCTGGAGTATATTATAGGATGTAACTCAGGATCAGTACAGGATCAGTAATCTAAGGTATGGTATATGTACATGGAGGCATTACTTTAGTTTTCTCCTTTTTTTAGGGGAAGATTTCAGCTAAGCTGCATCTCATTACTACAATTTGTATATTGTCTTATATTTCATATATGCACAATTTTTAGTTTTCCATTAAAAGTAATGTCATTATTTTTATGCTCTAAAAAATAAACATTTTTGTGAAGCAGAAGTTTTTCCCCTTCACAATTTATCAGGATCCATACAGAATGCTGGGAATGGGTAGAGTAATTAAGTGATGAATCCACCAAATGTCCTTGATGGATGAGAGATTGTCAGGGAGCTGCAGAAGAAGCCGTCTGTTAGCGGAGGACTGCTGTGCCGCCATACTGTGTCAGGGTAGCCATGCAATAGCTTCCTGCCAGTGCAGCTAGAAGAATCATTCTATGTACAGAGCATCTCATATGACATATGTGTAATTAAACAAGAGGTTCATTAACACATTACAAATTAGATACCTTCTGTCCACTCAACACTCCAGGGACTTCTCCACTGATCATAATAAAATATAATTATAAATAAAAAATATCATGTTAATATCCATTAACTAAATTATACTATTGTTATTATTATAATGTTTTGTTATGTTACTGTATTATATATAATCCCTGATGTGTAGCACTTTCATTTAGCAGGACCAGAAGAGCAGTAGATAATAGTGAATGCAGGGAATGCTCCATTCTGTCACTTTATCTATCTACCTCTATAATTTCTCTCATGGCTATCTGTTTATCCATAGTGGGGTGTTTTAAGTTGAAAGAAGACCCAAGTCCATCAAGTTCAATCTATACCCTAAAGTGTTGATCCAGAGGAAGAAAAAAAAATCTGTAGCAGATGCCGGCTCACACAGTTAAGAACCCATAGTATCACTGCTCACACACTAAAGAACACAGTCTCACTGCTCTTACAGTAAAGAACCCATAGTCTCACTGCTCACACAGTAAATAACCCATAGTCTCACTGCTCACACAGTAAAGAACAGTCTCACTGTTCACACAGTAAAGAACACAGTCTCACTGTTCACACAGTAAAGAACCCATAGTCTCACTGCTCACACAGTAAAGAACCCATAGTCTCACTGTTCACACACTAAAGAACACAGTCTCACTGCTCATACAGTAAAGAACCCATAGTCTCAGTGCTCACACAGTAAAGAACCCATAGTCTCACTGCTCACACAGTAAAGAACCCATAGTCTCACTGCTCACACAGTAAAGAACCCATAGTCTCACTGCTCACACAGTAAAGAACCCATAGTCTCACTGCTCACACAGTAAAGAACCCATAGTCTCACTGCTCACACAGTAAAGAACCCATAGTCTCACTGCTCACACAGTAAAGAACCCATAGTCTCACTGCTCACACAGTAAAGAACCCATAGTCTCACTGCTCACACAATAAAGAACCCATAGTCTCACTGCTCACACAGTAAAGAACCCATAATCTCACTGCTCACATAATAAAGAACCCATAGTCTCACTGCTCACACAAAGAACCCATAATCTCACTGCTCACACAGTAATGAACCCATAGTCTCACTGCTCACACAGTAAAGAACCCATAGTCTCACTGCTCACACAGTAAAGAACCCATAGTCTCACTGCTCACACAGTAAAGAACCCATAGTCTCACTGCTCACACAGTAAAGAACCTATAGTCTCACTGCTCACACAATAAAGAACCCATAGTCTCACTGCTCACACAGTAAAGAACCCATAATCTCACTGCTCACACAGTAAAGAACCCATAGTCTCACTGCTCACACAGTAAAGAACCCATAATCTCACTGCTCACACAATAAAGAACCCATAATCTCACTGCTCACACAGTAAAGAACCCATAATCTCACTGCTCACACAGTAAAGAATCCATAGTCTCAGTGCTCACACAGTAAAGAACCCATAATCTCACTGCTCACACAATAAAGAACCCATAGTCTCAGTGCTCACACAGTAAAGAATCCATAGTCTCAGTGCTCACACAGTAAAGAACCCATAATCTCACTGCTCACACAATAAAGAACCCATAGTCTCAGTGCTCACACAGTAAAGAATCAATAGTCTCAGTGCTCACACAGTAAAGAACCCATAGTCTCAGTGCTCACACAGTGTGACCATAGCCTCACTGTTAAATACTGTGGTCTATAGTAATTTTCAATGCAATCAGGCCTGGCTTCTATAGAAAACACTACTTTGCCTTCCTGCAATAAAAGTATGGAGTATATGATTGTATATTGCATGTATTACTGGACCAATGATTGTATCTCTTCATAAACACAATTAGATGGAAATAAACGGGGAAGGCATTTTCTATGACTAAGATGAATGACTAGAGACAAAGACGCAGGAACAGAGAAGACAGAGGTGTCTCCCACATAAGTATAGAACAATTCTTCATATAGGAAACCTCATATAACTTGTGCAGATGGATGGAGATCAGCTGGCCCAGCGCATGAGGTTCAGATATAATTAGTGTCCTCTAAAAGGAAAAGTGATGAAAGCACTAGAGAGTCAAACAGTGGTCAGGGTGAATGTGAATCTACTGAGGCGTCACCAGTAATCTATCTGCTGGGACCATCTCCATACTTCCACCATCTGCTCCCTAAGCCTCCGCACTGCTGAGAGGCACCTGCCTACCCTCCATGCTTAAACCCCAGCAATGTGCAAGCTCGGTACTACCGCCTGCACCTAGTATAAATCACGCTATTTACCAGTAGTCTATAGCCTCAGTTCAGGACTATGCACATCGTGCTCATATTAGACCAAATCTAAAGTAGGTCCAACACTGTGGACCATTCATGACCATTGCTAGATAGAGACATAAATGGATGCAGCTTCGGGTCAAAGCAACAATCCCATTCACATTAAAAGGGGTTGTACAACACTGGACACACCATTTCCAATGTCCCAAGTGTGCCTTGTAAAAGAAAGAGTAAAAGAGCGACGCTGGTTCCAGAGGCAAGTTTACTTTTTGAAAAAAAAAGCACATAAAAGGTAATTGAAAGCAGTGGGCAACCCCTTTAATAGGCATTGGTAAGTTCAAAACCAAATCGGGCAAAGTATTGTACACAACAATTCAATTCAGCAATTTCTTAACGTAGCCTCCATCTCTAATAATGCAGATCCAAACTTATTTAGGGCATGTTCACACTCCTGGCGAAATCTGAGGTTGAAACTCAAAATTTTTGCTACAGATGTGCAATCTGATGAGATCCACACAAGGATCAATCCTGTTTAATGGGGTTAATCCAGCTTTTCTGTATGACATAGGAACCAATAAGTAACAAGTTTATTCTTTCACACTTTATTTGCTAGTTGGGTAGACCAAAAATGTTGCACTATCTTCTGGTGCAAGAGAATGAGGGTGTGGAAAGCCTTCTTACCTGCAATGAAGGTGGATTGGATACAGATAAAGAGCAGAATCTGCATCAAAACTATCCAAAAATTGCAACATTGCAAAAAGGCTAATTGTTCAAAGTCTTTTATTGAATTTGACAAGTCCTGCCACGTATTTAACATTAGTTTCAGTCTAAGGTAAAGGTCAAAACGGATTTTGAAAATTCGTAAATTAAACTTCTTGTTTGATGCCGAAACAAAAATAAACTTTAGAGTCAACATTAATTCTAAGGTTTCAGCACAGGGCCCCTTGTGTTCTCGAGAAGAAAGAAAGAGGTTTGTTGGTGGTTTTCATTTCTCCATCATAAGGAGCTATTGGTCATGACCGGGTCTTGTTGGACATACAAGATCAGCTTTCAGGGTCTCACAAACTGTGACCCCGGTAGCTCAAGCCACGAATCCCATTTAATTCCCAAGACAGTCCATAGTAACCAACAGAGATGGGAACACGGCTACATTTAATAGGTTTCCACCGAGCACCTTCTACAAAAATCAGACAAAAACCTGGAGTCAAATTACTATAAGTAAAAAAAAAAAAAGCAGTGCCAGCAAATATAGAAGCACTGGATACATAAGACTGTATCATTAGCAAGAATATGTACAAAAAGTGGCACAGACAGCCATATATGTGCTCCAATGTGGGCCAAATTTAGAGACAAAATTTTATTTTAAAGAAAGTAAAATATCATCATTTGCAGATTTTGCTTTTTTTTTTAAATCACAGTGAGATCGGATTTTCTCAGAGGCAGAGGAAAAAAAAAAATGTAAAAAGTTACCGTACTCCAACTTTTATAATTAAATAGGCGATTACATGCTACGATTTTTTTCCTCAGAACGACTCAGTTTGAGGAAAAAAATCAGACAAATGCACGGTCCCATAGAATAATATGGGGATGAGTGCTCTCCGTCAAAACAATGGATGGAACTCATCCGACTTTTACGAACGTGTGCAGGATCCCTAAAGCATCTAAATAAACTAAAACTACACCCCCCAAAAAAATTGACTTTACCAATAAAATAAATAAGGTGCAAACAATTACTCCAGATAAAAGGTGCAAAATTTAGATTCAGCCCCCAAAAGTTCCAATACGGTAAGATTTACGTATATGAACAATCTTGGGGATCCAGCAGGACGTTGCGTTGCATGGCGAACCATTCATTAACCGCGTACCTGCATATTTACGAGATGCGAGAGACCTGTATGAGCGAAGGTCTGGAGATACACCGCTGTGTGCAGCTTAGTAACAAGTCGCTGATGATAAAACACTACAAAGTGCAACTATAAAAACTAGATCATTTGCGGTTTCCAAGGAGATGATAAGAAGTGGCGAAATCCTGTAATCTGTGCCCCGTCCTACACGGGTTCACGTTATTGTCCTTCAAGAAGAAATGATTGGTCATAAACACAGTCAGCAGGTTCTGCTTCATAAACCGGAATATCGATTATTTCCTTCTGTCTCGGGAAGATCAATAGATTACTAGGAGAGGGAATCAGGCAGAAAAATCAGCCTGCGGGAGGTGACGAGGCGGCCGCTGACGTGGGGAGGCTATAATGATAGGAGGGGAATAGAATGTTAAAAAAGGTCACTAAATTCAGGTAAGGAATACGAGTATATCCTAAATATTTTCTAAAAGGGATTTCCTATCTCATAAAGGAATGGTATAGGACTTGGATATGCCATGATTTATGGTCGGCGGGGGTTCAATCTCGGAGATCCTCCCCTATCCAACCAATCTGGGACCCTCACTGATGTAGAGCTATATCCCATTCACATTATTTCACTTCAGACCCATTAAAGTGAATTAGGCAGACTGCTGATCCATATACAGGGGCACCGTAGCCATTTTTGGCACTAAAAAAAAAAAAAAAAAAAAGAATGATGTGCTCCACCAGTAATAAGTCCCTTCATTTTCAGGATCTGTCGTGGACTCATAGGTCAGATCACACTCATCATTTCGGTAGCTCATGACAATATAAGTGGGGAATATCCCTTTAACTAGCTGTGATCAGTGACTCCTGCTTACATCATTTGCTTGCTGGAGTCTCAGAGCTTTTGACTATAGTCCTGTTCCTCCATGCTTTACACTGCAGCTCATATCGTAGTCCTAAATGAGATACTGACGTCTGCAAATGCTTTCTTTCAGGTCAAATAGTTGCCTCCATAGCTCCCAGAGACTTCAATGGAGCCAGCAATGTTCAGTCATAGTTGAAGGTAGACTAAGAACCATCATTTATGGGGTATCCTGTGTGATGATACAGACTTTTCCTGTTTTAATGCCCCCTAATACATGGGGTCAGAGTAGGATAAGAGAATAATTCTCCAATGTGAGATACTGTCCTTGCCAGGAGCTAATGGCTCACACAGCGGATAAGAGGAGTCGCTGAGCCTCAGGCGACTTCATCTGCATATATCTAACACTGATGATATTTTAATGACAAGCCATCACCCACTAACCCCAAGTAAGCCATTGAAGCTAATGTGACGGAGGCCTGTCAAAAGGTACTGAGCCCCGGGTAACAGAGACTGCATTGGCTGGAAAACCTTCAAGGAAAACATCTCAGCCTGAAAATCCAATACTAGAGCGATAAGATCTTACTAATAAAGCCACGTATTAAAAAGATTTCCGAAAAAAAAAAAATTCTCTTGTCTATACATTGGAGGAAGGGGCTGGCTTAACTATACTGAAATGGACATTTGGCCAGCCCCCTTCATACTCTGCACCAGTCAAGCACAGGACTGGAAGTCGAACGATTGGGACCCAGGATGGAGCATCTACGAGAGAAACGAGGCATTGTGCCAACTACAACTATATTAGTAAGTTATACAACCTACTATCTACAACTCATTTCGGAACGTTTCCACTATGTTCACTTTTGCAGCCAGATTGTAATTGCTAAAATACTCCAAAAATGAAGCAACTTTGCAAAAAGTATTGATGAAAAATGTTCTACTGCTCTGTGTCTTCAGATTAAAAAGTGTCACACGTCTTGAAGGCCTTCATTTCTAAAAGTTTGTAAAAGTAGCAAGAAAGTAAAGGATTGTCGAGAGAATTCAGAGACTAACGGATCAGGACTAGAGTTGGTATAAATCAATTCGCTGGACCCAGTTTACTGATCACGCTAGGTACCTTTGCCTCCTGGGCAGGAGCCCTAAGAATCGTGTCCTACCTGACGACATCCGCGGCTCTTGTTTCAATTAGCGGGCCTTGAGTATAGACACATGTCCTTCACTCTGCAATGATGACGCCACACTAGGCTGGGTAATCACAAGAAGAGCAGTGGGTGCCATCGGGTGAGAGGTGGTTCTCAGGGCTCCAGTCCTGCGGGCACAGATCACTGACGTGATCAATGGACTGGTTCCTGCAAATCGATTTGCATCAACTCTAATCAAGACACAATGGAGATCCATCATGGATACTTTGCAATCAGCCCTATATTTATATACCATTGTAACAAAATCAGAAAATATCTATGCCGTGGACCAGGAGTGCACAACTCCAGTCCTTAAGGGCCGGCAACAATGCATGTTTTCAGGATTTTCTTAGCATTGCTCAAGGCAATGGAGTCATTACCTGTGCAGGTGATTACATTATCACCTGTGCAATACGAAGGAAATCCTGAAAACATGCAATGTTGGTGGCCCTTGAGGACTGGAGTTGTGCACTCCTGCTATTAGCATGGAGTGACTCAATAGAAGCCTTGTGAATATTCCACCCCTCGCCCCCAATGTAAAAGAAAAGTTATGATGAAGGTGTTAATCCTGGGACTGTAAATACTGTATTCACAGGAAAAGTTCCTTAAAATAAGGCCTAAATATTTAAATACTTGGAAATGCCTAAAGGTGAAAAAGCATCTGTTCCTCGCTTGATATTTTTGCAGGATCTCTGTCAGATAATTCTGTTTTCAACTCTCGCTCGCCGTCTGACAATCGCGCTGGTGGCATTTACATGAATGCCAGATAACAGAATTTACAAGTCATTGTGATAAAATTAATGTGCTTAGTGCCCATTAGAGGAAACAATTAAAAATTGAATGGCGCAAGAGATACGGGGGGAAAAAAAAAAAAAAAAAAATCAGCGTGTCTAATTAGTTCAAGAAAAGAGGGAATGTGGCGGAGTGTATTGTCATGTATCCAGCACTGATATCAGTCCTATTACTGGAGACAATAGACTGGCAGCTAATGATGGGCAAGCGGAAGGTCTATGCCTGTCAGTTCCTAAAGCTTCACACCAGCAGACACCTGCCAAGTTTCAGAGGAGGAAACTAAAAAATGGGCAACACAAGTATTACAGGAAACAGTTTCCATTGCCATATATTTACAGATTTCAAAGATTTTTCTGGTAAAAAAAAAAAAAGAAGTTGACTTGCTCATGCTTTCGAGTCGGCAAGAACAGAGCCTACAGTTGGCCAACAAGTGTCACTCCCAGACACCCCATATCTAGGCCTGCTGAGCATGCATGCATATTGAGGAATAAACTAAGCTTTCTCCAGGAGTAATATGTTAAGGTACCTTCAGACATAACGCAACGTCACGCTTTTTGTGACGTAGCAACGATCCCGCTAACGATCTCGTTATGTGTGACAGCGACCAACGATCAGGCCACTGCTGGGAGATCGTTGGTCGCTGGGGAATGATCAGAACCTTTTTTTGGTCGCTGATCACCCGCTGTCATCGCTGGATCGGCGTGTGTGACGCCGATCCAGCGATGTGTTCACTTGTAACCAGGGTAAATATCGGGTTACTAAGCGCAGGGCCGCGCTTAGTAACCCGATATTTACCCTGGTTACCATTGTAAAAGTTAAAAAAAAAAAAAAACAGTACATACTCACATTCCGATGTCTGTCACGTCCCCCGCCGTCAGCTTCCCGCACTGACTGTCAGCGCTGGCCGTAAAGCAGAGCACAGCGGTGACGTCACAGACAATAATAGATACCGGAAGCAGAATCAAAGAGCAGAGGAGAGCGAGTAAGCTGTGCCTGGCGGCAGGGGTTTGAAAAAACTGAGGAAAAAAAAAAAACTTTAATTCCTGTGGCAATAAAGAATCAGGCATGATGCAATCAAATCCTGTCCGATCTTTCTTTGCCCTGACATCTGCAATTTGTCCAGGGCAAGGACACCCCTATCAGGTGGCAGAAGTTCTATCACTATTCAATCAGTGTGGACAAACAGACGGAACATTTTATCTACATGCAAAGAGGAAAAAAATCTGCAGTGTAAATTGTCCAGCACCCGGCGGATTTTCATATTGACAGTCAAATAATGTTGTTGACTCTCACTACAGGTTTGCAATGCAATGGGTGAAATCTTTAGGAAATTCACAGCAAAATCTGGATTAAATGGATGAAGTTTGACTGAATACAAGCAGGTCTCGGTTCTGGCTCAAAAAGCAGGATACCCCGATTCCATGTTTACCCCATGCCCGAATATGAACTAGGACAAAGATTATTTTCATAAAATTACAGATGTGACAAAGTCGCTGGCAAAGTGCTGGAGGGTAGATACGTTTCACTGAGGCTATTAGCTTCAGTGATTTGAAACCCAGAAGTTTGCTCCAGCACACTATGTGGTGAGAGGGGTTAATAGGTTTTTTTTAACGGGCTGGGTTTTTGGGGACAACCATAGAGTGGGTTGGAGGTTGCCCACCTTAACCCCTTCCCGACCTTTGACGCATACGCTGCGTCATGAAAGTCGGTGCCATTCCGACCCATGACGCAGCATATGCGTCATGGAAAGATCGCGTCCCTGCAGGCCGGGTGAAAGGGTTAACTCCCATTTCACCCGATCTGCAGGGACAGGGGGAGTGGTAGTTTAGCCCAGGGGGGGTGGCTTCACCCCCTCGTGGCTACGATCGCTCTGATTGGCTGTTGAAAGTGAAACTGCCAATCAGAGCGATTTGTAATATTTCACCTTAAAAACTGGTGAAATATTACAATCCAGCCATGGCCGATGCTGCAATATCATCGGCCATGGCTGGAAATACTAATGTGCCCCCACCCCACTCCTCCGATCGCCCCCCCAGCCCCCCGATCTGTGGTCCGCTCCCCTCCGTCCTGTGCTCCGCTCCCCCGTCCTCCTGTCCGCTTCCCCGTGCACCAATCACACCCCCCGCGCTCCAATCAAACCCCCCCGCACTCCGATCCCCCCCCCCCGCACACAGCGACCCCCCCGTGCTCCGATCCACCCCCCCCGCACAGCGATCCCTCACCCCGTGCTCCAATCCTTCCCCGTGCTCCAATCCTCCCTCCCGTGTTCCGATCCACCCCCCCCATGATCCGATCCACCCCCCCGTGCTCCGACGCCCCCCCCGTGCCCTGATCTCCCCCCCCCCTTATACTTACCTGGCCGCCCGAGGTCCGTCCGTCTTCTTTCCTGGGCGCCGCCATCTTCCAAAATGGCGGGCGCATGTGCAGTGCGCCCGCCGAATCTGCCGGCCGGCAGATTCGTTCCAGAGTGAATTTTGATCACTGAGATATAACCTATATCAGTGATCAAAATAAAAAAATAGTAAATGACCCCCCCCCTTTGTCACCCCCATAGATAGGGACAATAAAAAAAACAAAGAATTTTTTTTTTTTTCACTAAGGTTGGGGTAAGAACTAGGGTTAGGGTTAGGGGTAGGGTTAGGGGTAGGGTTAGGGGTAGGGTTAGGGCTAGGGGTAGGGGTAGGGTTAGGGGTAGGGTTAGGGGTAGGGTTAGGGCTAGGGTTAGGGTTAGGGTTAGGGTTAGGGGTAGGGTTAGGGCTAGGGTTAGGGTTTCGGTATGTGCACACGTATTCTGGTCCTATGCGGATTTTTCCGCAGCGGATTTGAAAAATCCACAGTGCTAAACCGCTGCCGATTTATCGTGGATTTACCGCGGTTTTTCTGCGCATTTCACTGCGGTTTTACAACTGCGATTTTCTATTGGAGCAGTTGTAAAACCGCTGCGGAATCCGCAGAAAGAAGTGACATGCTGCGGAATGTAAACCGCTGCGTTTCCGTGCAGTTTTTCCGCAGCATGTGTACAGCGATTTTTGGTTCCCATAGGTTCACATTGAACTGTAAACTCATGGGAAACTGCTGCGGATCCGCAGCGTTTTCCGCAGCGTGTGCACATGCCTTTAGAATTAGGGTATGTGCACACGGTGCGGATTGGCCGCTGCGGATCCGCAGCAGTGTTCCATCAGGTTTACAGTACCATGTAAACATATGGAAAACCAAATCCGCTGTGCCCATGGTGCAGAAAATACCGCGCGGGAACGCTGCGTTGTATTTTCCGCAGCATGCCAATTCTTTGTGCGGATTCCGCAGCGTTTTACACCTGTTCCTCAATAGGAATCCACAGGTGAAATCCGCACAAAAAACACTGGAAATCCACGGTAAATCCACAGGTAAAACGCAGTGCCTTTTACCCGCGGATTTTTCAAAAATGATGCTGAAAAATCTCATACGAATCCGCAACGTTGGCACATAGCCTTAGAGTTGGGTTGGAATTAGGGTTGTGGTTAGGGTTAGGGGTGTGTTGGGGTTAGGGTTGTGGTTAGGGGTGTGTTGGGGTTAGGGTTGTGATTAGGGTTACGGCTACAGTTGGGATAAGGGTTAGGGGTGTGTTGGAGGTAGAATTGAGGGGTTTCCACTGTTTAGGCACTTCAGGGGGTCTCCAAACGCAACATGGCGCCACCATTGATTCCAGCCAATCTTGTATTCAAAAATTCAAATGGTGCTCCCTCACTTCCGAACCCCGACGTGTGCCCAAACAGTGGTTTACCCCCACATATGGGGTACCAGCATACTCAGGACAAACTGCACAACAATTACTGGGGTCCAATTTCTCCTGTTACCCTTGAGAAAATAAAAAATTGCTTGCTAAAACATCATTTTTGAGGAAAGAAAAATGATTTTTTATTTTCACGGCTCTGCGTTGTAAACGTCTGTGAAGCACTTGGGGGTTCAAAGTGCTCACCACATATCTAGATAAGTTCCTTGGGGGGTCTAGTTTCCAAAATGGGGTCACTTGTGGGGGGTTTCTACTGTTTAGGCACACCAGGGGCTCTGCAAACGCAACGTGACGCCCGCAGACCATTCCATCAAAGTCTGCATTTCAAAAGTCACTACTTCCCTTCTGAGCCCCCACGTGTGCCCAAACAGTGGTTTACCCCCACACATGGGGTATCAGCGTACTCAGGAGAAACTGGACAACAACTTTTGTGGTCCAATTTCTCCTGTAACCCTTGGGAAAATAAAAAATTCTGGGCTAAAAAATTATTTTTGAGGAAAGAAAACGTATTTATTATTTTCACTGCTCTGTGTTATGAACTTCTGTGAAGCACTTGGGGGTTCAAAGTGCTCACCTCACATCTAGATAAGTTCCTTTCGGGGTCTAGTTTCCAAAATGGGGTCACTTGTGTGGGGTTTCTACTGTTTAGCCACATCAGGGGCTCTGCAAACGCAACGTGACGCCCACAGAGCATTCCATCAAAGTCTGCATTTCAAAACGTCACTACTTCACTTCCGAGCCCCAGCATGTGCCTAAACAGTGGTTTACCCCCACATATGGGGTATCAGCGTACTCAGGAGAAACTGGACAACAACTTTTGGGGTCAAATTTCTCCTGTTACCCTTGGGAAAATAAAAAATTGCGGGCTAAAATTCATTTTTGAGAAAATAATTTTTTTTTTTTATTTTCATGGCTCTGTGTTATAAACTTCTGTGAAGCACTTGAGGGTTCAAAGTGCTCACTACACATCTAGATTAGTTCCTTTGGGGGTCTAGTTTCCAAAATGGGGTAATTTGTGGGGGATCTCCAATGTTTAGGCACACAGGGGCTCTCCAAACGCGACATAGTGTCCGCTAATGATTGGAGATAATTTTCCATTTAAAAAGCCAAATGGCGTGCCTTCCCTTCTGAGCCCTGCCATGCGCCCAAACAGTGGTTTACCCCCACATATGGGGTATCTGCATACTCAGGACAAACTGGACAACAACATTTGTGGTCCAATTTCTCCTATTACCATTGGCAAAATAGGAAATTCCAGGCTAAAAAATCATTTTTGAGAAAAGAAAAATTATTTTTTATTTTCATGGCTCTGCATTATAAACTTCTGTGAAGCACCTGGGGGTTTAAAGTGCTCAGTATGCATCTAGATAAGTTCCTTGGGGGGTCTAGTTTCCAAAATGGGGTCACTTGTGGGGGAGCTCCATTGCATAGGCACACAGGGGCTCTCCAAATGCGACATGGTGTCCGCTAACAATTGGAGCTAATTTTCCATTCAAAAAGTTAAAAGGCGCGCCTTCCCTTCCGAGCCCTGCCGTGTGCCCAAACAGTGGTTTACCCCCACATATGAGGTATCGGCGTACTCGGGAGAAATTGCTCAACAAATTTTAGGATCCATTTTATCCTATTGCCCATGTGAAAATGAAAAAATTGAGGCGAAAATAAATTTTTTGTGAAAAAAAAGTACTTTTTCATTTTTACGGATCAATTTGTGAAGCACCTGAGGGTTTAAAGTGCTCACTAGGCATCTAGATAAGTTCCTTGGGGGGTCCAGTTTCCAAAATGGGGTCACTTGTGGGGGAGCTCCAATGTTTAAGCACACAGGGTCTCTCCAAACGCGACATCGTGTCCGCTAACGATGGAGATAATTTTTCATTCAAAAAGTCAAATGGCGCTCCTTCCCTTCCGAGCCTTACCATGTGCCCAAACAGTGGTTTACCCCCACATGTGAAGTATCGGTGTACTCAGGAGAAATTGCCAAACAATTTTTAGGATCCATTTTATCCTGTTGTCCATGTGAAAATGAAAAAATTGAAGCTAAAAGAATTTTTTTGTGAAAAAAAAGTACTTTTTCATTTTTACGGATCAATTTGTGAAGCACCTGGGGGTTTAAAGGGCTCACTATGCATCTAGATAAGTTCCTTGGGGCGTCTAGTTTCCAAAATGGGGTCACTTGTGGGGGAGCTCCAATTTTTAGGCACACGGGGGCTCTCCAAATGTGACATGGTGTCCGCTAAAGAGTGCAGCCAATTTTTCATTCAAAAAGTCAAATGGCGCTCCTTCCCTTCCAAGCCCTGCCGTGCGCCCAAACAGTGGTTTACCCCCACATATGAGGTATCAGCGTACTCAGGACAAATTGGACAACAACGTACGTGGTTCAGTTTCTCCTTTTACCATTGGGAAAATAAAAAAATTGTTGCTGAAAAATCATTTTTGTGACTAAAAAGTTAAATGTTCATTTTTTCCTTCCATGTTGCTTCTGCTGCTGTGAAGCACCTGAAGGGTTAATAAACTTCTTGAATGTGGTTTTGTGCACCTTGAGGGGTGCAGTTTTTAGAATGGTGTCACTTTTGGGTATTTTCAGCCATATAGACCCCTCAAACTGACTTCAAATGTGAGGTGGTCCCTAAAAAAAATGGTTTTGTAAATTTCGTTGTAAAAATGAGAAATCGCTGGTCAAATTTTAACCCTTATAACTTCCTAGCAAAAAAAAATTTTGTTTCCAAAATTGTGCTGATGTAAAGTAGACGTGTGGGAAATGTTATTTATTAACTATTTTGTGTCACATAACTCTCTGGTTTAACAGAATAAAAATTCAAAATGTGAAAATTGCGAAATTTTCAAAATTTTCGCCAAATTTCCGTTTTTATCACAAATAAACACAGAATTTATTGACCTAAATTTACCACTAACATGAAGCCCAATATGTCACGAAAAAACAATCTCAGAACCGCTAGGATCCATTGAAGCGTTCCTGAGTTATTACCTCATGAAGGGACACTGGTCAGAATTGCAAAAAACGGCAAGGTCTTTAAGGTCAAAATAGGCTGGGTCATGAAGGGGTTAAAGGGAACCTGTCACCCCGTTTTTTGAGATTGAGATATAAATACTGTTAAATAGGGCCTGCGCTGTGCGTTACTATAGTGTATGTAGTGTACCCTGATTCCCCACCTACGCTGCGCAATACATTACCAAAGTTGCCGTTTTCGCCTGTCAATCAGGCTGGTCAGGTCGGGTGGGCGTGTTCACAGCGCTGTTTCTTCCTCAGCTTTACGTTGGTGGCGTAGTGGTGTCCGCATGTTGAGGTGACTAATCCACTGTGGGCACGTGAACAAGGAGCGCGCGATCTGCGCTATCACCCCCTGTCATCGGTGGGGGCGGCCATCTTCCTGGGGCCGCGCGTGCGCAGATGTAGTGCTCTGCTGCACGGGGCTTCAGGAAAATGGCCGCGGGATGCCGCGCGTGCGCACAAGAGATCGCGGCGGCCATTTTCCCAAAGCCCCGCTACCACAAGGACTGTGCTTTGTGTTACCACTATGTTTTGTTTTCCTGTTTTTGTCCCCAAAGGGCCGTGTTTATATTTACTTCACTATGCCGCATGTATAATAAACCAGTAAAGATCTTAAAAAGACAGTGTTCCTGGGTCTACCTCTGTGTACAGCTGAGTGAGACCATCTACCGCACAGATTTAATGAGGTGTTGCTTTTTTTGGCTTGAAGATCTCACAGAAAAATATAGACAAGGTTTTTCTATGCGTCGGGGTATGGGCCAGATCAAAAGGAAAAAGGAACACCAGAAAAAAAAAACACCCATAACTGAGTCCATTCAATAATCTGAACACAGATGAAAACTAAATAATAAAATGACAACTAAAAACGGAAAATGATTTTTCACCTTAAGGCTGAGAGCACTTATCTGTTTCACAATAGATTCACTTTTTTTATTGGTTTCTAAAGCATTTTGGCATTTTTCAATAACGATTCTCGGAAATCATCTTGCAGCTTGGAGTCGCTTAGTAAAACTTCCTGGCCATCTCTGCAGTCAATGATTATATTACACAAGCCGCACTCGGAGGTCGGATCTATCGAGGCCGCTCATAGCCCTGAGCTTATGGATTCATTGTGAAATTAGTGTAGAGATTATCAAGGACAGAGCATTGTGATTCTTGAGGTTTTTTTATATGATTGTTAAAATACTTAATTGATGTAATTTTGACTTAATAAAAGTGTCGGTAAACTGCAATTTTTCAGTAAATTAGCAGATCACCCCTGGCATTCAGAGCCATGAAGATGGGCAGAGCAGATTTGCTGACACATGCTAATAAGGTGCGGGTACTGCCTCCTGGCAATGCTGTCGATTTTTAATGGGTTTCAACTGGGCCAAAGGGTAGAGAGAGTTCATCCTATTAGCCAACACAGTACCATCCTGCTATAAACTCGTACTGGATAATCCATATCATAGTCATCTATTTGCTGACGCCTCATACAATATGGTCTAGAACATGCGGACAAAAAATTAGGAGGTCATTGTGATCATGGTCAATTTCCATTTGGCTTGTGCACATAGTCGTATTTTCGGTCAGAGAGAGATCCGACAAACCATCGGATCGCACTCGGACTAATGTTACTTTATGGGGTCGTGTGCACATGTCTAATTTTTCCTTGAACCTAGCAAGGCCATGGAAAAAAAAAATCAGCACATGTCCAAGTTGGATCAGAATATTGCATTGCACGCAGTCATGCAAGTCAATGAGTTTGCAGAAAGAACAGAACGGCACTCGGATGACATCTGAGTTCAGTCCAATTTTCATGGGCTGACGGAAAGGAGAATTTTTTTTTCCCCCCCCATCTTCTCCTCATCTGAGAAAATCGGATCACACATTATGGCTACGTTCACATTTGCGTTCTGCCGGGCTGCGTCGGGCGCAGCCGCGGCAACGCATGTGTCATGCGCCCCTATATTTAACATGGGGGCGCATGGACATGCGTTGCATTGCGTTTTGTGACGCATGCGTCTTTTTTGGCGCAAGCGTCAGAGCGCAGAGGACGCAGCCAAGTTGCATATTTTTTGCGTCCAAAATCATGCCAAAAAAGGATGCATGCGTCGCAAAACAATGCGTTTTGCATGCGTTTTGGTTTGCGTTGTGCGTTGCGTCACCGACGCAGAACTGCACAACGCAAATGTGAACATAGCCTAAGATCACACACTGATCAAAGTGTGATTAGCAAAATAGGCCACATCTTCTCGGATGATTATCCAAATAGCCAAACCAGGAGTAGCACAGACATGAGCCCCCCACTGTATGTCTGACACTGAAGAGCCCAAACAATTCATAAAGCAAGTTACTTTGGAGTTTAATGCAAGGTACATAAGACCATGTAGATAGTAATATGAAAATATTACCAGCACCATAACACTGCCATATAGCGGTAGTTTTACATGCTGTAACTAACAGCCTCACAGACATAGGACGCTGCAAGTTTGGGTCAGGAGATCCGCAATTTGGCCAGGAACTGCGATCATAACACGTAGCGTAAAATACAACCACTGTGTGGCTATAGCGTAAGGGTATGTTTTCCATATATATGAATGGGCTGGTTTCCGTGGAAAGTGAATGGATTTCTACACACCTCATTAACAAGAATGGGACGGTAGCAGAAATTTATGCAACAAATCTGCCACTTGCAAATCCACCTGAATACATGAAAGGCCAGCATACAGGGGTTGTGCCAAGTATAAATGTTATCCTCAATGGATAGGATAGTGGATAACTTATCGATCACTGCGGGGTTAACTGTTGCCACTCCCAGCGATCCCAAAGGCAGGGCTTTGTTCAGCCTAGAAAGGAAAGGTCTAATATGATTGCATCCACTGCACTCATTTTCTATAGGAATAAAGGTTAGCATGCTCCAACGCAGCTCCATTCAAATGGGGCTCTGCACAGTCCTTTTCATGGGATCGGTGGGGGTCCCAGCAGTTAGACCACCAGCGATCAATAAATCCCCTATTCTATCAATGGAGAATATCTATACATTTGGTTCAAGCCCTGATTGATCTGGCGCATAAGCAAACTCCACATCCTCTGTGCCCACACACCTGTGTATAGATAATATTCATTCTTAGCAACCTGGTCACACAGCAGACACAAACATATTGTAGCAGCTCATCTGTATGTGCTTCTTATAATGAGGATCCTCATCTGACCCCGACCAGGCAATTAATAATGTATCTGCATACCTCCTGGTGTCCTCAGAGGTATCGATTGCTTCCTATATCCATTAGATGCTGATCTATACTGAACAGGTTGGAAACAGGAGGCTTCTGACCGGGAGTGCGACTGCCCCATGAGTGACGGGTTAAAACGTCTTCTGCAGGAATCTGAACTGATTAACCTCCATTTAAATATAGGACCGATGGCCGTCAAGTAGTCTACACACATTAGCGGAGATTTATTAGGATAATGCACCACAATTCTGGCTCAATTTGCACCAAAAGTGGCATATTCAAGTGCTGCTCTCTAAATTAGAATATCATCAGAAAGTTAATTTTTCAGTTCTTCAATGCAAAAAGTGAAACTCATATTATATAGTCATTTCAAACAGAGATTAATTTCACGTGTTTATTTCTGTTAACCCCTTCATGACCAGGGGATTTTTCGTTTTTCCGTGTTCGTTTTTCGCTCCCCTCCTTCCCAGAGCCATAACTTTTTTATTTTTCCGTCAATTTGGCCATGTGAGGGCTTATTTTTTGCGGGACGAGTTGTACTTTTGAACGACATCATTGGTTTTAACATGTCGTGTACTAGAAAACGGGAAAAAAATTCCAAGTGCGGTGAAATTGCAAAAAAAGTGCAATCCCACATTGGTTTTTTGTTTGGCTTTTTTGCTAGGTTCACTAAATGCTAAAAATGACCTGCCATTATGATTCTCCAGGTCATTACGAGTTCATAGACACCAAACATGACTAGGTTATTTTATATCTAAGTGGTGAAAAAAAATTCCAAACTTTGCTAAAAAAAAAAAAAAAAAATTGCGCCATTTTCCGATACTCGTAGCGTCTCCATTTTTCGTGATCTGGGGTCGGTTGAGGGCTTATTTTTTGCGTGCCGAGATGACGTTTTTAATGATAGCATTTCGGTGCAGATACGTTCTTTTGATCGCCCGTTATTGCATTTTAATGCAATGTCGCGGCGACCAAAAAAACGTAATTCTGGCGTTTCGAGTTTTTTTCCCGCTACGCTGTTTAGCGATCAGGTTAATACTTTTTTTTATTTGATAGATCGGGCAATTCTGAGTGCGGCGATACCAAATATGCGTAGATTTGATATTTTTTTTATTGATTTATTTTGATTGGGGCGAAAGGGGGGTGATTTAAACTTTTATGTTTTTTTTATTTTTTTCACATTTTTTTAAACTTTTTTTTTTAACTTTTGCCATGCTTCAATAGCCTCCATGAGAGGCTAGAAGCAGGCACAAGCCGATCGGCTCTGCTACATAGCAGCGATCTGCTGATCGCTGCTATGTAGCAGAATTGCACGTGTGCTGTGAGCGCCGACCACAGGGTGGCGCTCACAGCGACGGGCAATCAGTAACCATAGAGGTCTCAAGGACCTCTATGGCTACAATGGAGACGCATCGCCGACCCCCGGACATGTGACGGGGGTCGGCGATGACGTCATTTCCGGCCGCCCGGCCGGAAGCGGTAGTTAAATGCCGCTGTCTGCGTTTGACAGCGGCATTTAACTAGTTAATAGGTGCGGGCAGATCGCGATTCTGCCCGCGCCTATTACGGGCACATGTCAGCTGTTCAAAACAGCTGACATGTCCCGGCTTTGGTGCGGGCTCACCGCGGAGCCCTGCATCAAAGCAGGGGAGCCGGCATCGGACGGTATAGTACGTCCGATGCCGGTAAGGGGTTAATGTTGATTATGGCTTACAGCCAATGGAAACCCAAATGTCATTATCTCAGTAAATTAGAATACTTTATAACACCAGCTTGAAAAAATGATTTTAAAATACGAAATGTTGGCCTACTGAAATGTATGTTCAGTAAATGCTCCTTTTGCATCAATTACTGCATCAGTGCAGCGTGGCATGGAGGCGATCAGCCTGTGGCACTGCTGAGGGGTTATGGAAGCTCAGGTTGCTTTGATAGCAGCCTTCAGCTCGTCTGCATTGTTGGGTCTGGTGTCTCTCATCTTCCTCTTGACAATACCACAAATTCTCTATGGGGTTAAGGTCAGGCGAGTTTGCTGCCAATCAAGCACAGTGATACTGCTGCTTTTAAACCAGGTATTGGTACTTTTGGCAGTGTGGACAGGGGCCAAGTCCTGCTGGAGAATGGCATTTCCATCTCCAAAAAGCTCTTCGGCAGAGGGAAGCATGAAGTGCTCTAAAATGTCCTCTTAGACAGCTGCGCTGACTTTGGCCTTAATAAAACACAGTGGACCTACACCAGCAGATGACATGGCTCCCAAACCATCACCGATTGTGGACACTTCACACTAGACCTCCAGCAGCTTGGATTGTGGCCTCTCCACTCTTCCTCCAGACTCTGGGACCTTCATTTCCAAATGAAATGCAAAATTTACTCTAATCTGAAAACAACACCTTGGACCACTGAGCAACAGTCCAGTCCTTTTTCTCCTTGGCCCAGTTAAGATGCTTCTGGCATTCTCTATTGGTCATGAATGGCTGACACAAGGAATGTGACACTTGTAGCCCATGTCCCGGACACGTCTGTGTGTGGTGGCTCTTGAAGCAATGACTCCAGCAGCACTCCACTCCTTGTGAATCTCCCCAAAATTTTAGAATGGCCTTTTCTTAACAATCCTTTCAAGGCTGTGGTTATCCCGGTTGCTTGTGCACCTTTTTCAACCACACTTTTTCCTTCCGCTCAACTTTCCATTAATATGCTTGGATACAGCACTCTGTGAACAGCCAGCTCCTTTAGCAATGACCTTTTGTGGCTTCCCCTCCTTGTGGAGTGTGTCAGTGAAGCCTTCTGGACATCTGTCAAGTCAGCAGTCTTCCCCATGATTGTGGAGCTACTGAAACAGATTAAGGGACCTTTTTAAATGTTTAGGAAGCCTTTGCAGATGTTTTTTATTCTAATTTACTGAGATAATGACTTTTGAGTTTTCATTGGCTGTAAGCCATAATCATCAACATTAACAGAAATAAACACTTAAAATAGATCACTCTGTTTGTAATGACCCTATATAATATGAGTTTCACTTTTTGTATTGCACAACTGAAATAAATTTCTCAAGTACTGTGAATTTCAGACCAACCGGACTCCTGGCTAGTTTACATTGGCCGACTTCCGGCGGAAAAAGACCACCAACAGTCAACGCAGAAGCCGATCAGCAGTAGTTTATTAGCCCAATCATACAGGTTAACCATACTTACGATGCCCAAAGAGCGATCAGAAATGGATCGATCTGTGTGCGTGTACTACTCTTGTTCTCGGCAGCACATGTCCTGTTTACAAAGGATGATGTGCTGATGAGAATGACGACATTTTAAGCAAGCCTAAAGATCATTTCACCCAACGAACGAGTGTTTTGCTTATTCATTGGGTTATCAGCAGCCTGTTCACCCATTCCTGATAATCCCACTGTATAAATCCATCTTACGGTTACTATGCCTGGAAATTACCGGTAGATGCTAAAAAAAAAAAAAAAAAAAAAAAAAAAAAAAAGGTTGTTAGATGCCTGTGTAAAACTGAACTTGAAAAAAAAAAAAAAAATCACAGAAAAACAGTAATTACTTTTTCCCTTCCTTTCTTCTGGCAAACAAACAACCACTGTGCAATACTAATAACGTCTACCTCTGATGAGCGGAGAAGTATTTGCCGACCTCTGCCCTGCCGCACATCCCTGGGGTCTCCAGAAGACCTCCCCAGCCTACAGCTCTGTTATCTACAGTGAAGCTATCAGTGCTCATATTTTTATTGGGAAAATGTAATTATTTCTATGTAGGAAACATTACTGCACGCGACTTCCTGCAATAAACCCATAACAAGTAAATATTTAATTTCTTCCTTAATTTGTTTCCTTCGTTAATGTAACCCAGACCCGGCCATGGTTGATCATAAAAGGCTTCTGTGTCACCACTGACCTTGAAAGCTGAGCTCAGGGGTCTGTGACTCGGTGAAGTCAGACATTGAGGATAATGAGGAAAAATGCTGATATTATATTAGCTAAACAAACGTGTTAATGAGCGTCATAAATAGCTGAAGAGGTGTCATGCCTATTAATAAGACCAAGAGTATGGCGCCTTTACATATCATCCTGCGCAGATCATGCTGTGAAGTGTTGGCTCTCGTGGCGTCAATGGGAAATGTGTGACATTAAATGAATGGTGGTGTTACCTGGAAGTGGCGCTGTATGTACTAACCGAACATTAAACCTAGAAATGAATGATAACTGAACAGGAAAGGATGTTGTACCCACAGTGTATTGTACCCACAGTGTATTGTACCCACAGTGTATTGTACCCACAGTGTATTGTACCCACAGTGTAACAATTTCCAAGATTTTCTGCATGATCCTAAAAAAAAAGGGTTGGAATTCTGAGGAGAACACGGGCGTTAACGTTTTCTGATCTGTTTTCAGCTAGGGAAAGATTAACGGTGTGTTGCTCTGTGAAACGTTTGAGACTTACAAGGCTTTGCCAAAAATAAAAAGTTATGAGCCATCCAAAAGGATAGGGGATTACTTGGGGAATTGGCAGGGAAGGGGCACCTCTGGGACTCCCACCGATGTACAAAAAAAAAAAAAAAAAAATGTAAATGAAAAAAGTAAAAGAAACAGAAAAAATAAAGAAAACAAACACAAATGAAAAAAAAAAATTATATATATATATATATATATTGATTAGAATATATTTGTTTAAAATATAATTGATATTCTAATAGTGTGTGTGTGTGTGTGTGTGTGTGTGTGTGTGTGTGTGTGTGTGTGTGTGTGTGTGTGTATATGTATATATGTATATATATATATATATATATATATATATATATATATATATATATATATATATATATATATATATATATATATATATATATATATATATATATATATATACACACACACACACACACACACAATATTAGAATATATATTTACACGTACACACACAGGTGACTATTAAGCCCCTACCGCTACCCTGCAAATTAGAAATGACAATGGTCAGATATCTATAGGACAGAGATATTGCAGAAAGCACAATTATTCCAATTACAGCATAGTAAGGAATGGCACAAATTGCAATTACCCAACATTTTCCCCAAAGTGCCTTCAAGATGGAGCTAAACCTTAAAATCTGTCATTAACTTGGTTACCTAATGTTACACAGAATTTAGGAGTTGATTAAATGACTCCGGTTGTATATTTCCAGTTATTAATTAGCAGCACGATCAATTAGAAAGACGATTTATGAACACCAGAGTGAAATGTGTCTGGTGGTAAAAGCTTTGATGCTGAGAAAACACTGAGCGAAATAACACTTCCAACAATCAAGACAAATCACTGCGGACTGAGAGAGATAAGATAATATTTCTGTCAGGCGTAGATTTAAGGCTCATTTCATTTCACGGAACACAAAATAAATGGAAGTATTTATGCTTGAAGGCCATGGGAACATGACTTCACATTACAAGAGAGGACATCATTTTCAAAGACAGAAAACCATTCTGGAGGCCAATTCAGGCTGCCGAGATTAAAGGAAACATTGCAAAGTCGTCCACCACCAGCAAGGTGCAGAGTCTGAACAAGCCTGGAGGGGTTCTCTATCCAGAAAAAAAAAAAAAAAAAAGATTTTTACTCGTTCTGCCCCATTAGTTTATAGGGATATTAAAACTTACCCAGGAAAAAAAAAACATCTAAATGAATAAGAAAATAGGAAATAGGAATGGGATTAACAACTCACCTTAGATTTCTACATGATTGCAGCGAGGTTTTCTTATAAGTAGGGGAATAGGGAAACATCAAGGAAAAAGTGAAGAAACATTTTTTAAAAATTCTCAGAATTGAGATTCTGTCCAACGCTCCCATTGGTTCTTTCACTAAGGAAATCCTGAAAACATGACGTGTTGGGGGCAGTGAGGACAGGAGTTTGGGAACACTGGTCTAGTCTAAGTTTACAGCATCTAGTAGAGTAGTTGGCTTAGGCTACTTTCACACTAGCGTTTTTTTAAATCCGTCACAATGCGTCGTTTTGCAAAAAAAACGCATCCTGCAAAAGTGCAGGATGCGTTTTTTCCCCATACACTTCTATTGACGACGCATTTGCGACGGATTTGCACACTTCGCATCCGTCTTGCGACGAATGCGTCATGCTTTGGCGGACCGTCGGGAGAAAAAAACCCTACATGTAACGTTTTTTCCTCCCGACGGACCGCTTTTTCCGACCGCGCATGCGCGGCCGGAACTCCGCCCCCACCTCCCAATGGGGCAGCGGATGCACCGGAAAAATGCATCCGCTGCCTCCATTGTGCAATGCAGCAAACGCTAGCGTCGGAATCTCTCCCCGACGCATTGCGACGGGGAGATTCCGACGCTAGTGTGAAAGAAGCCTTACTTGGTGCCAATTTTTGGCACACGGTACTGCACATTTAGCCACTGTCCTTTTCTAGTAAATCAAGGCTCTTTTCAGGGACATCTCGTCCCTCTTATGGGACAAGGCACAGAAAGTGTGTAAAACATATAATAAATTTTGGACAAAACATAAAAGACGGATTTTTTTAATTAAAAATGCACCAGAATTCTGACACATGTAGCTTGACACAGATCCTTTGATGCCAGGTTTAAGGGGAATTTGTCAGCAGGATCAACCCTCCTAAGTCAGATATATGGGCATATAGGTCATAAAAAGTTGAATAAAATGATACCTAATCCATGATTTTCTTAATATGTAAATGAGCTGTTAAAGTCTCTGGGCCGGACATAGATCTCCACGAAAATCTGCCTCAAGTGTTTATTGTAAATTAAAGAGACACATGTAATGACTGACAGTCTGCTATCATGATCTATATGTCTCACACTGGTAACGATTAGAGATGAGCGAATTTGATCGGGTCAGGGCTTATTCGGCAAGCTACAGCACTTACTGAAAAAGCTGCAGAGGGAAACCGGATAACCTGGATCCCTTTCTTATCAAGTAATCTGGATGTAGATTCTCAGGGAGATCTAATGTCTATCCCATAGATCTTAACAGCTCATTTACATATTAAGGAAGACGGATCACTCTGAAATAAAAGAACAGATTGCAGATATCATATTATTCAACTTTCCATGACGCGCATGCACATATAGACGGCTTAGGAGGGGCGATCCTAGGTTTTTACACATAAAATTATTTTATGATCCCACCAATCCAGAGAGTGAGTTGATCCAAATAAGTATTCAGCTATTCCTCTACAAGACCCAAACAAGGACAAACCTTGAATCGGTGGTCATTATGGAGCTTCAAAATTGACCATAAAATGTAATCATTAATATAAGAGAAAAAAAAAGGAAACAAAAAAGAAACACTGGAATACAAGATAATATGCATACATACAACTCAAAGATTTATAGTATATCTAGGCAATGTGTGCCTATGACGAACCCCACAGACTGGATGGCCTTGTGGCATCTTTCAGGTTGGTATACATTGGTACCTCTCTTTGAAGTAGTGAGAGGTGAATGATTTCTTGACTAATACCTCCGATGGATGTAATTGGTATGTGCCGTATAGATATACAGTGCCAAAATATGTCACCTTCAGGCCTCCATGTTATAAAAAAAAAAAAAAAAAACACAACACTAACAAAAAAATGATCCCTAATCCAAAAACTACAATGATTTATACCAGCCTGAGGGAGACCAAAACAACACTCTTTCTGCCTCCATTGAATAAATTGAGCCCAAAGGTTACCCTTGATCTATACGCCAGGTGTAAACCAGATTCAGACAAATGTATTTTTGGCACATTTGCTGTAGAAGTGAAAAATTGACTGAACATGGACCGATGGTGGTCAAAGAGGGCAACACATAATAGCAAGCAGCTCCTTTGACAAGCACATGGAGATGGAGACAACAGCTGACGGACACTAAAGTGAGGCCGAAATCCCTGTGCCGTGAGAAGTAGCTCTAATGCAACGACTTCTGGCAATCACTTCTCGCTGCAGATGAAGACAAGACCCTTTGATTTCTACCAACGACGGATAATTCAATTGTGAAGGTTCCTTCGGAAGGACGGCATCGCAGAGTAGAGGGCACAACGCTGTTCATCCTTTCATCACATCGGCCTAGAAATGACTGGTTTAAGTGATGCGAAAATGAAAGCGATGCCATTATCCGGGGAAAATTTACAGAAAAAGGTCATGACATGGCCTGGCGATGTACCCGGGTAACGCAATCACCGGGGTGAATTCAATTAGTGTCACGAGTTATGAATGGTCGTTGGCTAAAACATCTAATGCAATAACACGCAGATAACATGCAACATATATAACATTTAGCACATCGCTGTGACACCAGCGTCTTGCCCCAAATTACACTGAGCTTAAAGGGCATTTAAGGCAACATCCGTTAATGGTAACTGGAGCTTACATTACGCTAATCGAGTCAGGATAAAGGGATATTCATTGCGGCTGAGAGGAGGAAGACACGCAACACCTAGAACAGACACGCAACACCTAGCACAGACACGCAACACCTAGAACAGACACGCAACACAGACACCCAACACGCAGCACAGACACGCAACACAGACACGCAGCATCTAGCACAGACACGCAGCATCTAGCACAGACACGCAGCACCTAGCACAGACACGCAGCACAGACACGCAGCATCTAGCACAGACACGCAACACCTAGCACAGACACGCAGCACCTAGCACAGACACGCAACACCTAGCACAGACACGCAACACAGACACGCAGCACAGTCACCCAACACGCAGCACAGACACGCAGCACAGTCACCCAACACGCAGCACAGACACGCAGCATCTAGCACAGACACGCAGCATCTAGCACAGACACGCAGCATCTAGCACAGACACGCAGCACCTAGCACAGACACGCAGCACAGACACGCAGCATCTAGCACAGACACGCAACACCTAGCACAGACACGCAACACCTAGCACAGACACGCAACACCTAGAACAGACACGCAACACCTAGAACAGACACGCAACACCTAGCACAGACACGCAACACCTAGAACAGACACGCAACACCTAGAACAGACACGCAACACCTAGCACAGACACGCAGCACCTAGCACAGACACGCAGCACCTAGCACAGACACGCAGCACCTAGCACAGACACGCAGCATCTAGCACAGACACGCAACACGCAGCACAGACACGCAACACCTAGCACAGACACGCAACATCTAGAACAGACACGCAGCACCTAGCACAGACACGCAGCACCTAGCACAGACACCCAACACGCAGCACAGACACGCAACACCTAGCACAGACACGCAACATCTAGAACAGACACGCAGCACCTAGCACAGACACGCAGCACCTAGCACAGACACCCAACACGCAGCACAGACACGCAACACCTAGCACAGACACGCAGCACCTAGCACAGACACCCAACACGCAGCACAGACACGCAGCACCTAGCACAGACACGCAGCACCTAGCCCAGACACGCAACACCTAGCACAGACACGCAACACCTAGAACAGACACGCAACACCTAGAACAGACACGCAACACCTAGCACAGACACGCAACATCTAGAACAGACACGCAGCACCTAGCACAGACACGCAGCACCTAGCACAGACACGCAGCACCTAGCCCAGACACGCAACACCTAGCACAGACACGCAGCACCTAGCACAGACACGCAGCACCTAGCACAGACACGCAGCACCTAGCACAGACACGCAGCACCTAGCACAGACACGCAGCACCTAGCCCAGACACGCAACACCTAGCACAGACACGCAGCACAGACACGCAGCACAGACACGCAGCACCTAGCACAGACACCCAACACGCAGCACAGACACGCAGCATCTAGCACAGACACGCAGCATCTAGCACAGACACGCAGCACCTAGCCCAGACACGCAGCACCTAGCCCAGACACGCAGCACCTAGCACAGACACGCAGCACAGACACGCAGCACAGACACGCAGCACAGACACGCAGCACAGACACGCAGCACCTAGCACAGACACGCAACACCTAGCACAGACACGCAGCACAGACACGCAGCACAGACACGCAGCACCTAGCACAGACACGCAACACCTAGCACAGACACGCAACACCTAGAACAGACACGCAACACCTAGCACAGACACGCAACATCTAGAACAGACACGCAGCACCTAGCACAGACACGCAGCACCTAGCACAGACACGCAGCACCTAGCCCAGACACGCAACACCTAGCACAGACACGCAGCACCTAGCACAGACACGCAGCACCTAGCACAGACACGCAGCACCTAGCACAGACACGCAGCACCTAGCCCAGACACGCAACACCTAGCACAGACACGCAGCACAGACACGCAGCACAGACACGCAGCACCTAGCACAGACACCCAACACGCAGCACAGACACGCAGCATCTAGCACAGACACGCAGCACCTAGCCCAGACACGCAGCACCTAGCCCAGACACGCAGCACCTAGCCCAGACACGCAGCACCTAGCACAGACACGCAGCACAGACACGCAGCACAGACACGCAGCACAGACACGCAGCACAGACACGCAGCACAGACACGCAGCACAGACACGCAGCACCTAGCACAGACACGCAACACCTAGCACAGACACGCAGCACAGACACGCAGCACAGACACGCAGCACAGACACGCAGCACAGACACGCAGCACAGACACGCAGCACAGACACGCAGCACCTAGCACAGACACGCAACACCTAGCACAGACACGCAGCACAGACACGCAGCACAGACACGCAGCACAGACACGCAACACCTAGCACAGACACCCAACACCTAGAATAGACACGCAACACCTAGAACAGACACGCAGCACAGACACGCAGCACAGACACGCAGCACAGACACGCAGCACCTAGCACAGACACCCAACACCTAGAATAGACACGCAACACCTAGAACAGACATGCAGCACCTAGCACAGACACGCAGCACCTAGCACAGACACCCAACACCTAGCATAGACACCCAACACCTAGCACAGACACGCAACACCTAGCACAGACACGCAACACCTAGCACAGACACGCAACACCTAGAATAGACACGCAGTACCTAGCACAGACACGCAACACCTAGCACAGACACCCAACACCTAGAACAGACTCGCAACACCTAGCACAGACACGCAACACCTAGCACAGACACGCAGCACCTAGCACAGACACCCAACACCTAGCACAGACACCCAACACAGACACCCAACACCTAGCACAGACACCCAACACCTAGAACAGACACGCAGCACCTAGCACAGACACCCAACACCTAGCACAGACACCGAACACCTAGCACAGACACCGAACACCTAGCACAGACACCGAACACCTAGCACAGACACGCAGCACCGACACGCAGCACAGACACGCAGCACAGACACGCAGCACCTAGCACAGACACGCAGCACAGACACGCAGCACAGACACGCAGCACAGACACGCAGCACAGACACGCAGCACAGACACGCAGCACAGACACGCAGCACAGACACGCAGCACCTAGCACAGACACGCAACACCTAGCACAGACACGCAGCACAGACACGCAGCACAGACACGCAGCACAGACACGCAGCACCTAGCACAGACACGCAACACCTAGCACAGACACGCAACACCTAGAACAGACACGCAACACCTAGAACAGACACGCAACACCTAGCACAGACACGCAACATCTAGAACAGACACGCAGCACCTAGCACAGACACGCAGCACCTAGCACAGACACGCAGCACCTAGCCCAGACACGCAACACCTAGCACAGACACGCAGCACCTAGCACAGACACGCAGCACCTAGCACAGACACGCAGCACCTAGCACAGACACGCAGCACCTAGCACAGACACGCAGCACCTAGCCCAGACACGCAGCACCTAGCCCAGACACGCAACACCTAGCACAGACACGCAGCACAGACACGCAGCACAGACACGCAGCACCTAGCACAGACACCCAACACGCAGCACAGACACGCAGCATCTAGCACAGACACGCAGCACCTAGCCCAGACACGCAGCACCTAGCCCAGACACGCAGCACCTAGCACAGACACGCAGCACAGACACGCAGCACAGACACGCAGCACAGACACGCAGCACAGACACGCAGCACAGACACGCAGCACCTAGCACAGACACGCAACACCTAGCACAGACACGCAACACCTAGCACAGACACGCAGCACAGACACGCAGCACAGACACGCAGCACAGACACGCAGCACCTAGCACAGACACGCAACACCTAGCACAGACACGCAGCACAGACACGCAGCACAGACACGCAGCACAGACACGCAACACCTAGCACAGACACCCAACACCTAGAATAGACACGCAACACCTAGAACAGACACGCAGCACAGACACGCAGCACAGACACGCAGCACAGACACGCAGCACAGACACGCAGCACCTAGCACAGACACCCAACACCTAGAATAGACACGCAACACCTAGAACAGACACGCAGCACCTAGCACAGACACGCAGCACCTAGCACAGACACCCAACACCTAGCATAGACACGCAACACCTAGCACAGACACGCAACACCTAGCACAGACACGCAACACCTAGCACAGACACCCAACACCTAGAATAGACACGCAACACCTAGAATAGACACGCAGTACCTAGCACAGACACGCAACACCTAGCACAGACACCCAACACCTAGAACAGACTCGCAACACCTAGCACAGACACGCAACACCTAGCACAGACACGCAGCACCTAGCACAGACACCCAACACCTAGCACAGACACCCAACACAGACACCCAACACCTAGCACAGACACCCAACACCTAGAACAGACACGCAGCACCTAGCACAGACACGCAGCACAGACACGCAGCACCTAGCACAGACACGCAGCACAGACACGCAGCACCTAGCGCAGACACCCAACACCTAGCACAGACACCGAACACCTAGCACAGACACCGAACACCTAGCACAGACACGCAGCACCTAGCACAGACACGCAGCACCTAGCACAGACACGCAGCACAGACACGCAGCATCTAGCGCAGACACCCAACACCTAGCGCAGACACCCGACACCTAGCACAGACACCCGACACCTAGAACAGACACCCAACACCTAGCACAGACACGCAGCACAGACACGCAGCACAGACACGCAGCACCTAGCACAGACACGCAGCACAGACACGCAGCACAGACACGCAGCACCTAGCGCAGACACCCAACACCTAGCACAGACACGCAGCACCTAGCGCAGACACCGAACACCTAGCACAGACACGCAGCACCTAGCACAGACACGCAGCACCTAGCACAGACACGCAGCACAGACACGCAGCACCTAGCGCAGACACCCAACACCTAGCGCAGACACCCAACACCTAGCACAGACAGGCAGCACCTAGCACAGACACGCAGCACCTAGCACAGACACGCAGCACCTAGCACAGACACGCAGCACCTAGCACAGCCACGCAGCACCTAGCACAGCCACGCAACAATTAGCACAGACACGCAACAATTAGCACAGACACGCAACAATTAGCATAGACACGCAACAATTAGCACAGACCTAGCAATCTGTACCCAGATAGAGGCCTTTATATCACAGTATTCAACACGTGCAGATAATAGGCCAATATGGAGCCCACCCCACATGGTAACCTCCCCCTGCAACATTGATTCTGAGTAGGTCAAAGTTAGGGCTTCTCTCCAAACACACTGGCAGTATGCACCCTATACACTGGGATGGTCTTAGGCCCCATTCACATTTCTATATAGGAGAATGTCCGTAATATAAAGACTTAAAATCAGTGGAGAAACAAAAAAATTGTCACAAATCCGTCCCACTTTAAAAGGGCTTTAAAGGATTAGAAAACATGGCTGCAATACACGATTGGCCTGGCATTTCTGCACACCTCCATGCAATACCGCAACCAGATTAAAGAAGTAATTTAGGTCCAGTACTTATTCTGTATGGGACTGCTACAGAAAGCCAAGAACTAAACCAATCCCATAGAGAACAAATGGAGCAGAGCTCAAGATACCAAACAGTATAAAAAGTGGCCCATCTTACAATCAGTGGGAGTCTCAGTGGTCAGAACCGCACCCCGAACTTATCTCCTTACCAAAATATCCCTTTAAAAGGAACCGCATGAAGTCAGACAAACTCAAATATACTTGGTCATCCTCCAACCAAGCTTCAGGATAAGTGACAGCCAAAGTCTTGGCAATCTTCCTGTCCCATAGACCGCAGTACAAGGGGGGGGGGGGGGGGGCAACTTTCTAAATTTACACCCTGTTGCATTTCTGCACCCTTGGCCATGTAATCTTTAAAAAATTCAGATTTCCCATGTCCAACACTGACCTAAATGCTGGGCTCAGCTGAGTGTTCTTGTGTTTTCAATGGGGATTGTGGAGTATGTCGCTTCCAGATACAAAGCATCAGGCATTGAAATCTACTCTTCCCTGATATCATCTGTCAAGGGTGAGTCAGGAGACCCCCATACATACTCTTGGGTAGCTGTACCAAAGTCACAAGGTTCAGACAATATTAATATAATATGTTTGGGGGCCCTTGGATGTGTGGCACGGAAACTGAAAGTTATCCCCTGTCCATGGGATAAGTGACAAGGTACCGATCGCTGGGGGTCTAACGACTGGGATCCCAGTGGTCCTGAGAATGGGACTCTGTGTTGGATGGAACGGACGTGCCCACCCATGCTCAGCCGTAGCGCTAATCATTTCCTATGGGAAAGCACAGTGCAGCGCTCTGCCATTTGTAGCTATCCCATTCACCAGATCGCTGGGGGTCTTAGCGATTAGAAGCTTAGTGATTGGCAAGTTATTCCCTATCCTCATATGCATAAGGGATAATGTTCAATTCTGGGAATATCACTTTAAGGACAACATGATCATTCATCATCAGTATTGTGAGCCCAAGCTGCCATATATTTTCTAGGAATCCCTATACGTTTTCTATACTTTTATGGACACAATGTAAAGAGTGATAATGGGCAAAGACGGCAGAGACCACCACAAATGCAGGAGAAAAAGGCAGATAAGTCAGTAATACCGGACAATACATAAATATAACAAGCAATAAAAAGCACACATTTTATACAAGGGCTAAAGAACAGAAATCCCGTCCAATGCGCTCAGCCTGGCAGTGTGCCAATCACATTTACTGTGCAAATATAAGAAGATAAAGGAAGATTTATTATAAATACATGTTTCTGAATATCGGGAAATCCTCCATATAACGTGCCATAAATTAGGTTATTTTACTGCTGATATTATTATAGGAGGATTCTCCAGGGGCCCTAAACATTAATGCAACAACTATTCTAATTGGAAAATCGTTTCATGAAAAAAAAAAAAAAAATCATGATTTAACATGTCCATTTTATTGCAAAATGATAACGGGGATCTCTGCTTTGTACAATCCCTCCTTGTTAGAAACAGATCACAAAGCAAAGACCCTCAAATATTAGCTGCAATCTGCTAGTTCGTGTTCAATTTCTCCCCACACTAGAAATGGAGCATTACACCGTATCCATTGCTTTCAATGGGCTCTTCCCAGAAAAAAAAAAAAAAGACACCACTCTCCAGTCAAGAGATCAGAGGACCCCAATTCATGGATTTTATCACCTGGGGAACCCAATTAAAGGGTTTCTCTTTGAGGGTATGTGCACACGTCCGGATTTTTAGCGTTTTTTTTGCGGAATTTTGCTATAAAAATGCTATAAATCCGCTAAAAAAACGCTAACATTATGCATCCTATCTTTTAGAATGCATTCCGCATTTTTTGTGCATATGTTAGCGTTTTTTTCCGCAAAAAAAACGCATTCCGCAAAAAGAACGGACATGCTCATTCTTTTTGCGGATTTCTTGCCGATTCCATAGCAAAATTGACATTCAGGAAAAAAAAAATCCATGCAAAAACCGCGCAAAAAACGCGCAAATTCCGCGATAAATCCGCGCGAAAAAAACGTGAATTTCTGGCAGAATTCTCAGGATTTTGTCAGGAAAAAATCCTGACGTGTGCACATACCCTAAAGGCGACTTCCAGGATGTGTGCACGTTACCTACTGAGCATGCATGCTTCCTGGCAAGAATTGAATGGAGATGGTTGGTAATGCAGACAATTCTCAGACTGTGAAATCCAAAATACGATAAGGTATAGTTCATTGGTTGACGACCACTGATGTAATGCATCCCGCCGCCCCGCGACATCACAACCTTACAAATCCTGTAATACGGCTTTACTTCTATATAAAACACAATTAGACACAGATCTCTAAGAAAAAAAAATGTAATGCAATAACATAAAGAATGTTCTGTGCAAGACCTGGACGCAATCCAAGGACCCAGAAAGAAAACACGTGTTTGTAGACATAATCACGGCGCTAATGCCGCTTACCACACAGGCACGGACTGAAAACTCGAATAAAACATCTTGTTAACTTCATTCCCAAGAATTAAATAAAAACACTATTTCCAGATTGCTCTGACATGAAATACGGAGGTCACTGGGGAAGAGAAATCACTAATGCAGATTATGTGGAACACGTCCAAAGTATCAAAGTAAAAGGAACTAAATAGGATTTCATGCAAACTCTCGTCTGGGAATCCAGTTCTGTGGCCAGGACTTATATTTATCTAGTTTCCAGATTATCCTGTCCATATTTAAAGGAAATTTCCAGAGCAAAGTTATATGATAAAGGGATCCAGAAACATTCAAAAGCAAGAAAACCAGTCGGAAATGTCAAGCTCTGAAACGAATACCTGCTGACCGGGCTCCAGATGCCTTTATTACAGGATATGCCATAAATGACTGATAGCCAGAGGTATTAGTCCGCCGCCACCTCTCCTTTCATTCTGTTTGGATGTGGCTGGTCACCTTGACTTGCAGTCTGAGTATCCGGACTTCATAGGGGACTTCAACACTAGAATCACCGAGTCATGTGGCAGGGCTCGGGAAAGGGTTTCTATCAACTTTTAGGATTCAGGGTCTTCAATTAATAAAATGGAAGTTTTCCTGAATTATTTCCCAAAGAAACGTATATCATAGTAACATAGTAACATAGTTAGTAAGGCCGAAAAAAGACATTTGTCCATCCAGTTCAGCCTATATTCCATCATAATAAATACCCAGATCTACGTCCTTCTACAGAACCTAATAATTGTATGATACAATATTGTTCTGCTCCAGGAAGACATCCAGGCCTCTCTTGAACCCCTCGACTGAGTTCGCCATCACCACCTCCTCAGGCAAGCAATTCCAGATTCTCACTGCCCTAACAGTAAAGAATCCTCTTCTATGTTGGTGGAAAAACCTTCTCTCCTCCAGACGCAAAGAATGCCCCCTTGTGCCCGTCACCTTCCTTGGTATAAACAGATCCTCAGCGAGATATTTGTATTGTCCCCTTATATACTTATACATGGTTATTAGATCGCCCCTCAGTCGTCTTTTTTCTAGACTAAATAATCCTAATTTCGCTAATCTATCTGGGTATTGTAGTTCTCCCATCCCCTTTATTAATTTTGTTGCCCTCCTTTGTACTCTCTCTAGTTCCATTATATCCTTCCTGAGCACCGGTGCCCAAAACTGGACACAGTACTCCATGTGCGGTCTAACTAGGGATTTGTACAGAGGCAGTATAATGCTCTCATCATGTGTATCCAGACCTCTTTTAATGCACCCCATGATCCTGTTTGCCTTGGCAGCTGCTGCCTGGCACTGGCTGCTCCAGGTAAGTTTATCATTAACTAGGATCCCCAAGTCCTTCTCCCTGTCAGATTTACCCAGTGGTTTCCCGTTCAGTGTGTAATGGTGATATTGATTCCCTCTTCCCATGTGTATAACCTTACATTTATCATTGTTAAACCTCATCTGCCACCTTTCAGCCCAAGTTTCCAACTTATCCAGATCCATCTGTAGCAGAATACTATCTTCTCTTGTATTAACTGCTTTACATAGTTTTGTATCATCTGCAAATATCGATATTTTACTGTGTAAACCTTCTACCAGATCATTAATGAATATGTTGAAGAGAACAGGTCCCAATACTGACCCCTGCGGTACCCCACTGGTCACAGCGACCCAGTTAGAGACTATACCATTTATAACCACCCTCTGCTTTCTATCACTAAGCCAGTTACTAACCCATTTACACACATTTTCCCCCAGACCAAGCATTCTCATTTTGTGTACCAACCTCTTGTGCGGCACGGTATCAAACGCTTTGGAAAAATCGAGATATACCACGTCCAATGACTCACCGTGGTCCAGTCTATAGCTTACCTCTTCATAAAAACTGATTAGATTGGTTTGACAGGAGCGATTTCTCATAAACCCATGCTGATATGGAGTTAAACAGTTATTCTCATTGAGATAATCCAGAATAACATCCCTCAGAAACCCTTCAAATATTTTACCAACAATAGAGGTTAGACTTACTGGCCTATAATTTCCAGGTTCACTTTTAGAGCCCTTTTTGAATATTGGCACCACATTTGCTATGCGCCAGTCCTGCGGAACAGACCCTGTCGCTATAGAGTCACTAAAAATAAGAAATAATGGTTTATCTATTACATTACTTAGTTCTCTTAGTACTCGTGGGTGTATGCCATCCGGACCCGGAGATTTATCTATTTTAATCTTATTTAGCCGGTTTCGCACCTCTTCTTGGGTTAGATTGGTGACCCTTAATATAGGGTTTTCATTGTTTCTTGGGATTTCACCTAGCATTTCATTTTCCACCGTGAATACCGTGGAGAAGAAGGTGTTTAATATGTTAGCTTTTTCCTCGTCATCTACAACCATTCTTTCCTCACTATTTTTTAAGGGGCCTACATTTTCAGTTTTTATTCTTTTACTATTGATATAGTTGAAGAACAGTTTGGGATTAGTTTTACTCTCCTTAGCAATGTGCTTCTCTGTTTCCTTTTTGGCAGCTTTAATTAGTTTTTTAAATAAAGTATTTTTCTCCCTATAGTTTTTTAGAGCTTCAATGGTGCCATCCTGCTTTAGTAGTGCAAATGCTTTCTTTTTACTGTTAATTGCCTGTCTTACTTCTTTGTTTAGCCACATTAGGTTTTTCCTATTTCTAGTCCTTTTATTCCCACAAGGTATAAACCAATATATATATATTGGTATATATCAATCTATCTCTTCCTAACAGCAAATCAGCTACCATTTTCAACATGACAGGTTCCCTTTAAACAGATCTCTTAGGCCTGATGGAGCTGATGTACTTTCTTTGAAAATCCACGTCAGAATGGCAATTTAATCCTTTGTAAAAAAGTTCTCTGCATAAAGGTAAAAATGTATAAATAAACATAGTAGATACATATGATAGTTAGACGTGTGTATAGCCAAAGGCAAAAAAATTCCCAGGGACCGAGAGGATTGATTGAGCTCCATTATATTGCCACATTGGAGACAAACCTTGGTTCTATAATAGTTGTGCCTTCAGCTAATCCATCAACTGGATTTATAACTAAAGCTTCAAGGTGTCGGACAATCATTAGACCTAAACAGGAAAAGAACAAGCTGGGATTCATTAAAATGATGGAGTATGAGAGTCAAGAAAATAGCAAAAACCCAACATAATCGCTCAAACTCATGCTGCGTCCGGGGTTTATGTGCTTTCTGATCCTATTTAGAGGTTTACAAGAACTTTCTCAGGATCTCTTTACTACAGAAACTAGTGGTATGGTTGGATAGGTCCTTGGAAAACAATAAAAATTATACTTGTCTTATACTGATCAGAAATGCCAGCGCTGAGAAATTGAGCTTTGAATCCACATTCTAATTAGTTGGGAAGTGCATTGGAGGAGTGTCATTATGCGCCGAAAACATGGACACGCCCCAATACACTTCCAGGAAATTTGCATATAGCCTTAAAGCTTGATAGGCAGTTGCACTAGGACCCATATGGCCAAATCAGTAATAAAAGTGTCCCTTTAAATTAGGTTTCTAGAGGATCATGATGACTTGGATAAATAGAACCACTTTTCAGCAATCTGCCGAGTGTGAATATACCCAGAATTTTCTGTGAGCGCATCACTACACAACTAACCCAACAGTCATTCACATCTATATCTATGCGGCTAGAGATTATGTTACCAGTTTTCCACGTTTCCGTCAGTGCCATCCTCTAAACTCACGCTGGCAGGATGGCCTTTCTTAAATCAGACTTGTTTAGACCCGGCGAGGGAAACATTGGAGCAGGAAGAGTCATTAAAATCAAAGTTATACACATCATTATAAGAGGAAGAAATCCCCGTGACAGACAGAGTTTGAGTGAAGATGAATGGCAATAAACCATGACCAATTGATTCACTTCCCAGCTGCCACCGAGGCTCGCCAGCTAATGCTCCACTCTCAGCGCACCCTTATTACATGTGCATCGGGCACCCTGTGTCAACAGCAGATGGGACGCTGTGGGGCTTTTGTTTGCAAGGTGAAGCAAGGAAATAATTAATTGCATATTAATTTTGTAGTACTGGGGCAATTAAACTGTGCCAGAGTCAAAAGGTCCCAAATATTTTGCCATCAAGCCCTTATTAGTTATTACAGAACCCAGAAACTGCCTGCGGCTCCTATTGATTAATTCTTACTCCAGAGATCCCGGGAGTGGGGGGTGACAGGAGGTAGCGGCACGATGATCTGACAGCTTTACAGTCAATAAATCAAACCCAGAGCATTAATATCCATTCAAGACCTTCCCTGGCTTTCTAAATATTGGGAATGTGGAAGCCGGAAACAGATGTAACCGATCACTATTTCCATATGTAATGAATGCAGAGAAAAACAGCAAAACTCACAAATAGAAATCCAATGTGCAAACACATAGACAATACCTGCTGAGCAATGTCATCTGTAATCCAATATGTAAACTAGCCAGATACATACGGTATATATTACATCCCCACTGCAGCATCTAATCCCCTTTGTTGAGGTCGAGCATCATTACCGTCTGCACAGCGGGGCTCGGGAAGACAGGCGCACGACAGATGCCTCATAGATCATAAACCTTGACCCATTGTCTAGCTCTGGATGAGAAGATGATATTCGGCTTCATGCAAAACCCGCATCTCTGATCAATAACGTTGCGCCAACACGCTGATAGCGGCCATTGTTAATTACTGCTAATCCCATTCATCTGTCATCTCCAATGCCCAGCAACATGGAGATCCTCTCTATTTTTACAGGGCAAATCCAATAAAGTCATTTACATTTATTACCCATACACGGGGCTAGGCAAACCTACACGTGTAGACTTCCCATCACAGCTCGCCAGCCATGTACTGGTCTATAATCTACTGGAGCCAGTCACAGTCTGTGGAAAGCACCAGGAGATAAAACTGTGACATAAGATATTTATATTGTCCTTGGCGAGAAGGAAAAACAATGTACATGAAAGAAAGATAACAGTGGAAAAAAGAGAAAGCAAGATTGAGCGAAAAAGAGCAAGATAGAAAGCACAAGATCAAGATCTAGCAAAAGAGAGGGAGAAATCAAAAGAAAGCAAGATTGAGCGAAAGAGAGAAAACAACAGGATAGGGAATGATCAATAGACAGAAAGTGTGAGATTGAGTTAAAGAGAGAGCGTGAAATCAAAAGAGAAAGAAAGCTCGATATCAAGACTAAAAGATCTAGCGAAATAAAGAGCAAGATTGAGCAAAAGAGAGCGATCAAAAGAGATCGAGCGAAAGCGACGTTGAGGGAATGAAAAAGTGAAAGAGAAACAGCGAAAGAGAAAGCGAGAGAGAGAAAGCAAAGAGAGCAAAAAAGTGAGAGAAAGAAAGAGTGAGTAAAAGAGAGAAAGCGAAAAAGCGAATGAGAAAGCTGTATATTCTTATTAAGGGCGAGACCACATATTACTTTGGCCTAAAATCCACCCACCAATGATCATCAATGTCCACACGATTATGAAACAAACCAATGGTGGGCAGAGTTTTGAATGTACGGCCAACTGCTCGTGTTGGCTTATCTCAAGACTGGAAGGATGGCAGAGTTTATAGTGGCAGCAGGGTGCAGGTAAAGCACGTAGATATTTAATAATTAGGTACATTTTATTTCATACATGGCATCCACTGTCATTGACATCCAGTTGTATTGTATCGAAAGCTGTTTTGTTCCGATGCACAATGTATCCAATCTGCCCATAAGCAATGAAGCCCTTCTGTGTCAAACTATCAGATGTAGAAGTGTATACAGTATTAATGAAAAGAAAGGATCACAAATGAAGCGGCCAAGTGAAAGGAATCTGCATAGAAGATGATAGATTTTACATCCGGCAACTTCAGGCTTTCTGCAGCAAACCAAAATTCTGGATGTAATTAGGCTCAGCCTCCATTATTTCCCATGGAGGCCGCCCAGCTGAGGAGTCACTGACAGCCAGGAAAGCTGCACCCGCTCAACATGAAGAGCCCCAAAGTCTTCACTCACTTATGTAATTATGCCCCATTATATCCACACACATGTAACTGCCCCAATCCTCCAGGAATGAGCAGGGGCAAAACTACAGAAATAGCAGAAGACGCAAATACCACAGTGCCCCATTGGACCAGGCAGCAATTTCAGACTGGAATCCATATAACTGTAATCTAGGACTTTGGAATTGGGTTTTCCCATGACTAATACCATGTCTATCATGATCCTGACATACGTACTGGGGCCCATGCAGTTGTATACATTTGTCTCCCATTGGAAAAAGCAAAAAAAAAACATTTAATGCGGTGAGATTTTTCCTTATATAAAAACCACAACTACGGTAATGCAGTTTCCGAATCAGTTAACATAGGAAAGCTTTCTAGACCTGTATCAATCACCAAACTATCAAACCAGCAATTTAGATTTTTTCAGATCACACGTGTGAGTCCATTCCAATACCCTACCTATAATGTATCTGCTTCAGGAGCAGTTGTCCTTTTACTCACCCTCTTCTGATCCTCCAGGCCATGTGCAAACGGCCTCCTCCGCTGGTGCTGCTTAGATTCTGGAACAGACTCCATCTCCTGATTATTTGTATTCCTTAATTTTCCTCAGGAATTCCAGAAAACAACCAGACATTTTCCTTCAGAGGTGCGCCATAAATCCAGATATTCCACTACTGCGCTGATATGAGCCATTCCCAAGACACCAAAATGTTTCCTTCTTTTCAGCACAATTCATTTCTACAATCCCACCACATCTGCACAATCCAGAATTTCACCACGGCTGCCATATCCATTGTGTTATTCATCCGCCTTCCACCATGTCTAATCCGAGGAAAATGCAAACCCAGGAGCGAGATTATTCTACCAAAAATGCTCCAATCTCACATCTGGAAAGAGACAAATCTTAGGTTTTCTACCTGTGGGAGAAAAAAAAAACGTAAACCGTGAGATATTTCAGATAAAATGCACAGATTGTTAATCCGGAAAGTAAAAGGTATTATACAGTAATCGATAAGGAATAAACAACATCTGGTTTTCTTAAAAATGAAACTTTTATCACTGTATAATGGAAAGTTCTGAAAATTTCTAATAAACATGGGGTTTAATGTCCTTGTGTTCTTAGTCATAGACTTGTCTTCACAAGGGCATGTGAACAGCCCATAAGCATAAATGAGGTTGTCGAGGTTGGGTCAAAAAATGAAAACCAATTCTGTGCATCGTGGTCAGAGTAAGGCTGTGTGCACACGCTGCGGATTTGGCCGCTGCAGATCCGCAGCAGTTTTCCCAAAGTTTAGAGTACAATGTAAACCTATGGGGAAAAAAAAAACGCTGTGCACATGCTGCGGAAAAAGCCGCGCGGAAACGCTGCGGATTATTTTCCGCAGCATGTCAATTGTTTGTGCGGATTCCACAGCGGGTTTCAACCAGCACCAATAGGAAAGTGCTGGTGAAAACACACAGAACAATCCGCAGTAGAAACCGCAAGAAAATCCGCAGGAAAATCCGCAGCGTGGGCACATACCCTAAAGATGCAAAACATGGTGTGTGAATACAGTCTTAAGGTCACTTCACATGTAACGTCCAAGGTCTGGGTTTTTCCAGACAAAATTGTGGTAAAAATGGTCTGCATTCACAATATGTAGACCCATCCATAAAACGGTGGTCTAATTAAAGTAAATCCTGTCAATTAAAGCTACTGAGTCATATAAGGAGGTCTCTCACTTGGAACCCCTCCTATGAGCCAGGGCAGTGAGTAACTGGGTAACAGCACCTCCTGCTTCTCTAGTGGATTCAATCCACCAGCATTAAATGGGGTTGTTCATTTGATCAATCAGGACCTCCCAATGGCAGAACGCGTGGCTGACCCAAACTTCAAGGTGCCTGGCCCCCCTGGCTTTTCTGGTTGTGCACACTTCAGGATTTCTTGCAGAAATTTTCCTGACAAAAACCGGACATTTCTGCCAGAAATCCGCATGCCTTTTTTTCGTGTTTTTTCATGCGTTTTTGTGCATTTTTTCCCAAAAATGCAAAGAATAGCGGGAAAAACGCAGAAAATCCACAAAATTAATGAACATGCTGCTTTTTTTTTTTACCGCAATGCGTTTTTTTCGCGGGAAAAAAACGCATCATGTGCACCAAAATTGCAGAATGCATTCTAAATGATAGGATGCATATGTCTGTGGTTTCTAATGTGGTTTTATCGCGAAAAAACCTGAACGTGTGCACATACCCTTAATGATTGCATTTGGAAAAGGATGTATTTACACAACAGACTTTGATATTCACATATCTTTCCCCCTCTTCAAAAATAAAAAAGGCAAATTAACTTATGTGTTCACACCTAGACTTTGGAAGAAAAGGATCAAAATTTAGGTGCAAAGAAATCGAACCAAGAGATGGTGTAAAGTTAGCACGAAACGTTTGACGATCTGAAAATTTACCATCCAGCATCAACCGCGGAGATAAACTTGGTGCATTTTCAGACTGGCTTTAGATTAGACCAGATTAGTAAATTTGATCCTACACATCAGCACTGTGTGAATATGCCCTAATAAAATGGAAATATCTGAGCATCAACGTCACTTTCACTCATTAGAACAATTTCGGAGTGTGAATATCATAACCCCCAACATATAGGGGCCCTGATTGCTATATGGCGGTGCGGTGAACAAGGCGAGGGGAGATCTGTTCTTCTAGACCTCCGCTTTACTCTTTTCCTTTTTGCATATAAATTGAGCAAACCCTTGAAGCTCTTCTGTCCATACGGTGTATGAGCGGAGCAGGTGTCGGGGGCTCGGCTTGTGCTGCACTCAATGATGTTCCTCTTGTCAGTGTACACACACAATATGACTATACAAGGAGAAGTGAATAGGGGGGTGGGGGGCTACTCAACAAACAATCAACAGGGACCACAAGCAGAAATCAGTCAAGAGCAGCGAGGAGTCGGGAGTTTACAAACAATGAAATAAGATGAGTGCAGCGTAGCATCAGACATAGCGGGGAACGGCATCAATCAGCGTAGCATCAGACATAGCGGGGAACGGCATCAATTAGCAGAGCAATTACCAGCAATTACCTCAATGACTAGCTTTAATTAGACGTTTGTGAAAAAAATATACTAATAAAAATATGATTGAAAAACAGAAGGAAATCTGTAAAAGCTGTGGACGTTCAGTCCTCCAAACGTGGGAACTCCCGAATGTAAGGGAGTCCCTGATCTCCCCTTCTACTGAATGTCCCAATATACTGAGCAGCTTATCGGGGGTGGGGGGCACTGATCGTAAAGGGGCAATCTTTGGTATATAAGGGACCCCTATGTATATAATGCACTTCCCCGTATGGTGTACTTCATATGGTCTCCTCTGTATAGTGAGAATATGATCGGAGACTGTCATGAAATGAGACAGTAAATAATGTATTGTGAGTATATTAATGGGCGAGCTGAGGTCTCTTTTTGTATAGGATAGATGTGATCAGGGGTCATGTCATGACACGGGACAGGGGATATTAAGTCCCTTTTGTGAGTGTGGATCGGATGCGATCAGAGGCTCTGCCGAGACATGGGGCAGTATATAGTGAAGCTGTGGTGATATTGGGTCTCCTCTGCATAGTGGGGATGGGATCAGAGGCTCTGTCGTGACATGGGGCAGTATATAGTGAAGCTGTGGTGATATTGGGTCTCCTCTGTATAGAGTAGATGAGATGGGGGGTTCTGTCGTGACATGGGGCAGTATATAGCGAAGCTGTGGTGATATTGGGTCCCCTGTGTATAATGTGGATGTGATTGGGGGCTCTGTCGTGACATGGGGCAGTATATAGTGACGCTGTGGTGATATTGGGTCTCCTCTGTATAGTGTGGATGTGATCAGAGGCTCTGTCGTGACATGGGGCTGTATATAGCAAAGCTGTGGCGATATTGGGTCTCCTCTATATAGGGTGGATGTGATCGGAGGCTCTGTCGTGACATGGGACAGTATACAGTGAAGCTGTGGTGATATTGGGTCTCCTTTTTAAGGAGTAGATGGGATCAGCGGTTCTCTCATGACATGGGGCAGTATATAGTGAAGCTGTGGTGATTTGGGTCTCCTCTGTATAGAGTAGTTGGGATGGGGGGTTCTGTCGTGACATGGAGCAGTATACAGTGAAGCTGTGGTGATATTGGGTCTCCTCTGTATAGAGTACATGGGATGGGGGGGTTATGTTGTGACATGGGGCTGTATATAGTGAAGCTGTGGTGATATTGGGTCTCCTTTTTAAGACGTACATGGGATCGGGGGTTCTGTCATGTTATGGGGCAGTATACAGTTGAAGCTGTCGCGGTATTAGGTCTCCTCTGAATAGAGTACATGGGATCGGGGGTGTTATGTCGTGACATGGGGCAGTATACAGTGAAGCTGTGGTGATATTGGGTCTCCTCTGCATAGAGTACATGGGATCGGGGGGAGGTTATGTCGTGACATGGGGCAGTATATAGTGAAGCTGTGGTGATATTGAGTCTCCTCTGCATAGAGTACATGGGATCGGGGGGAGGTTATGTCGTGACATGGGGCAGTATATAGTGAAGCTGTGGTGATATTGAGTCTCCTCTGCATAGAGTACATGGGTTCAGCCGGTTCTGTCGTGACATGGGGCAGTATACAGTGAAGTTGTGGCGATATTAGGTCTCCTCTGCATAGAGTACATGGGATCGTGGGGTTATGTCGTGACATGGGGCAGTATATAGTGAAGCTGTGGTGAATTTGATATTGGGTCTCCTCTGCATAGAGTATATGGGTTGAGCCGGTTCTGTCATGTTATGGGGCAGTATATAGTGAAGCTGTCGCGATATTAGGTCTCCTCTGCATAGAGTACATGGGATCGTGGGGTTATGTCGTGACATGGGGCAGTATACAGTGAAGCTGTGGTGATATTGAGTCTCCTCTGCATAGAGAACATGGGTTCAGCCGGTTCTGTCGTGACATGGGGCAGTATACAGTGAAGTTGTGGCGATATTAGGTCTCCTCTGCATAGAGTACATGGGATCGTGGGGTTATGTCGTGACATGGGGCAGTATATAGTGAAGCTGTGGTGAATTTGATATTGGGTCTCCTCTGCATAGAGTATATGGGTTGAGCCGGTTCTGTCATGTTATGGGGCAGTATATAGTGAAGCTGTCGCGATATTAGGTCTCCCCTGCATAGAGTACATGGGATCGGGGGAGGTTATGTCGTGACATGGACCTCTCCCTGTGAAGTGAGTATTCTTTGAGAATCGCTGTAACTTCCTGTCGTGTCAGATGAGGTGTGAAGTGATGGCGGGCTCTCACCTGTCTGCTCCGTCTCGGCGTCGGGATGCTGAGGGGGATGCTCCGGCGGATGGTGAGGAGAACACAGCGGCGAGTACCGAGCAGCGTGCAGAGCCCCGTCCTCTCCTCCCGCTCCGCCCCCGGCTCCTCCTACTCCCCCTCCCCGGTTAAGTCTCCACAGTGCGCCCGTATTTCCTCACACTAAACTTCCCTTCTCCGGTGCGGTCACATGACCTGAGGCGCCCACGCTGCCCCGTGTCCCGCCAGCTCCGGACATCACCGACCCGTTACCTGGGCAACCCCGTCACCGCCTCCGTAACTCCAGCCTATGCTACCTCCTCTCGGCCAATGGGACTGCAAGCTTTAGTCACATGGGGAGATCACAGCCAATGAGAGCGCTGAACGGTGCACCTCTCCAAGACTCGGTCCCTGAGCGGGACGCACAGTTGTTTGAGGAGCCCGGGGACAGCGTGAGGGGCCCCGAACTCTGACGTCACGGGGGAGAGTGTGAGGGGCCCCGAGTTCTGACGTCACGGGGGAGAGTGTGAGGGTCCCCGAGTTCTGACGTCACGGGGGAGAGTGTGAGGGTCCCCGAGTTCTGACGTCAACGGGGAGAGTGTGAGGGACCCGAGTTCTGACGTCAACGGGCAGAGTATGAGGAGTCCCCACCTCAGACGTCATTAGGGGCCCTTGTGTAGGTCACAACTAACACATTAAACTCCAGAACATGTTAACACCTCTGCTTGCTGTCAGTAAAAGTTGGAAGTCAGAACATTGGTGATGTGCTCAACTGTATGTTACCTGCTATCAGGAAATCTAGTTCTATTTTTTTTTGTTACTTTACTTATCTAGCACCATTAATTCCACAGCGCTTTACAGACATTATCATCACCGTCCCCATTGGGGCTCACACTCTAGATTCCCTGTCAGTATGCCTGCGGAATGTGGGAGAAAACCGGAGTACCCGGAGGAAACCCACGCAAACACGGGGAGACCATACAAACTCATTGCAGATGTTGTCCTTGGTGGGATTTGACCCCAGCGCTGCAATGCTAACCACTGAGCCACTGTGCTCAGTGGGTAGGTGCTATTAACATGAAATTCACAGCAGATGTCGGTAACAATCCGTCCAATCCACACAGGCAAAGAAATCATCCATAGATGTCCGTAAATTATGTGTAATAATGAGAGCTGAGACAGGGAACAAATACGGAAATGTACAAAAACCTTTATTGGTGTTGAAGCTTCTAAACGCCTCCTGTAGGGAGAAACTAGTCGCAGGCATTGCTCACGTGTGATTTGGGCCCGTTCTTCCAGACAAACACTTCACATCCTGAATATCCTGGCTCCTCCTATGATCTCGGAGCTTCAGTTCCTTCCATACGTTTTCTATAGGATTCAGGTTCGGCCATTCCAGCAGATTTATTTTCTTTATCTAAAACTAACTGAGAGTTTCCTTGGCTCTGTGTTTTGGGATCATTGTCTTGCTGAAATGTCCACCCTAGTTTCATCCTGGTCGATGGCAGCAGATTTATATATATTTTTTTTTATCAAGAATGTCTCGCTACATTTGTCTATTCATCCTTCAATTGTATAGAGTTTGCCAGTGCCATATGCTGAAAAACAGCCTCACACCACGACATTCCCACCTCCAACCCTCACTGTTGGTATGGTGTTCTTATGACCTCCAAACATGGTGTGTATTATGGCCTCCAAAAAGTTCAATTTTGGTCTCATTTGACAAAATTATATTCTCCCAGTACTTCATAGGCTCGTCTAAATGTTGTTGAGCAAACATTAAATGCACTTGAATATGCTTTTTGTTCAGAAATGGAGTCTTGCGTGGTGAGCGTGCACACAGGCCATGGAGGTTGAGCACTGTTTTGTTTGAAACAATTGTACCTGCTGATTACAGGTCTTTCAGGTGGTCATCGGCTCTTGGACAACTCTTCTGATAATTATTTTCACTCCTCTGTCTGAAATCTTGCACCTAGTCATGCCTGGTTTTGAGAAATAATGTTCTTTCCACTTCCAGATTATCGCTCCGACAGTGCTCGCTAGAATCTTTAGTAGTTTAGAAACTCTTCTGTTACCAATGCAATCAGTATGTTTTGCATCAATAAGGCTCTGAAGGTCTTGAGACCATTCATTGGTTTTACTCATCAGGAGATGTTTTTTTGTGTGGCACCTTGGTAATGAGACACCTTTTTAAAGGCCATCAGTTGAACCAGCGGATATTTTTTGCTAAGTGGCAGGATCGCTTTCTACTTACTGATTATTTCAGCTGGTGGCATGACTATCCATGGCTTTTTGCACCTCTCTTTCTCCATGTGTTTAATACTCTTTCCCTGTGTCATTTCTCAGTATTAAACAACAGACATTTATTGTCTGACTTCTTTGCCTGTGTGGATTGGATGGGTTCTTACAGATAACTAGTGAGAATTTCATGTCAATAGCACCTTTAGAAACAGATTTACTTAGAAAATTGGTGACTTGTTCAATACTTCTTTCACCCACTGTGTGCCTGATCTCTTGTTCTGCAACAGATAAGAGGTGTCTGGCAGCTGCTTGTTCCCCTCTTCAACATTGAGAACACATGCATGCTCTGCCAAACCGAGCGTGCATGTGTATAGCGGGAAGGAGCAGAGACCCCTCAACTTGCTTCCAGCCTCATTAGTATGTGGCTTCACTGCTCAGCTCTGGCTCATCAGATAACTACAAGACAGGTATCATTTTTATTGTTTTGCTACCAACCCGACCACTAGTTTTAGTAATAAAATGTGATGTCTGCAGCTTCCTTTAGAAAACTGCACCTAAGTGGCTGTCTGTTGGTGTGAGGATCCAGGACAGCTGGACTAATATCACATACAAAGTCTGGAAACTGCCTGATAACACGTCCATATAGTCACAGGAGCATGGAAAACCAGCTCACTGAAAGCACAGATAGAGGTGCACTTGGAGGGGTTGGTTTGTTTGTTTTTTTAAGGAGTATTTGGAGCAAGAATCACGTAAAAAAAACTATTTATTTCTATTGCAAAACCACTTGCTGGTTGAAGGTTGTCTTTTTATGTTGCTTGTTCAGTCTTTAGTCGACCTCAGGTTTTGAGGTCTGGTGAAAGAAAAAAAAAAGCGCATGTCACTTCTTTGAAGCAGCTCCTGATGGAAAATGCTCCAAATCAAGCACTGTCCGATCAAATGTCTGCAAAAGAAAAAAAAAAATATACACGAAAAAAAACTCTTCCAGAGTGCTTCAGGAAATTAAAAACTCCCCAAAAGAAGCATTTACTGAAGCACTTCCCGTAGAACCTCCAAAAGAAAAAAAAAAAAATGCACATACCCCTAAGGCTATGTTCACACGTGGCGTTTTTGCTGCATTTTTTCTGCAGCAAAACCTGCTCTCTTGGCTATAAAGAAGCTGCAGAAAAAAAGCAGGTTTTTCTTGCTTTTTTTGTGTGCATTTTTTTGCTGCATTTTAGTCATGCTAAATTTGTCTCTTGTGCATGCTGATAAAGTTTAGTGGCAAAAAAATTGCTTTAAGGTTTTGGCACAAAAAAAACGCAGCAAAACTTGATACCTCCACTTTTGCGGTGGTTTTGCACCACCCATTATTTTCAATGGCTGAAAAAGACGCTAAAAGCAGCGACATGCTCTAGTTCTGCAAAAAAAAACAAGCAAACAAAAAAATACTGAGGACAAAAAAAACCAATGTGTGTGCATGAGATTTCTGAAATCTCAGATTTTGCCGTTACTGTAAAACAAATGAAAATTTGCATAAAAAAAAAACGACGCTTGTGAACACACCCTAAGAATCTAAAGTGTGGCGCTTCCTAAGATCTCAGTAGCCCCGAATTCACTGTTTCCTATACCTTGTCTCATTCTCTAGCCTGATGAGTCTGTGTAGTTGATAGCTCCTCAGCCCTAGTAGTCGTGTCATTAGTAGCACATTTTTTTTATTTTTTTTCCATTATCGGGAGGGATTGTAACAAATTGGTTTCCAGAATGTTTGGAATCCTCTCGGCTTCGCATCTCAGTTTATTTGCAAATAAATTAGGTGATAAAATGACAGTTTTGCTTACCTAATGCCTGCAGGATTTTGCACAGTCAGGAGCCATACAACCTTGTACAAGGAGCATAAAACAATGATATTGGCTGCCACTGTGACTACAGGACATCATTTATATATACAAAAAGCACCAAGAGCCTAAACTTTATAGACATGTTCCTCCAGCTCCATCTAGTAGTGGTATGCAGTACTGCAATTTGGGTGCTAGGCAGGCATTTATAGCTGCTCCAATCGTGTTGAAAAACTGTTTTCAGCTGCAAATGCGTAATATGTAAGTTTTTTCTAAAGTATATGCATTGTTAAAAAGCATCAAAAACACACAAAAAGATGTCTAATTACAAAAAAAAAGCTAAGGCTCTTTTCACATGCAGGTTTTTGAGGCATAAGGCCACGTGCACACGTTGCGGATTTTTCTGCACTGATTTTGGTAAATCCGCAAGTAACCCGCACTGCGGATTTCCTGCAGAATTACCTCGGATTTACTGCAATTTTTTTGCCGATTCCACCTGCGGTTTTACACCTGCGGATTCCTATTATGGAGCAGGTGTAAACCGCTGCGGAATCCGAACAAAGAATTGACATGCTGCGGAATAAACAACGCTACGTTTCCGCGCGTTTTTTTCCGCAGCATGTGTGCTGCGGATTTTGTTTTCCATAGGTTTACATGGTACAGTAAACACATGGAAAACTGCTGTGAATCTGCAGAGGCCAATCGGCTACAGATCCGCAGCAAAATCCACAACTTGTGCACATAGCCTAAAACAATTAAGGAAATACTCTTTTTTTTTTTTTTAATCGTTCTTTTTCTGAAGAGGTTTTGGAATTGTTTTTTTTGTTTTTTTTTGCAAACTGTTATGGCAGTGCCTAGTTCAGGTTGGAATTCATCAGGAGTTTTTCAAAACCTTTTTAGGAATTAAAAAAACACCCAAGTCTCCTCATATGGACAGCAAGTGGACTTGCCATAGAAATTAATAGAAAAAAAAATGTCAAAGCGGTTTTGTGTTTCGAGCAAGATTTTGGCGTGGATCTTCTAAATATAAAAACTCCTACTAAAGCTTCATGTGAACCTAGCTTAGGGGTATGTTCGTATATAGTTTTTATTTGCATTTTTTTCCAGAATGAAAAATACGCACACTATGGCCAGAAAACTGTAGCAATTTTACTGGCGCTTGCACAGTATGCGTCGGTACGTCTGGCCGACGCAGCGCGACGGCCCCGTACCGACACTAGTGTGAAAGTAGCCTTAGTCAGCTTTTTTTTTCCCTGCAAAATGCAAAGTGTGAACATACGCATTGTGGTCACAAAGCATCTTTGCCATCATCTTGGAAAAAAAAAAAAAGAAGCGTAGCTGCAAAATGTGAACATAGGCATTCAATCCTGAGGAATGGCCAATCATTTATCCGAGAGCCAACATTCATCCCGCGTATATGACCAATTTTAGTAAGTAGGGTAATAATAACTTTTCACTTGAAAGGCTGATGCAGAACAGTTATCATTAAATAGATTTTTTTTTAATATAAGTTGCAAAGTTATAAATTTCCTAACAAATCAATAAAGACAATTGAATTATACAATCAGATTGGTTCATGTGGCCCAGCTTCCACAGGATCAGATTTCCTGTAACAATCAGATTGTAAGAGGTTCCTCGAAAGCCTAAAAACAGAGGTGAACAATGCAGCCCGGACATCTCTGGATTCTCTTTAATTAAAGCTTTCAGACTCTGCCTTATCTGTAATTTGATTCTGTCTGGTGAGCAAAGGATTGTGAATTGTTTTCCCCAGCGTGTTTCCTACATGAGAGGTTTCCATGCTGCATGCAAAGTTGGTTGCTTTAGTCACGCTTAAGGCCCCTTCACATTGAGCGACGCTGCAGCGATACCGACAACAATCCGGATCGCTGCAGCGTCGCTGTTTAGTCGCTGGAGAGCTGTCACACAGACCGCTCTCCAGCGACCAACGATGCCGGTAACCAGGGTAAACATCGGGTAACTAAGCGCAGGGCCGCGCTTAGTAACCCGATGTTTACCCTGGTTACCATCCTAAAAGTAAAAAAAAAAAACAGTACATACTTACCTACCGCTGTCTGTCCCCGGCGCTCTGCTTCTCTGCACTCCTCCTGTACTGTCTGTGTGAGCACAGCGGCCGGAAAGCAGAGCGGTGACGTCACCGCTCTGCTTTCCGGCTGACCGACGCTCACAGTCAGTGCAGGAGGAGTGCAGAGCACAGCGCTGGGGGACAGACAGCGGTAGATAAGTATGTACTGTTTGTTTTTGTTACTTTTAGGATGGTAACCAGGGTAAACATCGGGTTACTAAGCGCGGCCCTGCGCTTAGTTACCCGATGTTAACCCTGGTTACCAGTGAAGACATCGCTGGATCGGTGTCACACACGCCGATCCAGCGATGTCCGCGGGAGATCCAGCGACGAAATAAAGTTCTGGACTTTATTCAGCGACCAACTATCTCCCAGCAGGGGCCTGATCGTTGGTCGCTGTCACACATAACGATTTCATTAACGATATCGTTGCTACGTCACAAAATGCAACGATATTGTTAACAATATCGTTATGTGTGAAGGTACCTTTACTTTTCTTACCTATTACACGAGTAATCATTAGAACATAAAAGTTCGTGAACATCACAGAAACATGGCAATAGTGCAGTAAAGCCGGACAAACATTACATACTTGTGGGGGTATACATAGCGTAATGAGGCACAATCACAACTAGTACGTACCTGTCGAGTTTGCTGAAAACTGCAGTTTGTTTGTTTTTTTGTTTGTTTTTTTTTTTTTATAAGCACCTACCCAAGAAACCTGACTTTGTTCAGGCTTTGTGTCCACGATGAGTTGTTGGTGCATTTTTTATGTTGCGTCAAAAACACAGCGTCTTAAAGTTCCAGCAAAGTGGATGGGATTTATAGAAATCTCCTGCCCGCTCTGCTTCGTTTGTACTCGGCATAAATTCACCTGCGTTGCGCGTTTCAAATCCGCAACATGTCACTTTCTCCTGCGAATACGCTGAGTTTTATATGCAGATTTTTCCCATAGACTTGCATTAAAGGCAGAATATCCGCAAGTAAAAATCATACGTGTGTCGCACATGTTCCGCAGTGGAAAGGAATCAAAAACACATGTAATCCACTCATGACCATATCAAAAGTTTTCTCAAAGTCAAACACCAGGAGGCATCAAAAACAAAAGCAACTTTGTTTAAAACATAGCATACTAATAAGACACAAAAACGTGAAACACGCACATGTAACCCATTATTATTTATTTTACTTATATAGCAACATCAATTCCACAGCACTTTATATCTGTCCCCATTGGGGCTCACAATCTAAATTACTTATCAGTGTCTCTGGAGTTTGGGGGGAAACACACACACACATAAAGAGAGCATGCAAACTCCTTGCATATGCTGTCCTTGGTGGGATTTGAACCCATGACCCCAGCATTGCAAAGCTGTTTGTTTTCCATCCTGGGCCCATCCTATACATGTCTGTCATCCTGGTATATATGCCCCTTATCATGGGTCCCATCCTCGTATTAATCTCCTCCATCAGGTATATATTCCCCATCCTGGTACATATAACTCCCGTCCTAGTATATATGTCCCTTATTCTTGGCCCCATCCTGGTATATACACTACCATTCCAAAGTTTAGGGTCACTTAGAAATTTCCTTATTTTTGAAAGAAAAGCACAGTTTTTTCCAATGAAGCTAACATTAAATGCTTCAGAAATACATGGTAAATGACTATTCTAGCTGAAGACGTCTGGTTTGTAATGCAATATCTTCATAGGTGTATAGAGGCCCATTTCCAACAACCATCACTCCAGTGTTCTTATGGTACTTTGTGTTTGCTAACTGTGTAAGAAGGCTAATGGATGGTTAGAGTACCATTGAAAACCCTTGTGCAAGTATGTTAGCACAGCTGAAAACAGTTTGGCTGATTAGAGAACCTATAAACCTGACCTTCCTTTGAGCTAGTTGAGAATCTGGAGCATTACATTTGTTGGTTCCATTAAACTCTCAAAATGGCCAGAAAAAAAGAACTTTCATGTGAAACTCGACAGTCTACTCTCATTCTTAGAAATGAAGGCTATTCCATGTGAGAAATTGCAAAGAAATTGAAGATTTCCTACAACGGTGTGTACTACTCCCTTCAGAGGAGAGCACAAACAGGCTCTAACCAGAGTAGAAAGAGAAGTGGGAGGTCCTCAACTGGCAGCTTCATTAAATAGTACACGCAAAACGCCAGTGTCAACGTCTACAGTGAAGAGGCGCCTCCGGGATGCTGGCCTTCAGGGCAGAGTGGCAAAGAAGAAGCCATATCTGAGACTGGCTAATAAAAGGAAAAGATTAAAGGGAACCTGTCACCCCGTTTTTTCAGATTGAGCTATAAGTACTGTTAAATAGGGCCTGCGCTGTGCGTTACTATAGTGTATGTAGTGTACCCTGATTCCCCATGTATGCTGAGAAATACATTACCAAAGTCGCCGTTTTCGCCTGTCAATCAGGCTGGTCTGGTCAGGTGGGCGTGTTCACAGCGCTCTTTTCTTCTCCAGCTTTCCGTTGGTGGCGTAGTGGTGTGCGCATGTCCAAGGTCCGAATTCCCTGCGCCCACGTGAAGACACAGCGCGCGATCTGCGCTGTTATCCCTTGCATCGGTGGGGGCAGCCATCTTCCTGGGGCCGCGCGTGCGCAGATGGAGTGCTCTGCTGCACGGGGCTTCAGGAAAATGGCCGCGGGATGCCGCGCGTGCGCATTAGAGATCGCGGCGGCCATTTTTCCAAAGCCGAGATGCAAACTCGGCTTTGGGAAAATGGCCGCCGCGATCTCTAATGCGCACGCGCGGCATCCCGCGGCCATTTTCCTGAAGCCCCGTGCAGCAGAGCACTCCATCTGCGCACGCGCGGCCCCAGGAAGATGGCCGCCCCCACCGATGCAAGGGATTACAGCGCAGATCGCGCGCTGTGTCTTCACGTGGGCGCAGGGAATTCGGACCTTGGACATGCGCACACCACTACGCCACCAACGGAAAGCTGGAGAAGAAAAGAGCGCTGTGAACACGCCCACCTGACCAGACCAGCCTGATTGACAGGCGAAAACGTCGACTTTGGTAATGTATTTCTCAGCATACATGGGGAATCAGGGTACACTACATACACTATAGTAACGCACAGCGCAGGCCCTATTTAACAGTATTTATAGCTCAATCTGAAAAAACGGGGTGACAGGTTCCCTTTAATATGGGCAAAAGAACACCGACATTGGACAGAGGAAGATTGGGAAAAAAAAAAAGTGTTATGGACAGACAAATCCAAGTTTGTGGTGTTTGGATCATACAGAAGAACATTTGTGAGACGCAGAACAACTGAAAAGATGCTGGAAGAGTGTCTGACGCCATCTGTCAAGCATGGTGGAGGTAATGTGATGGTCTGGGGTTGCTTTGGTGCTGGTAACGTGGGAGATTTGTAAAAGGGATTTTGAATAAGGAAGGCTATCACTCCATTTTGAAGTGCCATGCCATACCCTGTGGACAGCGCTTGATTGGAGCCAATTTCATCCTACAACAGGACAATGACCCAAAGCACACCTCCAAATTATTCAAGAACTATTTAGGGAAGAAGCCGGCAGCTGGTATTCTATCTGTAATGAAGCGGCCAGCGCAGTCACCAGATCTCAACCCCATTGAGCTGTTGTGGGAGCAGCTTGACCGTATGGTGCAAAAAGTGCCCATCAAGCCAAACCAACTTGTGGAGGGGTTTCTGGAAGCATGGGGGGAAACTTCTCCAGATTACCTCAGCAAATTAACTGCTAGAATGCCAAAGGTCTGCAATGCTGGAATTGCTGCAAAGGGAGCATTCTGTGATTAAAGCAAAGTTTGAAGGAGAAATTTATTATTTCAAATAAAAATCTTTCTTTCGAACCTTGTCAATGTCTGGACTAGATGTTCAATTCATTTGGCAAGTCATTTGATTAATAAAAGTATGAGTTTCCATGGAAAACACAAAATTGTCTGGGTGACCCAACATTTTGGAACCGTAGTGTATGATTACAGGCATATGAAGGAGCCCTAAGTAGACAAAAGCTGTAGGTTTTGTATCTGCATCATGTCAATTTAGGCTGCAAATGTTAGTGTAAATTTAGTGTCTCCCTCGTACCTTCTGCTCAGTGATGTTACCGATGTAAGAGGTCCACAGCGAATACGCTTTGGAGGAACATGTTTTCAGTCAGTGGACTATCCATGTGCACACGGAGCGGCACAGTTATCAGTATAATGCTCCATTTAACGGATGATGAAGTGATTGTTTAAATGTCGGAAAGCTCCTGCCTGCACCCATCCGCAATGGGGACAAACGCACGCAGATGGACACAAACCCAATTACGTCCACAATCCTGCTGACAGGTCCCCTTTAAGCTCCCCCTAGTGGTGACCTCTGCAGAATTTTATCATGTGAAACACTGAAAAAGATATCTATAAAGATATAGTATAATATAAACTTAACCAAGCAGTGTAACTTGGTGTGATTATCACTAATCTATGATGTGAGTAGATAATTTTATGGGGAAAAGTCTTTTATATGAAGGTAAAAATGGAGATGTAAGTTTGTTTTATTAGAACTATGGATTATCCACGGACTGTGGCCATAAAATGCAGCAACACTTCAGCTATTCAAAACTGACCTAAGGCCTCCTTCACACTCACTACTTGTTTTCTTTTATTATTATTTTGCTAAGATCCCCCCACCCCCACAACTCAAGCGTTTTTCATTGTGTTTTGCTACCAGCACCTCTATGCGGTGTTTTATTCAAATGATACATTTTGATTTCCCATAGAAAAGCCTAAGGGTGAAAAATGCCAGAAAAGGAATAATATATGTAAAACCTGCCGGGTTTTAAAACTAAAACCACGGTCTTAAAAAAAAAAAAAACACTTGTGGACGTAATTGGGTTTGTGTACATCTGCGTGCGTTTGTCCCCATTGCGGATGGGTGCAGGCAGGAGCTTTCCGACATTTAAACAATCACTTCATCATCCGTTAAATGGAGCATTATACTGATAACTGTGCTGCTCCATGTGCACATGGATAGTCCACTGACTGAAAACATGTTCCTCCAAAGCGTATTCGCTGTGGACCTCTTACATCAGTAACATCACTGAGCAGAAGGTACGAGGGAGACACTAAATTTACACTAACATTTGCAGCCTAAATTGACATGATGCAGATACAAAACCTACAGCTTTTGTCTACTTAGGGCTCCTTCATATGCCTGTAATCATACACTACGGTTCCAAAATGTTGAGTCACCCAGACAATTTTGTGTTTTCCATGGAAACGCATACTTTTATTAATCAAATGAATTGAACATCTAGTCCAGACATTGACAAGGTTCGAAAAAAAAGATTTTTATTTGAAATAATAATTTTCTTCAAACTTTGCTTTCGTCAAAGAATGTGTTATGACCTGGTGGTCAGGACAATAATGGACCTGGTGGTTAAGAGCACACGGAATGACCTGATAGTTACTGATAATAAAGGACGAGCTCTGGGACGTGGGAACTCTGCTGACCGCAATCCCTAATCCTATCAACCACACTAGAAATAGCCGTGGATTGCTCCTAACGCTCCCTATGCAACTCGGCACAGCCTAAGGAACTAGCTAGCCCTAAAGATAGAAAAATAAAGCCTACCTTGCCTCAGAGAAATTCCCCAAAGGAAAAGGCAGCCCCCCACATATGACTGTGAGTAAAGATGAAAATACAAACACAGAGATGAAATAGATTAAGCAAAGTGAGGCCCGACTTACTGAACAGACTGAGGATAGGAAAGGTAGCTTTGCGGTCAGCACAAAAACCTACAAAAAGACCACGCAGAGGGCGCAAAAAGACCCTCCGCACCGACTCACGGTGCGGAGGCGCTCCCTCTGCGTCCCAGAGCTTCCAGCAAGCAAGACAACAATCAAAATAGCAAGCTGGACAGAAAAATAGCAAACCAGAGAAAAACAAGCAGTCACTTAGCTTCTGCTGGGAAGACAGGTCACAAGAACGATCCAGGAGTGAACTAGACCAATACTGGAACATTGACAGGTGGCATGGAGCAAAGATCTAAGTGGAGTTAAATAGAGCAGCCAGCTAATGAATTAACCTCGTCACCTGTGGAAGGAAACTCAGAAACACCCACAGCCACCAGAGAAAGTCCATGGACAGAACCAGCCGAAGTACCATTCATGACCACAGGAGGGAGCCCGACAACAGAACTCACAACAAGAATGCTCCCTTAGATCCTACAGAAGACACTGCGGAGTATCAAAGAACCCAAAAAGATGTAAAAAGCGTAACAAATTTTATTCAATATTATACTCACATTACAATAATACATATTACAGACAAGGGACACGTATAACACATGTACGGCAGATCACTACCACTGTAAGTAACACCACGGGTATAAGGGAAGGGCAATAATTCAGCAATGGCTATAAGGGGCACATAAGTCCGTAACTGACTAATTAGTAAAGTGCATAGTGCTTCTAAAGTGCATACTTAGACCTTATGTCGCCATATATCTATCTAGATCAAACCTACAATAGGTGAATATAGAAATATCCAAGCCTTTGCCCATCTTACCCCACAGCTGATGGTGCCAGTGTGTGTCCGAAGGCCCCGACGCGCGTTTCGCGTAAGCTTCCTCGGGGGGTCATGTTTGTGTGCTTACATGGGGTGGTATATAAGGACATCAATACAGCTGCAGCGACTATACCGCATAATCGTCGGCGCATGCGCACCGCCATAATATGGGACGCCACAAGCATCGTCCCCGGCATTTCCAGCGTGCAGAGCAGGAGGAGGAAACATCCTCCAGACGTCATATCCTGTTCCGCCGCAACAGGACGCCGGGGACGATGGTCAGTCAGTCCCATCGTGGCGCGCATGCGCGCGCGGTGACGGCCATTTTTCTTAAGGGAAGCGCCAATGGGAACACAGAAACTCCCAATTGTCTAGGATATGTGCCATCATGAGATACGTAAGGGCAGCAAGACAATAAGGAGGGAAAAAGGAAGAGTGTGAGGGGAAAGGAGAAAAGGGGAAAAACAAATATCCCTAAAAGTGTTGTGAAACTAACAGTGATACGTAATGTCCTCTATACAGCAGTGGGACAAACTGCACAGTGTGAATAAATACATAACCCCAATATATGGGATAATAATGCCTGGAGACACCCTCCAGCGCGCCTTCAGGAAGCTATGTGTAAAAAATTCCAGTGTATATAAGTGTATGACACTGAAGATAAATATAATGCGCATACCTTGCGATGAAAACTAGACCCACAATATACTCATCATGCAACAATCCTTATATCTAAAAGCGAGCAACAAATCACAGTAAGTGGTAAATAATGAGCAACAATATAGTGTACTAAACCTAAATACATCGCATTAAGTGTACAAATACAGACACAGAATCAGATAAGACGATAAACCCAAATGTTTTCTCGCTATCCTCCAGTGCCCATACAGCAACAGATAGAACATATAAATGGATGATGACTAATTGGGTCCTTCTCCGATCTTTCCAGCCATCCCAATATGCTGCTGTGGAAATGTCCAGATGTCACATACCACGTCCAGAAGAACGTCCATGCTGCAGATGGATACGTGCAATACAGGTACTACAAATAAACAAAAACATAAAAATGAACATAAAAACACACAAAAATATTAAAATCCAGACCCGGAGGTCAGTCCTAACCCAGCATTTTTTGAACTATAGAAACGACGCAAAGCTGAGCTGCTCGTTAAGACCGTGTGGGGCCATAGTGCCCAACACAGAAATCCAACGGCATTCCAGCTGAGCCAGCTTTTTCTTCAGATCCCCACCTCTTATACCACCCCTCACATGATCTATCCCAAATACTTTAAGGTCCTTGGGGTTACACTTATGGGCCTGCCTGAAATGTCTCGGTATAGACTTCAAAGGTACATCATCATCCACCTCTTTCGCCGCCATGATGTCTCTGATGTGTTCTCGGGTCCTGACCCTCAACTCACGTGATGTTAGTCCAATGTAAGAAAGACCACATGTACAGACAGCCATATAGACCACAAATGTGGTACTACAGGAGATGTAATCTGTAATTTTAAATTCTTTTTTACCGTCAGCAGAGGTGAATGATGACGTCCGGATATGGTTACGACATGCCAGACAGTCCCCACAAGGGAAAAACCCCCACTTTCTTTTCCCAGTACCAAAGATGGATGGGGTTTTAGAAACATAGTGACTATTGACCAAAATGTCTCTCAGATTTTTCGATCTCCTAGCCGTCATCAAAGGTTCATCCGAGAGACACTTGGCCAACACAGGTTCTGTTTTTAAAATGGACCAATGTCTCTTCAAAATGCTTCTCATTTTCCCCCATTGATGGTTAAATGTGGAGATATATCTAATTTTCCCATCCTCCTTTTTCTTCATTTTAGGTTGTTGAGAAAGAAGATCACACCTTTTCTGATATTTGGCCCTAATGAAGCCATGTTTTATGCTCCTATTACTATACCCACGTGATCTAAATCTCTCCCCAAGGTCCACAGATTGTCTCGTGAATGCCTCCTCTGTGGAGCAAATCCTCCTCATCCTCAAAAACTGTCCTATGGGAATGTCTCCAATTGTGGAGCTGTTATGGGATGAGGAGGCATGCAGGAGTGCATTCACCGAGGTTTCTTTTCTGAATACATCCGTACCAATGGAACCGTCAGGCTGAATCTGCAACATGATATCTAGAAAGGGGATGCACACCCTACTCCAATTATATGTGAGCCTGATGTTGAGGCTGTTACGGTTCAAATCCTGTATAAACAAATGGAGTTGTTCAACCGGCCCTTGCCAAATAAACAAAATATCATCAATATACCGATACCACCCCAGTACTTGGGGGGCGGAGTGTGCGCCTCCAAACAGGGTTCTCTCCCAATATCCCAAAAATAAATTTGCATATGAAGGCGCACACGCCGCCCCCATCGCAGTCCCGCGACTCTGGAGGTAGTATCGGTCCTTAAAAGTAAAACAATTATGAGTCAGGATGAACCGCAGGAGCCTCAACACCAGGCTCACCACATCTGGATCAATATTACTTGATTCCAGATAGAAGGTGGCAGCCTCCATCCCATCCTCATGATGAATTGAAGTATATAATGTTTCGATATCGGCTGTAACCAATATCATATCTGGTTCCAACGACAGACCATCCAGTCTCTTCAGGACGTCCGTAGTGTCCCTGACATAGGAGGGATAGATTTGGGATAGATCATGTGAGGGGTGGTATAAGAGGTGGGGATCTGAAGAAAAAGCTGGCTCAGCTGGAATGCCGTTGGATTTCTGTGTTGGGCACTGTGGCCCCACACGGTCTTAACGAGCAGCTCAGCTTTGCGTCGTTTCTATAGTTCAAAAAATGCTGGGTTAGGACTGACCTCCGGGTCTGGATTTTAATATTTTTGTGTGTTTTTATGTTCATTTTTATGTTTTTGTTTATTTGTAGTACCTGTATTGCACGTATCCATCTGCAGCATGGACGTTCTTCTGGACGTGGTATGTGACATCTGGACATTTCCACAGCACCATATTGGGATGGCTGGAAAGATCGGAGAAGGACCCAATTAGTCATCATCCATTTATATGTTCTATCTGTTGCTGTATGGGCACTGGAGGATAGCGAGAAAACATTTGGGTTTATCGTCTTATCTGATTCTGTGTCTGTATTTGTACACTTAATGCGATGTATTTAGGTTTAGTACACTATATTGTTGCTCATTATTTACCACTTACTGTGATTTGTTGCTCGCTTTTAGATATAAGGATTGTTGCATGATGAGTATATTGTGGGTCTAGTTTTCATCGCAAGGTATGCGCATTATATTTATCTTCAGTGTCATACACTTATATACACTGGAATTTTTTACACATAGCTTCCTGAAGGCGCGCTGGAGGGTGTCTCCAGGCATTATTATCCCATATATTGGGGTTATGTATTTATTCACACTGTGCAGTTTGTCCCACTGCTGTATAGAGGACATTACGTATCACTGTTAGTTTCACAACACTTTTAGGGATATTTGTTTTTCCCCTTTTCTCCTTTCCCCTCACACTCTTCCTTTTTCCCTCCTTATTGTCTTGCTGCCCTTACGTATCTCATGATGGCACATATCCTAGACAATTGGGAGTTTCTGTGTTCCCATTGGCGCTTCCCTTAAGAAAAATGACCGTTACCGCGCGCGCATGCGCGCCACGATGGGACTGACTGACCATCGTCCCCGGCGTCCTGTTGCGGCGGAACAGGATATGACGTCTGGAGGATGTTTCCTCCTCCTGCTCTGCACGCTGGAAATGCCGGGGACGATGCTTGTGGCGTCCCATATTATGGCGGTGCGCATGCGCCGACGATTATGCGGTATAGTCGCTGCAGCTGTATTGATGTCCTTATATACCACCCCATGTAAGCACACAAACATGACCCCCCGAGGAAGCTTACGCGAAACGCGCGTCGGGGCCTTCGGACACACACTGGCACCATCAGCTGTGGGGTAAGATGGGCAAAGCCTTGGATATTTCTATATTCACCTATTGTAGGTTTGATCTAGATAGATATATGGCGACATAAGGTCTAAGTATGCACTTTAGAAGCACTATGCACTTTACTAATTAGTCAGTTACGGACTTATGTGCCCCTTATAGCCATTGCTGAATTATTGCCCTTCCCTTATACCCGTGGTGTTACTTACAGTGGTAGTGATCTGCCGTACATGTGTTATACGTGTCCCTTGTCTGTAATATGTATTATTGTAATGTGAGTATAATATTGAATAAAATTTGTTACGCTTTTTACATCTTTTTGGGTTCTTTGATACTCCGCAGTGTCTTCTGTAGGATCTATTGTATATTGGAGTAGTACCCTGTTACTGTTCAGGTCCATTATAGGGTGTTTCCCTGAAAATAGCTTGTACTGATATGCATCAGTGGCATTTGTATTAAGAATGCTCCCTTTGCAGCAATTCCAGCATTGCAGACCTTTGGCATTCTAGCAGTTAATTTGTTGAGGTCATCTGGAGAAGTTTCCCCCCATGCCTCCAGAAACCCCTCCACAAGTTGGTTAGCCTTGATGGGCACTTTTTGCACCATACGGTCAAGCTGCTCCCACAACAGCTTGATGTGACTGCGCTGGCCGCTCCATTACAGATAGATACGAGGTGTCGGCTTCTTCCCTAAATAGTTCTTGCATAATTTGGAGGTGTGCTTTGGGTCATTGTCCTGTTGTAGGATGAAATTGGCTCCAATCAAGCGCTGTCCACAGGGTATGGGATGGCACTTCAAAAGCAGTATTAATGGGTATGCAATGATCTCCCCATATGTGTCTATTATTTATTTTTATTTTTATTTTTTTCAATCATTTTAGCATGATCTGACTTTTTTCTTCAGTAAAGCAATATTTCCAAACGATAAGAAAATAGTAAGATTGTGTATTTTCTATATCACATTACACGCACCGATCAGCTGTTGTTGGAGCCTCTTCATATAAAATAAAAGCTCCTTATTTGCTTGTTGCGCTGCTCACTAATCTGGAGCATCAGTTGCCATGGTAACCGCATTATTCTTAAACTCCTGATACATTTATTCTAGTTATAAAGAGAATTTTAAAGCTTGGCCTCAGTGCGGTTATTCTGCGTATCTCAACATTAACCCCTTCTACAGGAAACCTAGTTTAGCTCTTTTGCGCTTTCCAATGTTTCACAAGACTTAACTCTTGTAAAAAAAAAAAAGTTATCAATTTTCTAGACATTTTGGGGTACAGAATACTGGTCTATCCTAAGGCTCCTTTCACTCCACATATCTGATCATTCACACTCTCATGTAAAATACACTTCAAGAACTCTTACTGTGGCCCTAATTCCTTCTCTATATACTAATTGGTCTTCCTCTTACTAAATTCTCTCCAATCTATCCTGAATGTAGCAGCCAGGATCATATTTCTCTCCAACCGCTACACCGATGCCTCCACCTTATGCCAGTCATTGCACTTGTTATCTATCTACTAAAGAGTCCAATATAAATGTATCACTCTCACCCACAAAGCTCTCCACAGTGCTGCCCCATCCTCTGTCCTACCTCATCTCTGTTTACAACCTTCGCATCCTGTCCTCAGGGCTGTACTGCCCTACATCTCCTCCACTTCTTTTCCAACGTTCCGTCTTCTCCACAGTGCTGCACCATCCTACTTCTACTCCCTCATCTATCTCTACCACCATTCCCGTCCTGTCCTCAGGGCTGCACTGATGTTTATCTCCTTCTCTTTCCTGTCAATGGCCCCTTTCAAACATCAGTTTTTTTGCCCTCATACACAATCCGTTGGCTCGATGGATCCGTCACAGAATATGAAAAACTGATGCGACGGATTCGTTTTTTTTTACGGATCCGACTGGGGGGGGGGCTGGCTAATTGGATCAGAAAAAATATAGCGGAGCATGCACAGTTAAAAAAACGGAATACATCGCCGGATTCCATCATTTGACGGATCCAGCGCCCATAGGCTTCCATTCTAGCAAACGACGGACGACGCGGGTTCCGTCACTGTCCGTTTTTTCAATGGAGACAAAAACCGTTACTTTGTCCATTGTCTGCTATTAGTTGTGATTTACATTGATCATTTTTAGGTTTTACTGTTCTCAACACATTCCACTATATAATGAATGAAGATTTACAACTGGAATACTTCATTCAGTGATAACTAGGATTTTAGCGTTTCCTTTATTTTTTTTTGTAAAATATATATATATATATACACACATACATTCGGTATTTATCTCGTGCAGTGTGGGAAATTAATAATGTAAACTTGCGCCCATTTGACAATGCAGAACATATACATTTCTCCTGTAGAATCTGAATTAATTTACACTATTTGTATGGATGATGATGCTACCAGCGTCAACTCTGATCTCTGCGAACATTGTAAATAATTAACTCCGGGGAACAGAAAAAATAACAGAAATTATTTATCTCAACCTTGTATGTGCGTGGAATACATTATAACCAATCAGGAGAACATTCACATGCACGGAGTCTCCGGATTCAGACATTCATACTTTACTCATCCATAAAACAACATCAATCTGCAGAAGTTTAAGTGGACCATAAACGAGATAATTGTGCCTGATCTGCCCAGCACTCTGGAATAAAAAAAAAAAATATTGTAATATATTGCATCATTCAGGATTATTTCTCACATGGGAACTAATTTCCACTGTTTTGCATGATATTAAGAGCATTGCTTCTCTTGCATTTTCTTTATTGTATCTGATTAAATGTGATAATTGTAGCATTTCATTAGAAATGTCCAGGGAAAAGCTCTTGATTGTTCTGACCTCGAAACCATTGGTTAGACGTCATACAAAGCGGTTTGTGTAATGGATTTTACCTCTTTGTTTTGTATGAGAGAAGTAGATCTACCATGATAAGCCATATTAGCGCTCACATGTCTAAAGGCCCCGTCACACATAGCGACGCTTGAGCGATTCCGACAACGATACGACCTGTCAGGGATCGCTCAAGCGTCGCTATGTGGTCGCTGGTGAGATGTCACACAGTGCGATCTCCCCAACAACGCAGCAACGATGCGGCGAACTGTAGCGACCTGTAGCGACCTGTAGAACGATGCTATTTCATGATGATTCAATGGGACGTCCTGTCAGCGAGGTCGTTGGTAAGGTGTCAAACACAGCGATGTGTGCTACCCAGCGGGACCTCAACGATCAAAAAATGGCCCAGGCCATTCCGACACGACCAGCGATCTCACAGCAGGGGCCTGATCGCTGCTACGTGTCACACATAACGAGATCGCTACTGAGATCGCTGTTGCGTCACAAAACTTGTGACTCAGCAGCGATCTCGCTAGCGATCTCGCTGTGTGTGACGGGGGCTTAATTTTCGCGCCAAGCGGTCACCCAGAGACCTCTTCCCTAGCCTCTCACATCGCTTTTGGCTGTCAATCAAAAAGAAAACACTTTCCCATTCTTCTTGCTGATTTCATCTCTTTTATAGTATAAAACACAAACTGATAGGGTAGTATAATGGCAATATTAGCGGAGGAGGAAGTAGTTAACTTCTCTCCCTACTTTGTTCTTGAAAGGATATCAGTATAGTTGTGGCCTAGGATGAAATTTAATGAGAAGAGTAAACTTGGCAATATGTCCTGATATTTCTGGTACCGGAGATATGTGTAATACATGTGCCGCATCAGTAACACACGCACCGGCGCCTGAGAAGCAGCGGTACAGTTAGCTCTGTTCCCAGGCGCCAGGTGCTGAAGACGCCTCTCATCATTCTCCCCAGTTTGCTATGATATCCAGCAGAGCAGGGGAGAATGATAAGAGCGGTCTTCAACACCCGGCACCGGGGAACAGCGCTAACTGTACCGCTGCTTCTCAGGCGCCGATGCGTTTCACACGGATGACATCCCTGTGTGTCATCCGTGTGCAGGATGTTTTGCGGCCTGTGCCGACGGTAGAAAAACAGACATGTCAGTGTGTTTTGCCCAGGGACACACGGTCCATGGAAACACACTGACGTGCACAGATACTTGTGTAAGTGTCTCCCGGTACGTGTGACACCACACGTATGGGACATACTGACTTCTGAAAGTGGCCTTAGATTTCTGTTGGCCAAACCCACATATCTATTCCTATCAACCCCACATATACACATGCTTGCTTGAACTCAGGAAAACCCACAATGGCTAAAAGATTTGCTTCCCGATCATCCCACATACATGCTGGGCGTCCATGTGCTCTTAATAGGTAGAGGGAGATAAGAAGCTGTAAAACGCTTCTAGTGACAGCCTCTCTTTTTCAGGAAAATAAAAGTTAAAAAAAATAGAAACTTTCTAGACGGTTATTGAATAGAATTTTGGAGCAGATCAGCTTAAACATAAAACTCTGTGTGAACATAGCCTAAGCTGTGCAACCAGAGGGGCTGTAGTTTAAAGCAAACATATGTAGCACATTAAAAATATTGTCATTTTATGTCTTCATTACAACAGCGCCTCCATTATGTGTGTCGGAGCCCCCGCAGATGTGCAGCAGCCAGCACACCATTGGTTATATGCCTAGAAGATGTAACTATTCCATTTTGCTAAAGATTATCTGAAAACATGACCCGTTAATTGTGCATGTATCGGGCTGAAAAATAGCAGCGGTCTGTGCCAGTGTTATTGGATGACAAAATGAAGAAAATACGGGGTGAAATATTCACACATTAACAGGCATTGTCATAAATCACAAATGTCACTAATGCAAATTGTTTCCTTCTCCTAGACGGTGATTTCTGGCATTGTCAGTGATACAATGTGCATCACTAACACGTTTTTTCATTAAAAATGGTGCTGTAATCATATGCAAAATGCACTTTATATAGTTAGATCGTACCTGCTCATTTATTCATAGGGGTGTGCTTCATTTTTGTTCAGTCTTGAATGTCGCCGCCGCCTCCCCCCCCCCCCCCCCCATGCAATTTGATGTTCCAGGTTGCACCGATGTCACTCAAACGTAAAGTCCCACGCACTTGGCGCCGCACTTGCGCACTGTCGAGCGGGCAGCTCCCTGCTCGAAACTGCGTAAGCGCTGCTCCATGCTACACAAGCGCGGCTGCCCGCTCCACACTGCGGAAGCAGGGGATGTTTGAGTGAAGTCGGCACAATCGGGAACATCAAATTTTATGGGCAGCAACACCCGTGACTGAACGAAAATGAAGCACACCCTTATGACTAAATGAGCAGGTATGATCTAACTATATAAAGTGCCTTTTGCATATGATTAGAGCACCATTTATAATTAAAAAAAACATGTTAGAGATGCACATTGCATAACTAACAATGCACTGAGGACAGTTTACATGCTAAAAAGTACATGACATGTTCCCTTTAAATCCAACAGAAGTAAACTTACCCCACGGCTTTTTGCACATGATTACAGCGCCGTTTTTAATGAAAAAAGTGTCAGTGATGCACATTGCATCACTATCAATGCACTGGGGATAGTTTACATGTTAAAAATGACATGGCCCTTTAAGCCATCAAGTCAAACTGACCGTTGTCCTATAATCCATGATTCATTCATAAAATAGATGTTGACTCTTTACTTACTTTTTCTTTATTTTATTAAACTAGATCCAAAACCTTGATTTCATAACACAAGGTGAGGCATGATTTCTTTCCCCCCCTTTACATTCTTAATGTTCACTAAGGCTTCTTTCACACTAGCGTCGGTACGGGGCCGTCGCCATGCGTCGGCCCGACGTACCGACGCACGTTGTGAAATAAATGAATAACGGGGGCAGCGGATGCAGTTTTTCAACGCATCCGCTGCCCCATTGTAATGTTCGGGAAGGAGGGGGCGGAGTTTTGGCCGCGCATGCGCGGTCAAAAATGGCGGACTCGACGCACAAAAAAAGTTACATGTAAAGTTACATGGCCATACGTCGCAATGCATTGCTAATGCAAGTCTATGGAGAAAAAAAAAACGCATCCTGCGGGCACATTTGCAGGATGTGTTTTTTTTCTCCAAAACGACGCATTGCGACGTACGCCAAACAACGCTAGTGTGAAAGTAGCCTTAGATGGGTTTCTGCATCCTGATAGTGCATTAATTCTGACACCTGGGCAGGTAAATACTGCTGCCCCTTTTTTGCTGTGTTAATTCTTGAATATTTTTTATTCCTCTTTGGTGGCTTTTGCTTTAATTAAAAGGAATGTGTTAGCAAAAATTTATTTAATGCTTAAACTAAGTTTTATATTAAACTAGAAATAGGCCCGATGCTATCGCATCGGGAGTGGGGTGAAATTAATATACTGCGCGGGTAGAGCGCGCAGTTGTGGCTGATGTGAATGTCAGCGCTATTCCTGCGCATGCGTGGTAACAAAGCGGCTGTTACTGCGCCTGCGTGGGAATAGCGGAGACGTGTATGTCTGCCTTGCGGCCACGAACTGCGCAAGTGACATTGCCATGGTGCCTTATGGGATTCGGGGACAGTGGTCGGAAGTCCCAACTGGCGATTATCATATTAGATGACTTACCGTATACACTCGAATATAAGCCGACCCGAGCTTAAGCTGAGGCACCTACTTTTGCCATGGAAAACTGGGTAAACTTATTGACTTGAGTATAAGCCGGGTATGTATTGTCCCCTCATCCCGTCCTGTTATGCGTGGCTCCCCCCTCCCGTCCTGGTATATGGCTCCCTTTGTCCTGTCCTGCTATGCATGGCTCCCCCATCCTGTCTTGCTATGTGTGGCTCCCCCATCCTGTCCTGCTATGCGTGGCTCCCCCGTCTTATCCAGCAATGCGTGGCTCCCCCGCCCTGTCCTGCTATGCATGGCTCCCCTGTCCTGCTATGCGTGGCTCCCCGTCCTGTCCTGCTATGCGTGGCTCCCCATCCTGTCCTGCTATGCGTGGCTCCCCATCTTGTCCAGCAATGCGTGGCTCCCCCATCCTGTCCTGCTATGCGTGGCTCCCCCGTCTTATCCAGCAATGCGTGGCTCCCCCGCCCTGTCCTGCTATGCATGGCTCCCCTGTCCTGCTATGCGTGGCTCCCCGTCCTGTCCTGCTATGCGTGGCTCCCCGTCCTGTCCTGCTATGCGTGGCTCCCCATCTTGTCCAGCAATGCGTGGCTCCCCCATCCTGTCCTGCTATGCGTGGCTCCCCCGCCCTGTCCTGGTATGTGGCTCCCCCATCCTGTCGTCCTGGTATGTGGCTCCTCCATCCTGTCCTGCTATGCGTGGCTCCCCCGTCCTGTCCTGCTAAGCGTGGCTGCCCCGTCTTGTCCAGCAATGCGTGGCTCCCCCATCCTGTCCTGCTATGCGTGGTTCCCCCCCATCCTGTCCTGCTATGCGTGGTCCCCCCCATCCTGTACTGGTATGTGTGGCTCCCCCTGTTGTATGCATGGCTCCCTCAGTCCTGCATTGCAGCAGCTCCCCTGGTCCCGCATTGCTCGGCTCCCCCCTTCCCCTGGTAGTATGCATAGCTCACACTGTCCCCCCCTTCCCTGTCATACTCACCCTCCTCGTGCCTGCATCTCCGTTGTCCCGGCGGCTCTCCCCTCCTCTGCTCAGCGTTCACGTGGTACCGCTCATTAAGGTAATGAATATGCGCTCCACACCTATGGGAGTGGAGACGCGTCCATATTCATGACCTTAATGAGCGATACCACGTGACCGCTGAGCAGAGGAGAGGAGAGCCGCCGGGACAACGGAGATGCAGCGACGGAGGTTGAGTATGACGGGGAAGGTGGGGCAATGTGAGCCATGCATACTACCAGGGAAAGGGGGGGAGCCGAGCCATGCGGGACTGGGGGAGCCTCAGCCGAGCCTTGCGGCCACGAACTGTGCCTGCTCAAGTGACACTGCTGCGGTGCTTTATGGGATTCGGGACAGCGGCTGGAAGTCCCAACTGGCGATTATTATATAGGATGGTTTTTTTTGGTATAAATATTTTGTACATCACTATATACTAATCGGAAATCTTGTGATTTTCACACTGGCCACTAGGTCTTATACTTAAGGTACCTTCACACTGACCAACTTCACAACGATATCGCTAGCGATCCGTGACGTTGCAGCGTCCTGGATAGCGATATCATTGTGTTTGACACGCAGCAGTGATCAGGCCCCTGCTGTGCCATCGTTGGTCGGAGCAGAAAGTCCAGAACTTTATTTCATCGCTGGATCTCCCGCAGACATCGCTGAATCGGCGTGTGTGACGCCAATTCAGCGATGTCTTCACTGGTAACCAGGGTAAACATCGGGTTACTAAGCGCAGGGCCGCGCTTAGTAACCCGATGTTTACCCTGGTTACCAGTGTAAATGTAAAAAAACCCAAACACTTCATACTTACATTCCGGTGTCTGTCGAGTCCCTCGGTGTTCTGCTTCCCTGCACTCAGCGCCGGCCAGCCGTAATGCAGATTACAGCGGTGACGTCACCGCTCTGCTTTACGGCCAGCCGGCGCTCACAGTCCGTGCAGGAAGCACAGCGACTGGGGACAGACACCGGAATGTAAGTATGTAGTGTTTTTTTTTTTTTTTTTTACATTAGCACTGGTAACCGGGGTAAACATCGGGTTACTAAGCGCGGCCCTGCGCTTAGTAACCCGATGTTTACCCTGGTTACCAGGGGACTTTGTATAGTTGGTCGCTGGAGAGCAGTCTGTGTGACAGCTCTCCAGCGACCACACAGCGACGCTGCAGCGATCGGGATCGTTGTCTAGATCGCTGCAGCATCGCTAAATGTGACGGTACCTTTAGACTCACACTTCCTCTTCTGTACAGAAGACATTTCAGCTGACTCATTATTATCATACAATGAGTGATAACACCTATATACAGTAGATAACACAGCATCCACCATTCACAATAGGTGATGTCACAGCTCACCTCCTCCTGTACAATGACTGATAACTCCTCTATATACAGTAGATAACACAGGATCCACCATTCACAATAGGTGATGTCACAGCTCACCTCCTCCTGTACAATGTATGATAACTCCTCTATATACAGTAGATAACACAGAATCCACCACTCACAATAGGTGATGTCACAGCTCACCTCCTCCTATACAATGACTGATAACACCTCTATATACAGTAGATAACACAGGATCCACCATTCACAATATGTGATGTCACAGCTCACCTCCTCCTCCTGTACAATGACTGATAACACTTCTATATACAGTAGATAACACAGGATCCACCATTCACAATAGGTGATGTCACAGCTCACCTCCTCCTCCTGTACAATGACTGATAACACCTCTATATACCATAGATAAAACAGGATCCACCATTCACAATAGGTGATGTCACAGCTCACCTCCTCCTCCTCCTGTACAATGACTCATGAGTCGTGACACCTCTCTATACAGGAGATATCAAAGTACCTCCTTTAGATTTCATGTAAATTCAATGTATCAAGCGGAAATCCACGAGGAAATAAAGGGAATCTGTCAGTAGGATAAACCCTCCTTAGGGGCGCAGTCGTACGGCTGTATAAATCGGTTGGAGATCAGACTGCAGTTCTCAGACTGGCCGGCGGCTCTCAAGACCCAAGCGTAACATCTTCATGTATTTCTATGCAGCTGTCATGCTCGGGTCAGTGGAGCCGCCGGCCAGTCTGAGCACTGCAGTCCGATCTCCAATCGATTTAAACAGTCATCTGACTGCGCCATAAACCTTCTATATGGGCATGTAGGTCATAGAAAGTTTAATAAAATGATACCTTGATGTCCGCGATCCAATAATAATAATTTAATTTCTATAACATATTCTGCAGCATGTTACATATCACAGGGAACTTGTACAAACAAAATAAGACATTACAGAGTAACATAGTTCAATCCATACCAAGAGCAGTGGAGTCCCTGTACACAAGCTTACAATCTATGAGCCGATGTTTTAGTCTCAAGAATTCCACGTTTTTCTTAATATGGAAATTGGTTATTAAGATCCGGCCTTATATGTTTAGTTGAGTCGGGCAGCAAGTAGTAGTCAATGGCTGAAAACAATGCACAATAGAGCACACGGTGACTTCATTTTCATGGTTAGTGGCCACGTCGGTGCATACGCCTGAATCCCATTTTGTGGGGGATTAGGACATAAGCCCCAATGGAGCCACTGCACATAGTGGCAAATACTATGTGAACTCAGCGAGCCTGATTGAAGTGACCACTAACTGATTGTGCCCCTGGGCTCTTACTGCGCCTGTTCTGCACCAGCTAAGGCTGGATTCACATTATGTGTCTAACATACGTTTTTGTTTCAATCCCTGAAGAACAGGTTTAGGACAAAACCCTCGGCATGGCCATTCAGTGTGATGAGCAAGACGGAGTCTGTCTGTACTCCAGCTGACCTCCTTTCTTGTAGTGTCTGTCTTTTTAGGTGGGCACAAAATTTCGACTGCCTCATTATAGCGAATAGCTCCATCGGCTTCCGGGGAATCAATCCGACTCCCATTTTTCATGGATTCAACGTGTGGCAGAAACAGAATGTGAACATATTCTTCGTTTTACAAAACATACCCAGATATTTACTACACTTTTTACAATGTTTCATATTATGCTCCAAGCTTATCTAGTTCTGTTCTGCATCCATCTTTTTCTAAATTTACAAATTCCAAAATTAAAGAAGATTTCATTAAGCATTATGATTTTTCCTACAATAAAGCCATTTTTTTTCCAAATCTTTCTAGTTCATGAATTGCATCCAAAGAAAACTGTGAAGAACGCAAGTACACCGTACAGTCTCCAATACAATACAAGAGAATTTCCACTTTATCAGCCGGAATCTCCAGTCCCCTCCTTGGTTGTTACAATGTATCAGTGTGGATAATTAGAAGTGACAACAGTTTACCTCTGTTTACTAAACTTTCTAAACTTTCATCTGCAGTCAGGAAAAAAGTTTTCAGTCTTTGCATGTAAACAGAAATATTCCCATTCAAGGGTAACAAGCTCAGATCTTGTAAATAACAAGGAATTGAACCACAGAACATGTCAGAAAGGTGAAGATTAGGAACTTTTCATTCTGTGATCAATTTACATAAAACCAATTTAAAAGGCACCAAAGGCCAAGATAGGGATTTACATATAAAAGTAACAGTATTTTTTTTACAGAGGATTTTGCTGACTATTTTTATTCTGTATATCCATTTTCCAAGTTTTTCAGAAAAGTAAACTTGTAGGAAAGTATATAAAAAAAAATTAAAAGAGGTTTCCAGAATTAAGGAAAAATAGGTTTGTTCCCCTTATCTCCACCTTACACCATGCATTTTATTTAGGTTTAATTTTAGTAAATCCTGGAAAATCTGACCATTGATATATAAGTTTGTGATAATAGATTTGATATTATTTGTATTTTGCGGCAAAAAAATTGGGTTTATTGGCACATCGAAATTAGATAAAATCTTCAATTTTTATTCAATGAATATTTGACAATTAAAAACCACATACTGGTGATAGAAAAAAAAAACCAAACCATTTAAAGCCTTGCTCATTTTGGGTTTAGGATGGAGTCGAGTGGTTGGGCCTAATCGGTAATTTACAGATTTCAATGTATAAGGGCTCATGCAGACAAATGTAAAAAATCAGACCAGTGCTTTCCATCATTTTGACGCATGGCACTCGTCCCCATGTTACTTTATGAGGCTGGGTACATGTCCGATTTTTTTCCTCGGACCACTCGGTCCAAGGAAAAATATTGCAGCATGCACGAGTTGCATCTAATTATTGGATCGCACTCGACCATTCACGTCTATGCGTCTGTGGGGAAAAAAAATCAGACTGCACTTGGATGACATCTGAGTGTGGTACAATTTTCAAGGACTGACGAATATTTTTTTTTTTCATTCTCATCTGAGAAAATAGGATCAAACGCTGTTCAAAAACTCTGATCAGAATGTGAATAGCATCATCGACCCGATTTTCTTGGATGAGAGAAAAACAGTGGTGTGACCCTAGCCTTAGTGTGCACATGGAGATAGTTGTCAATCACTGATTAGGACCTGTTTGTGGACACTGCTTCTGATCCTGGGATATTTCACATTATATCATTGTTCTGTGCTGAAAATGGCAGACTTTCTGGATTATCAGATTCTGATTCATCTCTACATAGGACACAAGCAGACCTGTATACAGTATATCATGTAACATTGTGTCCCATCATCCATCCTCATGATCACGCAGCTTCTCTCCTATAGAGAGCCAGCAGAGGTTTGTCCATTTTCTTAGCTTGTGTCTTAAGGGAGCAGTTCTAATGTTTGACCTGAGCGAATGATTTATTTAAAGTCTTAAGTTTTCCTCCGCTGGAAAGTATTTACTCCTGTAAACTGTAACATCCCAATTTATAAGGCTAACTAGACTCCTGGGCCCACTTGACATAGAAAATTGGCAGAGCGAAGAAGTAATAATCAGGAATGTTCCTTGATGTGGAAAAGAAAATGAAGATTTTCTTCAAAGCCAATATTTCAGTCCGGCCAAAGCTGCTATATTTACAGAGCTGAACCGAGCCTCCTCCATGTGTCAAAGCTCGTATAATGTTCTTTTCTTTCTATGCTTCATTTTTGCATCTGTGAACACAAAGCTGATATGACACAAAAAAACTCTAGTCTTGTTTCATCTGTCCAAAGGACGTTCTCCAAGAAGCTTTATGGCTTGTCAATATGTATGTTTGAAAATTTCAGTCTTGCTTTTTAATGATTTGCTTTCAACAGTGGTTTCCTGGTTTCCTCCTCGGTTGTCTTCCATGAAATCCACTTTGGCTAACACAGGGATGGATGGTGCTGTCTGACATTGATGTACCTTGACCTCGGAGTTCACCACAATCTTTTTCGAAGTTGCTCTGGGCTCTCTGGTTACCATTCGTATTATTCATCTCTTCAACTTGTCATCAATTTTGCTCTTGCGGCTAAGTCAAGGGAGGTCAGCTACAGTCCCATAGACCTTAAATGGGGTATCCGGAACTTTTCAAAAAAACAAAAAGTGTATCCAAGTAAGGCTACTTTCACACTAGCGTTTTTTTCAATACGTCGCAATGTGTCAATTAGGGGAAAAAACGCATCCTGCAAAGTTGTCTGCAGGATGCGTTTTTGCCCCATAGACTAACATTAGCGACGCATTGCGACGCATTGACACACGTCGCAACGTTACATGTAACGTTTTTTGCTGTCGACAGTCCACCATTTCCGACCGCGCATGCGCGGCCGGAACTCCTCCCCCACCTCCCCGTACCTCACAATGGGGCAACAGATGCGCTGGAAAAATACATCCGTTGCCCCCGTTGTGCAGCGCATTCACTGCTAGCGTCGGTAACCTCGGCCAGACGCACTGCGACGGGCCGAGCCCGACGCTAGTGTGAAAGTAGCCTAACAGGCAGATAATAGCTGCTTACCTGCCTGTTGAGCACAGAGCTGCTCTTCCCTGGCACAGAGCAGTCACAGACGACATGCTGGGGATTCCACTACCTCCGCTGACGCGACGTGTTGGGACTACCGAGGCCAGTCTGATTGACAGCTTACTCCCACAGTTAGTCAGCGGGAATCCGGCTATCAATTAGAATTACCTCGGAAGTCCCGCCCATTCAGCTTTCAATGCAGTGCAGACCAAGATAACAAACAGCACAGTGACTACTTTTCACACCATGAATAGGCGACTGACCGATTACAAGTTTTCAGACATCTGAGATGCCAATTACAGGACACACAGTTTAACATGTCTCTATGGTCAAATGATTTTCAATCTTTTCTATGGGTGCCATTATTTTTGTCCAGGCCAGTATCATTAGTTTTTTTTTTTTTTATTTTATTCCATTGAACCACAATTCAAAAGCAAAGTTCGATTTTCATTAATTGATATTCAGTAAATTGAAATTTACTTTTGTTAGTTTCAGGTTATTTCACTGACCATTGTGGGTTTTTCTTACTTTAACAGGAGGATACTAACAATTTTGTCCATGTCTGTGTGTACAGCTGGTATAACCTGGGAATTGTCTGTGTATAATTATTGTGACAGAGTCACTGGTGAAGTGATGGAGAGGAGATACCTGTCACTGCACATGAAGGCATCAGTGATGTAAAACCAGAGTAGTTTCCTCCAGCACACTACGTGTTGAGTGGATTAAATGGGAATTATGTTATGGGCTGGTTTTAGTGGACCTCCATAGAGCGGGAGGGAGGGGGTTCACCGTATCTCCACCTGCAGAGTCCTGACAGGATCTGTGTGATGTCAGGATCATGTGATCAGTGACATGATTGAGGAGTCACAAGGTCTGGGCTTAAATGGCTGAAGGCCAGAGCTTTCAGTGTTCAGTGTGAGCCTGGAGAAGGGAGCACTCCAGGAAGGTGTTGCCTGGACTTGGAAACCTGAACAGTGTGTGTTCTGCCAGCCGTGAGCGGGAGTAACCCCGCTCACAAAAGGACTGTTTGTTTTGCCACCATTTTGTTTTGTCTTCTTGTTTTGCCCAGAGGGCTATATTTTCTTTACATCTTGGTTTCTGCTGCCTACAATAAACCACAGGAAGTGTTTAAAGCTGCAGTGTACCCATGTCCACCTCCCTGTGCACCCGAGTGAGCTGATCTACATTATATATGTACAGCTGGTATCACCTAGGCATCTCCTGAATATAATATATGTACAGCTGGTATAACCTGGGCATCATCTGTAAGCAATTATATATGCAGTTGGTATCAGTTATATATCATTTTGTATACACTGATGCACATTTTGATTACAAGACAGGTGATAACTTATTGATCAGTAGAAGTCCGACTGCTGGGGCCTGCACTGATCAGCACAACGGGGAACTTTTATTCCTAGTGGAATGAAGCGGTAGTGCACATGCCCGACTGGCGCTTCATTCATTCCCTATGGGGCTTCCGAGTGCTGCGCTTGGCTTTTTCCCACAGTCTCATACAGAATGACTGGAGCGGCTGCTGGGCTTCTGACCTGAAACTCCATGTTGTAACATTGTAGCAGGAATAAAAATGTGCCATCAGGGATACAAATTCCCCATTCTGATAGTCTGTGTGACTCCCAGTAGTCAGACCCCCCAACAATCAACAAGTTATCATTTGGTAGGTGATAACTTGCTTTCACCAGCAGGTTCAGTCTTGGAAAAAAGTGTATTGTGCTGTCCGGTATTACATCATTTATTGATTTTGTTCAGCGCTGTGTAATATTTCATTACCCATTTAGTGGCGCTGCAGAAAAATGAAACACTTGCTGTTACTATCCCTCATAGGTTACGCTACACCTGATTGCTGGGTGTCTCAGCAGCAGGACAACCTGTGATCAGCTTATTGTTGGATGACCCTTCCAACAAAAAGAACTTGTCCAAAGTGAAAACTATTTAGGAGATAGAAAAATGTAACACAAGGGTGAGTTTGATTCTGTTCTAGCACATTTATAGCATTGAGGATTGTATAGTAAGGGATTCATGTGTTTAATAGTTGCAAATGGCTGCTGGTGTACAAGTAGCATTGGTAGATTTACATTTAGCGTTGGGATATAAGTTCTATCACTATTCCTTTATTTAGTTATAGTGTCAAGGGCTCACTTTGTTAGGTGGATCCTTGAAGCCCAAGGTCCTGGTGGGCACATGGGCCACAGGCGTTAGTGCTGTAGGGATTTGAGGCACGCTGGAAACGTAGACAGGTAGCAGACGTCCTGGAAGACCGGGAACAAGTGGCAGAAATACTGGAAGCTGCAGGCAGACCGGAGACGTCCTGGAAGTCACAGGCAGATAGGAGAAGTCCTGGAAGACCAGGAACAAGAAGCAAAGGTATTGGAAACTGCAGGCAGACTTGAGACGTCCAAGACACCACAGATAGGTAGCAAAGGTTCTGGAAGACTGGAAACAAGTAGCACAGGTACTGAAAGCAGCCAGTAGACAGGAGACTGATGGACTGGAAGCAACAAGCAGCCAGGAGATGTCCTGGAGACTGTATGCAAGTTGCAGATTTACTGAGCAAAGCCCGTCGTGGAGCACAAGAAAGTTTAGCGGACCGGGGTATAGGGAGCAGAACCTGGAACCTGTAGAGGTGTGTAGCATTGAGCTGCATATTTTCTTTTGACTATTGTAAAACTGACAGACGACTCTTATGGGATCTGTAACGATGGCTATATTGGTTGCCAACAGCTTGACATAAAGGCAAGAAACATATATCCTTGAAGGATTTTGTTATGTGGAAAATTTTCAGGAGGCTTCATATTACAGGCTCCGCGCACAGTGAAACTCTTAAAGGAGCACAGTGCATTATCTCCATGAGACATGACCACACAGAGTAACGCTCTGCATTATTAATGAATACTTCCTCTCTGGGACTCGTTCCTATCACCGCTGTGCAGACCCTTGTGCCATCGCTGCTTCCAATCAATTTGATGAGGACATTTGGAAATGGATAGAATAACCCAGAGGGACACCCATCCGTGCCCCTTAGGAACATCTTCTCACCCCCTATGGACATTACTTCACACTATTTCCTGGATTCCAGAGCAGGATTACATGTACTGATGATGGAAGGTCTCGATCCTGATTGGATCCCCCTTTCCATCATTTGTAGTTTTGCGAGGACCCATCTGTGGTGATTCCAAATGTGTCTCTTTAGCTCTGAGATTCAATCCAATAATGATCTGTCATCCACTATCTGTCTTTTCATATTTCTAAAAGCTTATTGATGGGGTGAATCCCCGACTCAGCCGCTCCCCCACACATCTTCACTTTAAAATTCCCTAACCTCATCAATATTACCAAGACAACCTCTACATAAATGACTTATTAAATATAGACACCATAGAAGGCAGCAACCCATTGGTGAATCCCATCCATGAGCCATGACGTAGACCCTCTAACAATGGAGTAGATCCATGAGCCAGGACGTAGTCCCTCTAACAATGGAGCAGATCCATGAGCCAGGACAAGACCCTGTAACAATGGAGTAGATCCATGAGCCTGGACGTAGACCCTCTAACAATGGAGTAGATCCATGAGCCAGGACGTAGACCCTCTAACAATGGAGTAGATCCATGATCCAGGACAAGACCCTCTAACAATGGAGTAGATCCATGAGCCAGGATGTAGATCCTCTAACAATGGAGTAGATCCATGAGCCAGGACGTAGACCCTCTAACAATGGAGTAGATCCATGAGCCAGGACGTAGACCCCCTAACAATGGAGTAGATCCATGAGCCAGGACAACACCCTCTAACAATGGAGTAGATCCATGAGCCAGGACGTAGACCCTCTAACAATGGAGTAGATCCATGAGCCAGGACGTAGACCCTCTAACAATGGAGTAGATCCATGATCCAGGACAAGACCCTCTAACAATGGAGTAGATCCATGAGCCAGGATGTAGATCCTCTAACAATGGAGTAGATCCATGAGCCAGGACGTAGACCCTCTAACAATGGAGTAGATCCATGAGCCAGGACGTAGACCCCCTAACAATGGAGTAGATCCATGAGCCAGGACAACACCCTCTAACAATGGAGTAGATCCATGAGCCAGGACGTAGACCCTCTAACAACAGAGTAAATCCATGAGCCAGGACGTAGTCCCTCTAACAACGGAGTACATCCATGAGCCAGGACAAGACCCTCCAACAATGGAGTAGATCCATGAGCCAGGACGTAGTCCCTCTAACAATGGAGCAGATCCATGAGCCAGGACAAGACCCTGTAACAATGGAGTAGATCCATGAGCCAGGACAACACCCTCTAACAATGGAGTAGATCCATGAGCCAGGACGTAGACCCTCTAACAGAGTAAATCCATGAGCCAGGACGTAGTCCCTCTAACAATGGAGTACATCCATGAGCCAGGACAAGACCCTCCAACAATGGAGCAGATCCATGAGCCAGGACGTAGACCCTCTAACAATGAAGTAGATGCATGAGCCAGGACGTAGACCATCTAACAATGAAGTAGATGCATGATCCAGGACGTAGACCATCTAACAATGGATAAACCAAAAAACTGGCCTAATGAAGGCACTTCCAATTAAGCAAATCCTACACAAAACCACGGAAGTAATGCCACAGTAGAAGATTTAAAATGTCATTTTATTACATATATGCGAACATTACAGAAATTAACAAAAAAGAAGGGGGGGAAAAAAACAACACAAAATAGCCGCAATACCAAAAATATAATGCACTTCAAAGTGCTAAAGGGGATGTTTAGAAAATTAATATCCCATGCTACTCTTACTCACTCCAGCAGTCACAGTGTAAGTTCCAAATATAAATTATACTAATAAATAATAAAAAATCATAATGAATATAAATCATATATCAAAGTGAAGCAAAACACTGAGCTGCAGCCTATATCATGACACTATTGCACTATACAAAAAGTCCTAATGTATACAAAAATATATATTTTTTTATTTTAAGGACACAAAAAAATAAATACATAATTAGTAAAGTGCAAAGTGCTTAGTATAAAAGGATTTTTTTATATTGGAAAAGATTTTCAAATAAATGCCCTTAATACTGAGGTAGCAAAGAAAAGTGCCATATGCCAGAAACTATATAGCAGCTAAATAGTAATTGCAAAAAGTGCATAGTGCTATCCAGAATAGAGCTACAAACCAATACCTATATTACTGAGATTCAGAAAAAGTGCCATGTGCCAAGACACAGTAGCAGCCAAATGATAAGGGCAAAAGTGCACCGTGCAGACAGGAGTTAAAGAGAGCTAAATATAAGAGTAATACATGACCTGTTTGGGCGGCTCAAAAACCCGCAGAACCCGACGCGCGTTTCGCGTATAGCTTCTTCGTTGGGGAAAGTGAATATCATATGATATAATAATAATAAAATGACATTTTAAATCTTCTACTGTGGCATTACTTCCGTGGTTTTGTGTAGGATTCATCTAACAATGGAGTAGATCCATGAGCCAGGACGTAGACCCTCTAACAATGGAGTAGATCCATGAGCCAGGACGTAGACCCTCTAACAATGAAGTAGATCCATGAGCCAGGACGTACACCCTCTAACAATGAAGTAGAAATCGCTGCATAGTGAAAAATTGTGCAACATTTTACAATGCTTTTTTTTTTTTGTATGTTTGGTTTTAGGCATTTTATCATTGCACCAAAATCATTTGTTTACTCAAAACAGGCGCAAACAAAGCAAAAGGACAGAGATAGTGTCTTAGTATTTGCAACAAATTCATCAAACATCATTTTGATATATCTAGAGCAAAACGAAAGACAAAAACTCATGTAAAAAAGTGCAAATAACCTAATTTATCTGATACTTGCATAAATGGTGCAGAAAAATTGTAACATTAACTCCTTCACCCCTGTGCGATTTTGTTTTATTTTCCCTCCCTTCTTCTAATTTGCTTTTTTTTTGCGGGGCAAGTTGTACTTTTGAAAGGCATCATTCATTTTACCACATAGCGTACTGGAAAACAGGAAAAAAAAAATCCAAGTGTGTTGAAATTACAAAAAAAAAGTGCAATTCCACAATTGTTTTTTTTTTTATTTTTTTATTTACGATGTTCACTATATGGTAAAACTGATCTGACAATATGATTCTCCGGGTCAGTATGAGTATGCAGATACCAAACGTGTGTATGTGTGTGTGTATATATATATATATATATATATATATATATATATATATATATATATAATTTAAGTTGTGAAAAAAGTTGAAATTTGAAAGAAGAAAATATTTTGCTCGTGTCGCCATTTTTCTAGACCAGAAGCCTTTTCGGGATGTAGTGCTATGTGATGGCTTATTTTTGTGCCCTGAGCTGACTTTTTTTTTTTTTATCGATACCATTCTTATTAAATTTTATTGCAACGTTGTGGCCAAAACAAGTTCATTTTGGCGGTCTGAATTTTTATTTTGTTACGCCTCTTACCTATCAGATTAATTTATTTTATATTTTGATAGATTGGACATTTCTGAACGCAGTGATACCAAATATGTGTTGGTGTTTTTTTTTTTCAGTTTGGCAAAAGGGGGAGAGGGGATTTCAACTTATTTAATTTTTTCATATTTTTTTCAAACTTTTTAAAAAACTTTTCACTTCATTTAATGGTTCCCTTAGGGGATTTGCAGTTGCGATGTTCCGACCGCCTGTATTTTACATAGCAGAAATCACGTTCTCCTATGAATGCCAACCATGGGCCGACGTTCATAGGAAGATCGTAATGACAGGCACTGGGGGTCTTCGGCAGACCCCAGCCGCCTTAACAAGCCCATCAGTGCTCTGTGATCAAGTCACAGGTGCGCTGATGGGAGGGTGGAATGATGCGCTCCCTGTTGGAACTTGTTAAATCACGAGCTGCAGTAAAACAAAATGCTGGAGTGGTGCTTTAAAACCTCTCCAAACACTCATGGTGTGAACAGAGCCTTATACAATCAGTGGAGGATGCGGTCGGCACTACACCCATGAGCTCAGAGATCTGAGCTGCAGAGGTCGCGCCCTGTAGTTGTGACCTTGCCCCTGCAGGTAGATCAACAAAGACCAAAGTGAGGGGAGGGGAGGCTGCAAAGTAGACGTGCCAGAGGGGCATATATGGCTTATTTGGCTATTTTTAAGCAGAGGATGCCTATAAAATCAGAAAATATATATATATATATATATATATATATATTTAAAAAAATCCACAACCAAAATCCACATCCAAAAGCAGGAATAATAATTAATGTGGATTTTAAAGTGTATTCGCTTCAAAATCTGTAAAAAAAAAAAAAAAAAAAAGCTCAGTGTGCACGGACCCCGAGTATACAATTGCTTAGAATTTAATTTAAATTTTTTTTTCTGGCAGAAAAATCCGCATCTAAAATCTGCTTTCTGAAAAATGAGTAGGGTTTTATAAAAAAAAAATTAGCTTTTTTTTTTTTTACAGCATTTTTCATGCTTTTTAATTATACTATGGGTCTAGCAACAGGGAGAGTAGGGGACGTGTGCACAGCTTATATACTGTGGTGCTCAGGTAGGTTCCAACACCCAGATATTTGTGTAATAAAACCTGGCACTCAACTTATCTATGACAGCGGTTTTTAATTTACAGCAACAAAACGTTTCGGTCATAAGTCTGACCTTCCTCAGTTACTGTTAATACAAGTGAGATGAAGAACAATAAACGTACAGAAAAAAAAAGGAAAACAAATGGTATACAACCGAAATAAAGTATTTACAATGTCAATTTCGTCAACATACAGATGGCATGAACGTATATAGGAGATGGTTTATGATGTATAAGAGTACGAGTGGAAAAACATATCCATGTTTATGGGAAATACATATGGAGACAACCAGTAATGGCACAGTATATGCAGTAAGTGAGAAAAGGGGGGGGGGGGGAACATATGGTGACAAGCGTCACCATTACCCGGCTTTTACCGCCGCTGTCTGGACATACCTCTTCCGGTCCACAGCGCGGCTCACCGTCATTACACCGGCCAGTATATAACACGCTGCGGCGTGATGGGCTATTGACAAGCGGTGGACTCCGCGTCACGCCAGCGGTAAGTTGGATTCGTCCTCCCACTTGGATACTAGTGTATCCTCAGTAGCTTGGTCACTTACTTTGCGCCCATCCTCCCCACAGGCTGCTGCACATATCTCCAACTACTACAGGGGTAGGCATTTACTTTCAGTACCGGTGGCAGCTCTTCACCTATCACATATTATACATATGAGTGTAACTCTTACATTTCAGAGGGACCCCCCCTTCTTTTTGGCTCACAGGAGCATGCACTTATCATAGACAATTCCTCCTATATGGTATGTTCCCCCCCCCCTTTTCTCACTTACTGCATATACTGTGCCATTACTGGTTGTCTCCATATGTATTTCCCATAAACATGGATATGTTTTTCCACTCGTACTCTTATACATCATAAACCATCTCCTATATACGTTCATGCCATCTGTATGTTGACGAAATTGACATTGTAAATACTTTCTTTCGGTTGTATACCATTTGTTTTCCTTTTTTTTCTGTACGTTTATTGTTCTTCATCTCACTTGTATTAACAGTAACTGAGGAAGGTCAGACTTATGACCGAAACGTTTTGTTGCTGTAAATTAAAAACCGCTTTCATACATAAGTTGAGTGCCAGGTTTTATTACACAAATAGCAACAGGGAGAGGCTTTTTGGCACATTCCTCTGCAAAAGCTGTGTGAATAAAATTGGGGTTTCATTGTAATTTATAAGAAGAAAACGTTGAAAGAAATAACAAACAATAAAAAAGGAAAAAAGTAAAAAAAAAAAAAAACGCCCCCACGTGCAGTATGGACTTGTTCTCTCACTGAAGTGAATGGTAACTTGCCACAATCGGATGTGACGCGTTTTTAGACGTGGATTTTTCAACAGAAAAATAAAGAAAGTTCTGGCTCTTATTAGGGAAAAAAAAAAGAAATATATTTAAAAAATAAAAATGCATCATTGAAAATAGAGGTCCAGATGTGATAATGCCCATGACCTATCATCCTGCACAAGATTTAGGCTATGAATCATGTGACACGGGCTCTCAGGGAAGAGCTCTGGAAGCTGCTGGGACTTGTAGTCCCCCCTCCCCTGCACACAGCGCTGGTTAGTACGTACTCACAGTGTAAAGTCCACACACGGGTCACATGACACACACATTCCCGCGCTCCGCCCCTTCTATGCTTCGCGCATTCTGATTGGTCGGCATGGATGAGTCGCAACTTTCTGATTGGTTCTCTCCTACCTTTCGTTGACTGGGTGGCAAATTGAAACAAAGTATCTGTCGTTTGGCGCCCGAAACCGGGTAACTCCGCGCCGTCCACCCGACACCGGGGTCCAACGGCCAGAAAACTCCCCTCCCGGGGCACGGAGAGAGGCGAGGAGCAGCAGGGAGAGGTGAGCTGCCGGAATAAACCGCACTGTACCCGGGAGCGGTGTATGTGCCCCTACCATCTACTGACTGTATATACAGACCCGAGCCCGGCTGTATACTACTGTATATACTGACCTCCCCCTGTATCTACAGACCCGAGCCCGGCTGTATACTATATACTGACCTCCCCTGTATATACAGATCTGAGCCCTGCACTAGCTGTATACTATATACTGACCTCCCCCTGTATATACAGATCTGAGCCAGGCTGTATACTATATACTGACCTCCCCCTGTATATACAGAGCTGAGCCCTGCACTGGCTGTATACTATATACTGACCTCCCCTGTATATACAGATCTGAGCCCTGCACTAGCTGTATACTATATACTGACCTCCCCCTGTATATACAGATCTGAGCCCTGCACTAGCTGTATACTATATACTTACCTCCCCCTGTATATACAGATCTGAGCCCTGCACTAGCTGTATACTATATACTGACCTCCCCCTGTATATACAGATCTGAGCCCTGCACTAGCTGTATACTATATACTGACCTCCCCTGTATATACAGATCTGAGCCCTGCACTAGCTGTATACTATATACTGACCTCCCCTGTATATACAGATCTGAGCCCTGCACTAGCTGTATACTATATACTGACCTCCCCTGTATATACAGATCTGAGCCCTGCACTGGCTGTATACTATATACTGACCTCCCCCTGTATATACAGATCTGAGCCAGGCTGTATACTATATACTGACCTCCCCCTGTATATACAGAGCTGAGCCAGGCTGTATACTATATACTGACCTCCCCCTGTATATACAGATCTGAGCCCTGCACTGGCTGTATACTATATACTGACCTCCCCTGTATATACAGATCTGAGCCCTGCACTAGCTGTATACTATATACTGACCTCCCCCTGTATATACAGATCTGAGCCAGGCTGTATACTATATACTGACCTCCCCCTGTATATACAGAGCTGAGCCAGGCTGTATACTATATACTGACCTCCCCCTGTATATACAGATCTGAGCCCTGCACTGGCTGTATACTATATACTGACCTCCCCCTGTATATACAGATCTGAGCCCTGCACTAGCTGTATACTATATACTGACCTCCCCTGTATATACAGATCTGAGCCCTGCACTAGCTGTATACTATATACTGACCTCCCCTGTATATACAGATCTGAGCCCTGCACTGGCTGTATACTATGTACTGACCCCCCCTGTATATACAGATCTGAGCCCTGCACTGGCTGTATACTATATACTGACCTCCCCCTGTATATACAGATCTGAGCCCTGCACTAGCTGTATACTATATACTGACCTCCCCTGTATATACAGATCTGAGCCCTGCACTGGCTGTATACTATATACTGACCTCCCCCTGTATATACAGATCTGAGCCAGGCTGTATGCTATATACTGACCTCCCCCTGTATATACAGATCTGAGCCCTGCACTGGCTGTATACTATATACTGACCTCCCCCTGTATATACAGATCTGAGCCCTGCACTAGCTGTATACTATATACTGACCTCCCCTGTATATACAGATCTGAGCCCTGCACTGGCTGTATACTATATACTGACCTCCCCCTGTATATACAGATCTGAGCCCTGCACTGGCTGTATACTATATACTGACCTCCCCTGTATATACAGATCTGAGCCCTGCACTAGCTGTATACTATATTCTGACCTCCCCTGTATCTACAGATCTGAGCCCTGCACTGGCTGTATACTATATACTGACCTCCCCTGTATATACAGATCTGAGCCCTGCACTGGCTGTATACTATATACTGACCTCCCCCTGTATATACAGATCTGAGCCCTGCACTTGCTGTATACTATATACTGACCTCCCCTGTATATACAGATCTGAGCCCTGCACTGGCTGTATACTATATACTGACCTCCCCTGTATATACAGATCTGAGCCAGGCTGTATGCTATATACTGACCTCCCCAGTATATACAGATCTGTGCCCTGCACTGGCTGTATACTATATACTGACCTCCCCCTGTATATACAGATCTGAGCCAGGCTGTATGCTATATACTGACCTCCCCCTGTATGTACAGATCTGAGCCCTGCACTGGCTGTATACTAAAAAAAAAAAGCAGTGTGCTGCCCTATTTAAAGCAGTGTGCTGCCCTATTTACTTAAATAGCAGTGTGCTGCCCTATTTACTTAAATATATATGAGTTGGCGACTCTGGGTTCAGCACCTGTTCACACTGTGTCTATGTTTGGATGTGCAGATCAGGTTTTTTGAAATGTATACTATATACTGACCTCCCCCTGTATATACAGATCTGAGCCCTGCACTGGCTGTATACTATATACTGACCTCCCCCTGTATATACAGATCTGAGCCCTGCACTGGCTGTATACTATATACTGACCTCCCCTGTATATACAGATCTGAGCCCTGCACTGGCTGTATGCTATATACTGACCTCCCCCTGTATATACAGATCTGACCCCTGCACTGGCTGTATGCTATATACTGACCTCCCCTGTATATACAGATCTGAGCCCTGCACTGGCTGTATGCTATATACTGACCTCCCCTGTATATACAGATCTGAGCCCTGCACTGGCTGTATACAATATACTGACCTCCCCTGTATATACAGATCTGAGCCTGGCTGTATGCTATATACTGACCTCCCCTATATATACAGATCTGAGCCTGGCTGTATACTATATACTGACCTCCCCTGTATATACAGATCTGAGCCTGGCTGTATACTATATACTGACCTCCCCTATATATACAGATCTGAGCCTGGCTGTATACTATATACTGACCTCCCCTGTATATACAGATCTGAGCCTGGCTGTATATTATATACTGACCTCCCCCTGTATATACAGATCTGAGCCTGGCTGTATACTATATACTGACCTCCCCTGTATATACAGATCTGAGCCCTGCACTGGCTGTATACTATATACTGACCTCCCCTGTATATACAGATCTGAGCCCTGCACTGGCTGTATACTATATACTGACCTCCCCCTGTATATACAGAGCTGAGCCTTGCACTGGCTGTATACTATATACTGACCTCCCCTGTATATACAGATCTGAGCCTGGCTGTATGCTATATACTGACCTCCCCTGTATATACAGATCTGAGCCCTGCACTGGCTGTATACTATATACTGACCTCCCCTGTATATACAGATCTGAGCCTGGCTGTATACTATATACTGACCTCCCCTGTATATACAGATCTGAGCCCTGCACTGGCTGTATGCTATATACTGACCTCCCCTGTATATACAGATCTGAGCCCTGCACTGGCTGTATACTATATACTGACCTCCCCTGTATATACAGATCTGAGCCTGGCTGTATACTATATACTGACCTCCCCTGTATATACAGATCTGAGCCCTGCACTGGCTGTATACTATATACTGACCTCCCCCTGTATATACAGATCTGAGCCCTGCACTGGCTGTATACTATATACTGACCTCCCCTGTATATACAGATCTGAGCCCTGCACTGGCTGTATACTATATACTGACCTCCCCTGTATATACAGATCTGAGCCCTGCACTGGCTGTATGCTATATACTGACCTCCCCCTGTATATACAGATCTGACCCCTGCACTGGCTGTATACTATATACTGACCTCCCCTGTATATACAGATCTGAGCCCTGCACTGGCTGTATGCTATATACTGACCTCCCCTGTATATACAGATCTGAGCCCTGCACTGGCTGTATGCTATATACTGACCTCCCCCTGTATATACAGATCTGACCCCTGCACTGGCTGTATACTATATACTGACCTCCCCTGTATATACAGATCTGAGCCCTGCACTGGCTGTATGCTATATACTGACCTCCCCTGTATATACAGATCTGAGCCCTGCACTGGCTGTATACTATATACTACCTCTCCCCCTATATATATATATATATATATATATATATATATATATATATATATATATATATATATATACAGAGCTGAGCCTGGCTGTATACTGACCTCGCCCCCCTGTATATACAGTTCTGAGCCCGGCTGTATACTGACCTCGCCCCCCTGTATATACAGTTCTGAGCCCTGTACTGGCTGTATGCTATATACTGACCTCCCCCTGTATATACAGATCTGAGATCGGCACTGACTGTATACTATATACTGACCTCCCCCTGTATATACAGAATTGAGCCCTGCACTGGCTGTATACTATATACTGATCTCCCCCTGTATATACAGATCTGAGCCCGGCACTGACTGTATACTATATACTGACCTCCCCCTGTATATACAGAGCTGAGCCTGGCTGTATACTATATACTGACGACACACAGGTCACTCTAGTCTGTACGTGGAGGGGTCACTGTACAGGGGGATAGTAAATAGATCGGTTATTGGTCAGAGTGTGAGGCCGCGTCATATGAATTTCTTTTGTAATTTGTGTATATAAATCACCAATTAATACTTTATACTGTGCAAAACAAATGTAGGCCGATATAAAGAAAAAAAAAGTGCTGTAAAGTAAGAATGTTTCCAAGAATAGAAGTACTGTATTTTCTGGCGTATAAGACTACTTTTTAACCCCTGAAAATCTTCTCAAAAGTCGGGTATCGTCTTATACGCCAGGTGTTGTCTTATAGGGCAGGTGCGGAGTAATCTGCGGTCGCCGCATATTGTGGGGGGAGTGACCCCAATGACGAGGTGAGGGGGCACCTCACCGGGAAGGTGTAAGTGAAGCAGAGGCAGAGAAGGAGATAATAGGATACAAGGGTGAGCCAGATGAGTGAAAGAGGAGTGTTTTTCTAGGCACAGCATCGCTCTCTCTCTTTTTTTAATAACTCTGGCATCCCAGACGCTGACAGTTTGCTTCACTTACACCTTCCTGGTGAGGAGCTCCCTCAGCTCGTCATCAGGACCACTCCCCCCCACTATATACGTCGACCACAAATTGCTCCGCACCCACCCTATAAGACGACACCCGGCATATAAGACAACCCCCGACTTTTGAGAAGATTTTATATTTTAACTGGAAAAGTTGGGGGTCGTCTTATATGCCCAGTCGTCTTATACGCCGGAAAATACGGTATTTTAGGCTATATTCACACGTTGCGTTTTTTATGCAAATTAGAAGCTGCGTTTTAGGCTATGTGCCAACGATCCGGCAGTAGTGTTTTGGATGCATTGTTTTTCGCTGCAAAAAAAATAAAAAATCCATGTAAAAAAACTCTTAAAGGGACTGTCACCTGAATTTGGAGGGAACAATCTTCAGCCATGGAGGCGGGGTTTTTGGGTGTTTGATTCACCCTTTCCTTACCCGCTGGCTGCATGCTGGCTGCAATATTGGATTGAAGTTCATTCTCTGTCCTCTGTAGTACATGCCTGCACAGGGCAATCTTGCCTTGCGCAGGCGTGTACTATGGAGGACAGAGAATGAACTTCAATCCAATATTGCAACCAGCATGCAGCCAGCGGGTAAGGAAAGGGTGAATCAAACACCCAAAAACCCTGCCTCCATGGCTGAAGATTGTTCCCTCCAAATTCAGGTGACAGTGTCCCTTTAAACAAACATACATTAGAGGTACGTGCGCTCCGTGTTTTTTTTGTGTTTTTTTTAACGGATTCTGAAGCAAATCCACTTTAAAATCAACTTCAATTATTATTGAGAGTAAGTATTTTTCCTATATACTGACCTCACCCAGCACTAGGGTCTCCGCAAGTGAAATTGACATGCTGTGGTCCAGAAAGACGCACCACATGTCTGTTTTCGCAGATGATCAGCAGGCGCACATACACACAGTGACATGTCAAAACCGCAGCAAATCCTGATCGTGGGCACATATCCTTACAGTACCAGCAAAAGCTATGAAATATCTGAAATCTCATGCACACACTTGTCTTGTCTTTTTTTTTTTCATGAATTAAAAAACTACGTTTTAGAAAACTGCAGCACGTCACTTCTTGCATTTTTTTCCCCATAGAAAGCAATGGGTTAAGTGCTGCGTTTTTGGTGCAGAAAACTCTAGAACAGGCACTAAAGTGAATCAGGATGAAAAACACAACAAACATGCTTTTTTTTTTAAGCAGCTTTTTTTTTTTTTTATACTATACTAGTCTTGCCTGCAGACATAAATGCAATGTGTGAACATAGCCTTATCTTTTTATTTTTATCAAGTAACAAAATAGTGAATGAAAAATCTAAATATTTGGTGACCACCCTTTGCCTTCATCAATTCTTCTACAGACTTATGCTTTAAACAGAGAAAAAAAATGGTTGTCAGCCCATAAACTAGTTTATCAAAACCCTTTATTACATGTAAAGGTCAAAGATCAGGGAAATGAATACAGCAGGTAATAGGAGTCCCACCCAGCGAGAGGACATCACATACATGACCCATTATGGCTGTATGAGGGCTCAATACTGTTGCATGGTTTTTTGAAAGAACTCTGCAGAAGATTGTTCCAAACATCTTGGAGAAGTAACCCCAGGTCTTGTGTGTATGAGACTTGTGCGGATCCTTCTGTCTTTTCTTGTAATTGCAGACAGACTGGTTGATGCGAGATCAGGGCTCTGCAGGGGGCCGGATCATCAGTTCCAGGACTCCTTGTTCTTTATGTTGAAATTATTTCTTTAAAAAAGATGGTGTCCACTACTCAGACAAGCCTTTCTCAATCCTCATGCTTCCTTCTTGTAAAATAATACTTACACTCCCCTGTGGCGCCAGCAATGGCTTTCCCAAGGATTGTGTCACATTATGTCACGCCATCCCTGCGGCCAATCAGCGCTGGCTTCACTCTTCTCTTCTACAAGCGTAATTGATATTGGAAGAAGTGAGAGCTTCTGGATGTCTTGATTTGCCCAAAGGGGAGGTGAAGCAGCGTTTCACCCAGATGTTGTGTACATATAGCCTTACTTCAAAGGGGTTAGCCAGGCCCTAACATTGATGGGATATCTTTTAGATGGGTCATTAATGTCCGATTAGTGGGGGTGCAACACCTGGCACCCGGGCCGATCAGCTGTTCTTGGCCAAGACTGCGCAGTTGTGGAGCTCCACAGCTCCATCAACTGTATAGTGGCCACGGCTGGGTACTGCACATCTGCCACCTATTCAGATCACTAGGGGTGGGAAGTGCAGCACCCGTCCGCGGCCACTATTCGTCAATGGAGCTGTGAAACTCCGTATCTGAGCAGTTATGACACCTGGCACAGCTGATCGGCCGGGGGTGTCGCACCTACACCAATCAGATATTAGGACAGGCCATCAATGTTAACCCCTTAAGCCCCGAGGGTGGTTTGCACGTTAATGACCGGGCCAATTTTTACAATTCTGACCACTGTCCCTTTATGAGGTTATAACTCTGGAACGCTTCAACGGATCTTGGCGATTCTGACATTGTTTTCTCGTGACGTATTGTACTTCATGTTAGTGGTAAAATTTATTCGATATAACTTGCGTTTATTTGTGAAAAAAATGGAAATTTGGCGAAAATTTTGAACATTTCGCAATTTTCCAACTTTGAATTTTTATACCCTTAAATCACAGAGATATGTCATGCAAAATACTTAATAAGTAACATTTCCCACATGTCTACTTTACATCAGCACAATTTTGGAACCAAAATTTTTTTTTTTGTTAGGGAGTTATAAGGGTTAAAAGTTGACCAGCAATTTCTCATTTTTACAACACCATTTTTTTTTAGGGACCACATCTCATTTGAAGTCATTTTGAGGGGTCTATATGATAGAAAATACCCAAGTGTGACACCATTCTAAAAACTGCACCCCTCAAGGTGCTCAAAACCACATTCAAGAAGTTTATTAACCCTTCAGGTGTTTTACAGGAATTTTTGGAATGTTTAAATAAAAACAAACATTTAACTTTTTTTCACACAAAATTTATTTCAGCTCCAATTTGTTTTATTTTACCAAGGGTAACAGGAGAAAATGGACCCCGAAAGTTGTTGTACAATTTGTCCTGAGTACGTTGATACCCCATATGTGGGGATAAACCACTGTTTGGGCGCATGGCAGAGCTCGGAAGGAAAGGAGCGCCATTTGACTTTTCAATGCAAAATTGACTGGAATTGAGATGGGACGCCATGTTGCGTTTGGAGAGCCCCTGATGTGCCTAAACATTGAAACCCCCCACAAGTGACACCATTTTGGAAAGTAGACCCCTTAAGGAACTTATCTAGATGTGTGGTGAGCACTTTGACCCACCAAGTGCTTCATAGAAGTTTATAATGCAGAGCCGTAAAAATAAAAAATCATATTTTTTCACAAAAATTATCTTTTTGCCCCCAATTTTTTATTTTCCCAAGGGTCAGAGAAGAAATTAGACCACAAAAGTTGTTGTGCAATTTGTCCTGAGTACGCTGATACCCCATATGTGGGTGTAAACCATTGTTTGGGCGCATGGCAGAGCTCGGAAGGGAAGGAGCGACATTTGACTTTTCAATGCAAAATTGACTGGAATTGAGATGGGACGCCATGTTGCGTTTGGAGAGCCCCTGATGTGCCTAAACATTGAAACCCCCCACAAGTGACACCATTTTGGAAACTAGACCCCCCAAGGAACTTATCTAGATGTGTTGTGAGAACTTTGAACCCCCAAGTTTTTCACTACAGTTTGTAACGCAGAGCCGTGAAAATAAAAATTCTTTATTTTTTTCACAAAAATGATTTTTTAGTACCCAGTTTTGTATTTTCACAAGGGTTACAGGATAAATTGGACCCCAAAAGTTGTTGTCCAATTTGTCCTGAGTACGCTGATACCCCATATGTGGGGGGGAAGCACTGTTTGGGCGCATGGCAGAGCTCGGAAGGGGAGGAGCGCCATTTGGAATACAGACTTAGATGGATTGGTCTGCAGGCGTCACGTTGCATTTGCAGAGCCCCTGATGTACCCAAACAGTACAAACCCCCCACAAGTGACCCCATATTGGAAACTAGACCTCCCAAGGAACCTATCTAGATGTGTTGTGAGAACTTTGAACCCCCAAGTGTTTCACTGCAGTTTACAACGCAGAGCCGCAAAAATAAAAAAAATCTTATTTTTCCCACAAAAATGATTTTTAGCCCCCCACATTTTTATTTTCCCAAGGATAACAAGAGAACTTGGACCCCAAAAGTTGTTGTCTAATTTGTCCTGAGTACGCTGATACCCCATATGTTGGGGTAAACCCCTGTTTGGGCGCACCGGAGAGCTCGGAAGGGAAGGAGCACTGTTTTACTTTTTCAACGCAGAATTGGCTGGAATTGAGATCGGACGCCATGTCGCGTTTGGAGAGCCCCTGATGTGCCTAAACAATGGAAACCCTCCAATTCTACCTGAAACCCTAACACACCCCTAACCCTAATCCCAACGGTAACCCTAATCACACCCCTAATTCTAATCCCAACCGTAAATATAATCCTAACCCTAACTTTAGCCCCAACCCTAACTTTAGCTCCAACCCTAGCCCCAACCCAACCCCTAACCCTAGCCCCAACCCTAACCCTAGCCCTGATGGGAAAATGGAAATAAATACATTTTTTTAATTTTATTATTTTTCCCTAACTAATGGGGTGATGAAGGGGGGTTTGATTTACTTTTATAGCGTTTTTTATATTGGATTTTTATGATTGGCAGCCGTCACACACTAAAATACGCTTTTTTATAGCAAAAAAGTTTTTGCGTCTCCACATTTTGAGACCTATAATTTTTCCATATTTTGGTTCATAGAGTCATGTGAGGTCTTGTTTTTTGCGGGACGAGTTGACGTTTTTATTGGTAACATTTTTGGACACATGACAGTTTTTGATCACTTTTTATTCCCATTTTTGTGAGGCAGAATGACCAAAAACCAGCTATTCATGAATTTCTTTTGGGGGAGGCGTTTATACCGTTCCGCGTTTGGTAAAGTGGATGAAGCAGTTTTATTCGTCGGGTCAGTACGATTAAAGCGATATCTCATTTATATCATTTTTTTATGTTTTGGCGCTTTTATACGATAAAAGCTATTTTATAGAAAAAATAATTATTTTGGCATCGCTTTCTCAGGACTATAACTTTTTTATTTTTTTGCTTATTATGCTTTGTGGCGGCTCATTTTTTGCGGGACACGATGACGTTTTCAGCTGTATCATGGTTATTTATATCCGTCTTTTTGATCGCGTGTTATTCCACTTTTTGTTCGGCGGTATGATAATAAAGCGTTGTTTTTTGGCTCGTTTTTTTTTTTTTTCTTACGGTGTTCACTGAAGGGGTTAACTAGTGGGACAGTTTTATAGGTCGGGTCGTTACGGACGCGGCGATACTAGATATGTGTACTTTTATTGTTTTGTTTTTTTTAGATAAAGAAATGTATTTATGGGAATAATATATATTTTTTTTATTAATTTTTTTTTTTTTTTACACATGGGGAAATTTTTTTTTTAAACTTTTTTACTTTGTCCCGGGGGGGGCATCACAGATCGCCGATCTTACAGTTTGCACAGCACTCTGTAAGATCGGCGATCTCATTCATCGCTGCAGCGTTACCAAGTGCCTGCAGGCGACCCGGAAGTGCTCCCTGCAGGACCTGGATGCAGCCCCGCGGCCATTTTGGATCCGGGGACTGCAGGGAGAAGACGCTCGGTACACGGTGAGTACATCACCGTGTACCGATCGTCTCAGGGAAGCACGCAGGGAGCCCCCTCCCTGCGCGATGCTTCCCTGTACCGCCGGCACATCGCGATCATGTTTGATCGCGGTGTGCCGGGGGTTAATGTGCCGGGAGCGGTCCGTGACCGCTCCTGGCACATAGTGCCGGATGTCAGCTGCGATATTCAGCTGACACCCGGCCGTGATCGGCCGCGCTCCCCCCGTGAGCGCGGCCGATCGCATATGACGTACTATCCCGTCACTGGGAATTAAGTCCCAGGTCACCTGGACAGGATAGTACGTCATATGGGATTAAGGGGTTAAAGTACTAGACAACGACTTTAAAAATTATATCGCCCCCCCATTCATCAAGTCCTGGTGTTTTCTGGCGGGTCTGGATGAGGGAGCACCTTGAAGGATTCAGACGCTCCCGATTCATTCAGCTGGATTAAGATTTCTGTTAAAGGGAACCTGTCACCCCCCTCAGGCGTTTGTAACTAAAAGAGCCACCTTGTGCAGCACTAATGCTGCATTTCTGACAAGGTGGCTGCACACGCTGAAATAAACGTTTATAAAATGTTCCCCCTCATACCCTGAAATCGCCAGGGAGGCAGGTGTTTCATTCCTAATCAGACGCAGCACAGCCGTCACTCCGGGCCTGTGCGCGCCGGGCTCCGCCTCCTTTATTATATCCGGCGCACTGTAATATACACACACTAGTATAATGTATACACGCTGTAATATACACACACTAGTATAATGTATACGCTGTAATATACACGCACTAGTATAATGTATACGCTGTAATATACACGCACTAGTATAATGTATACACGCTGTAATATACACGCACTAGTATAATGTATACACGCTGTAATATACACACACTGGTATAATGTATACACGCTGTAATATACACGCACTAGTATAATGTATACGCTGTAATACACACACACTGGTATAATGTATACACGCTGTAATATACACGCACTAGTATAATGTATACGCTGTAATACACACACTAGTATAATGTATACACTGTAATATACACACTAGTATAATGTATACGCTGTAATATACACGCACTAGTATAATGTATACACGCTGTAATATACACACTGGTATAATGTATACACGCTGTAATATACACGCACTAGTATAATGTATACGCTGTAATATACACGCACTAGTATAATGTATACGCTGTAATATACGCACTAGTATAATGTATACACGCTGTAATATACACACTAGTATAATGTATACACTGTAATATACACGCACTAGTATAATGTATACGCTGTAATATACACACTAGTATAATGTATACACGCTGTAATATACACACTAGTATAATGTATACACGCTGTAATATACACACACTAGTATAATGTATACACTGTAATATACACACACTAGTATAATGTATACACTGTAATATACACACTAGTATAATGTATACACGCTGTAATATACACACTAGTATAATGTATACACGCTGTAATATACACACTAGTATAATGTATACACGCTGTAATATACACGCACTAGTATAATGTATACACTGTAATATACACACTAGTATAATGTATACACTGTAATATACACACTAGTATAATGTATACACGCTGTAATATACACACACTGGTATAATGTATACACGCTGTAATATACACACACTGGTATAATGTATACACGCTGTAATATACACACACTGGTATAATGTATACACGCTGTAATATACACACACTGGTATAATGTATACACGCTGTAATATACACACACTGGTATGTATACACGCTGTAATATACACACACTAGTATAATGTATACACGCTGTAATATACACACACTAGTATAATGTATACACTGTAATATACACACACTGGTATAATGTATACACGCTGTAATATACACACACTGGTATGTATACACGCTGTAATATACACACTAGTATAATGTATACACGCTGTAATATACACGCACTAGTATAATGTATACACTGTAATATACACACTAGTATAATGTATACACTGTAATATACACACTAGTATAATGTATACACGCTGTAATATACACACACTGGTATAATGTATACACGCTGTAATATACACACTAGTATAATGTATACACGCTGTAATATACACACACTGGTATAATGTATACACGCTGTAATATACACACACTGGTATAATGTATACACGCTGTAATATACACACACTGGTATGTATACACGCTGTAATATATCCACACACGGTGTACACTGCTGTACTGGTGGGCAGAGCCCTGCGCTTATATACCGCCGCTCCTCCAGTATACAGTGACTGCGGTGTCCGGCATACACGGTTCCTATGGGGATCTCGCTCCCCCGCCCGTATACAGCGTGTCCAGGGGCCCACAACTCCCAGCATGCCCTGCCCGTCCCTCCGTGTCTCCGGCCTTCACGGCTTCTTCTCCGTTTTTCCCGCCTTATTTCTGGCGCCAATTTTTTTTTCTAAGTCGAGCAAAGTTTCAACTTCTTTTCCGGTTCGCGGCCACGCCCCATCTACACGATGATTAGCTAAAAGTTAGAGTGGGCGGAGCTCTGAGGTTCATGGTTTGAGTGTCGCTGAGGTGAATTCATGCTTGGTTGGCGCTGACGCGGCATTTCCAGGAGTCGGGACTTTGGTCGGTCGTACGTTATATCGTGATAATCGATGCGATTTATCGTCCTGATTTGAATCCGTGCTCTGATTCACTTTTTTTTAATCGATGTTATTTTTAAATAATCTCCTTCAGTGTTTCAGTTCTGCCCGATGTCTAGCTCTCTGCTTGCTGTCAGTGAATGGAAACCTTCGCATTGTGTTCTCCAGTGCGGACCGAGGCTTCCGCTGTGTCGGGGCCTCAGTATTCCTTCTCTGCTGGTCTTTAGGATGGAATTGTGTTTCTAGTCACTGCCAGCAGCAGACATATTGAAGATGGCGGTAAATCCGGTATATTGGGGAGCTGCAGGTCTTTCCTAATGTCATTTTCTTATTTCTTTGTTGCAGGAACCGTGCGACGTCCGATCCACCATGGAGGACGATCAGAAGGTGCGTAGAGCGGATTCCGGCCGCGTGTCTGACGTAGCGCCGCGCTGTAACACGTTTGCTTCTTATTTCAGGAGAACGCCGTGTACCCGATAAACCTGCGGATCCCCCGCTCTCCGTCCAAGCCCCCGGCCTCTTCGGTATTAATGGAGTCACAGCGAGCAGCCGTCAATTTACAAACCCCGACCAAACCCTGCAACAGTAACAGCGACCCCTGGACGCCGACCGCAAACCTAAAAATGCTGATCAGCGCAGCGAGCCCGGAGATCAGGAACCGGGAGCGCGAAATCCTGGAGGTAAGCACAGAGCCGTGCCGTAAAATATGGCCGCCATACTTTACTCTGCAGCGTCTGAGCTACCATCGCACAGTCCCCCTATTCATTACCCGACTGCTCCGTTATAGGGCACAGTAGTGATCAGTGACCATTCATCTCTCCAAACTCCTCAGGGTAAGGAGTCTGCTCCTCATACTTTATACTGCAGCATCTGCACTACCATCGCATGATCCCCCTATTCATTACCTGACTGCTCAGTTATAGGGCACAGTAGTGATCAGTGACCATTCATCTCTCCAAAGTCCTCAGGAGTCTGCTCCTCATACTTTACACTGCAGCATCTGCACTACCATCGCATGATCCTCCTATTCATTACCTGACTGCTCAGTTATAGGGCACAGTAGTGATCAGTGACCATTCATCTTCCCATCCCCCCAGGATCAGGAGTCTGCTCCTCATACTCTATACTGCAGCATCTGCACTACCATCGCATGATCCCCCTATTCATTACCTGACTGCTCAGTTATAGGGCACAGTAGTGATCAGTGACCATTCATCTTCCCATCCCCCCAGGATCAGGAGTCTGCTCCTCATACTTTATACTGCAGCATCTGCACTACCATCGCATGATCCCCCTATTCATTACCCGACTGCTCCGTTATAGGGCACAGTAGTGATCAGTGACCATTCATCTCTCCAAAGTCCTCAGGAGTCTGCTCCTCATACTTTACACTGCAGCATCTGCACTACCATCGCATGATCCTCCTATTCATTACCCTACTGCTCCGTTATAGGGCACAGTAGTGATCAGTGACCATTCATCTTCCCATCCCCCCAAGATCTGGAGTCTGCTCCTCTTACTTTAAACTGCAGCATCTGCACTACCATCGCATGATCCCCCTATTCATTACCCGACTGCTCCGCTATAGGGCACAGTAGTGATCCCATCACCCCTGGATCAGGAGTCTGCTCCTCATACTTTACACTGCAGCTTTGCTTGTTCAGATTGACCTCATAAACTCTGCAGGTAAATGTAATTGCTTCTCATAGAAAAACAAAATAACCTGATACTGACCGAGCACCCCCCATAGCCCTAAACAATAAAACACCTGATTGTTCAGAATGTCTCCTCCTCCGAACTGCCCTGTTATCTGGAATCTCAAAAAAAAGAAAAAACTCCTAAACATGCGGAATCCTCCCATCGCTTCCTGCGCAGTATTGGGGCGTCTCTACTGCTTTCTACAACCATCTGATGCGGCTGCACCCATCATCAGGCGCCGCCAAACTGGGCTGCAACTCTTCTCCCTTGGGGAACATCCATCCCCAATAACCCCTTTGCGACCAGATGGTTTTTTTTTTGTTTTGTTTTTTTTTTTTTTTCTCATGAACCACAACTTGATTTTGAGTCAACATGGCTATTTGAGGGCTTGTTTGCTGTGGGACGAGATTTTTTTTTTTTTATTATTGACACCTATCATTTTACTGTATTTATATGTTTATCCCATTTTGCAGTGCATTATATTGATAAAACGGTAAAAAAAAAAAAAAAAAATTGCACGGTTTCTTTATTTTATTTTTTAATTGCTTTTCATAGAATTATGTTGAGCTTCCAAATGGCAATTCTGGCGGTTCTGTGTTGTTGATGTTGTTTTTTTTTTTTTTCTCTGTACAACATTAACTATACAGATTTAATATTTTCATAGATTAAATAAACTGTTACGGACGCAGCAATAACAAATATTTATTTTTTAAATTATTCGCTGGTGAACTGGGAAAATAGTGAGAAAATATATAAATAAAAAAAATACATACATACAGTGTGTATCTATGTATAAATATATATATATATGTTTAAATATATCTATATATATAATTGTCTAAGGGTTTTTCCGTCTGTCTGTCTGTCTGTCTGTCCTGGAAATCCCGGCTCTCTGATTGGTCGAGGCCGCCAGGCCTCGACCAATCAGAGACCGACACAGCATCGACGTAGAAATCCCGCGTCTCTGATTGGTCGAGGCCGCCAGGCCTCGACCAATCAGCAACGGGCACAGCGACGATGATGTCATAAAGGACGTAGACATCCCGTGTCTCTGATTGACACTTCTGTATTGATCAGTCCTCCTGACACTTCTATATTGATCAGTCCTCCTGATACCTCTATATTGATCAGTCCTCCTGACACTTCTATATTGATCAGTCCTCCTGACACTTCTATATTGATCAGTCCTCCTGACACTTCTATATTGATCAGTCCTCCTGACACTTCTATATTGATCAGTCCTCCTGACACTTCTATATTGATCAGTCCTCCTGACACTTCTATATTGATCAGTCCTCCTGACACTTCTATATTGATCAGTCCTCCTGACACTTCTATATTGATCAGTCCTCCTGATACCTCTATATTGATCAGTCCTCCTGACACTTCTATATTGATCAGTCCTCCTGATACCTCTATATTGATCAGTCCTCCTGACACTTCTATATTGATCAGTCCTCCTGATACCTCTATATTGATCAGTCCTCCTGACACTTCTATATTGATCAGTCCTCCTGATACCTCTATATTGATCAGTCCTCCTGACACTTCTGTATTGATCAGTCCTCCTGACACTTCTATATTGATCAGTCCTCCTGATACTTCTATATTGATCAGTCCTCCTGACACCTCTATATTGATCAGTCCTCCTGACACTTCTGTATTGATCAGTCCTCCTGACACTTCTATATTGTTCAGTCCTCCTGATACCTCTATATTGATCAGTCCTCCTGACACTTCTATATTGATCAGTCCTCCTGACATTCTATATTGATCAGTCCTCCTGACACTTCTGTATTGATCAGTCCTCCTGACACTTCTATATTGATCAGTCCTCCTGACACTTCTATATTGATCAGTCCTCCTGATACCTCTATATTGATCAGTCCTCCTGACACTTCTATATTGATCAGTCCTCCTGACACTTCTGTATTGATCAGTCCTCCTGACACTTCTGTATTGATCAGTCCTCCTGACACTTCTGTATTGATCAGTCCTCCTGACATTCTATATTGATCAGTCCTCCTGACACTTCTATATTGATCAGTCCTCCTGATACCTCTATATTGATCAGTCCTCCTGACACTTCTATATTGATCAGTCCTCCTGACACTTCTATATTGATCAGTCCTCCTGACACTTCTGTATTGATCAGTCCTCCTGACACTTCTATATTGATCAGTCCTCCTGACACTTCTATATTGATCAGTCCTCCTGATACCTCTATATTGATCAGTCCTCCTGACACTTCTATATTGATCAGTCCTCCTGACACTTCTGTATTGATCAGTCCTCCTGACACTTCTGTATTGATCAGTCCTCCTGACACTTCTGTATTGATCAGTCCTCCTGATACCTCTGTATTGATCAGTCCTCCTGATACCTCTGTATTGATCAGTCCTCCTGACACTTCTGTATTGATCAGTCCTCCTGACACTTCTGTATTGATCAGTCCTCCTGACACTTCTGTATTGATCAGTCCTCCTGACACTTCTGTATTGATCAGTCCTCCTGACACTTCTGTATTGATCAGTCCTCCTGACACTTCTGTATTGATCAGTCCTCCTGACACTTCTATATTGATCAGTCCTCCTGATACCTCTATATTGATCAGTCCTCCTGACACTTCTATATTGATCAGTCCTCCTGACACTTCTATATTGATCAGTCCTCCTGATACCTCTATATTGATCAGTCCTCCTGACACTTCTATATTGATCAGTCCTCCTGACACTTCTATATTGATCAGTCCTCCTGACACTTCTATATTGATCAGTCCTCCTGATACCTCTATATTGATCAGTCCTCCTGATACCTCTATATTGATCAGTCCTCCTGATACCTCTATATTGATCAGTCCTCCTGATACCTCTACATTGATCAGTCCTCCTGACACTTCTATATTGATCAGTCCTCCTGACACTTCTATATTGATCAGTCCTCCTGACACTTCTATATTGATCAGTCCTCCTGACACTTCTATATTGATCAGTCCTCCTGACACTTCTATATTGATCAGTCCTCCTGACACTTCTATATTGATCAGTCCTCCTGACACTTCTATATTGATCAGTCCTCCTGATACCTCTATATTGATCAGTCCTCCTGATACCTCTATATTGATCAGTCCTCCTGATACCTCTATATTGATCAGTCCTCCTGATACCTCTACATTGATCAGTCCTCCTGACACTTCTATATTGATCAGTCCTCCTGACACTTCTATATTGATCAGTCCTCCTGATACCTCTATATTGATCAGTCCTCCTGACACTTCTATATTGATCAGTCCTCCTGACACTTCTGCATTGATCAGTCCTCCTGACACTTCTGCATTGATCAGTCCTCCTGACACTTCTATATTGATCAGTCCTCCTGACACTTCTATATTGATCAGTCCTCCTGATACCTCTATATTGATCAGTCCTCCTGATACCTCTATATTGATCAGTCCTCCTGATACCTCTATATTGATCAGTCCTCCTGATACCTCTATATTGATCAGTCCTCCTGACTCTTTTATATTGATCAGTCCTCCTGACACTTCTGTATTGATCAGTCCTCCTGATACCTCTATATTGATCAGTCCTCCTGACATTTCTATATTGATCAGTCCTCCTGATCTATATATATAATTGTCTAAGGGTTTTTCCGTATGTCTGTCTATCCGTCTGTCCAGGAAATCCCGCGTCTCTGATTGGCGGCCTCGACCAATCAGACGCGCACAACGACGATGATGTCATAATGGTTGCCATGGCGACGATGATGTCATAAAGGTCGCACAACAGACAACCATACACAAATATGCACAAATCATCATTGGCCATATACTACGGGGACATGTATATTCTAGAATACCCGATGCGTTAGAATCGGGCCACGACCAATCAGCAACGGGCACAGCGACGATGATGTCACAATGGTTGCCATGGCGACGATGATGTCATAAAGGTTGCCTCGACCAATCAGCGACGGGCACAGTCTGCCGCGAATTCTGGAATCATCATTGTCCATATATTACAGGGACATGCATATTCTAGAATACCCGATGCGTTAGAATCGGGCCACGACCAATCAGCAACGGGCACAGCGACGATGATGTCATAATGGTTGCCATGGCGACGATGATGTCAAAGGCATAGTCTGCCGCGGATTCTGGAATCATCATTGTCCATATACTACGGCAGTGTTCCCCAACTCTGGTCCTCAAGAGCCACCAACAGGTCGTGTTTTCAAGATTTCCTTAGTATTGCACAGGTGATGGAATTATTGCCTGTGCAGGTGATGCAATTATCACCTGTGCAATACTAAGGAAATCCTGAAAACATGACCCGTTGGTGGCTCTTGAGGACCGGAGTTGGGGAACACTGTACTACGGGGACATGCATATTCTAGGATACCCGATGCGTTAGAATCGGGCCACAATCTAGTATATGTATAAATATATATATATATATATATATATATATATATATATATATATATATATATATATATATATATATATATATATATATATACTAGATTGTGGCCCGATTCTAACGCATCGGGTATATATACACTAGATTGTGGCCCGATTCTAACGCATCGGGTATTCTAGAATACGCATGTCCCCGTAGTATATGGACAATGATGATTCCAGAATTCGCGGCAGATTATGCCCATCGCTGATTGGTCGAGGCAACCTTTATGACATCATCGTCGCCATGGCAACCATTATGACATCTACGTCGATACTGTGCCCGTCGCTGAATCAGAAACGTGGGATTTCTACGTCCTTTATGACATCATCGTCGCTGATTGGTCGAGGCCTGGTGGCCTCGACCAATCAGAGACGCGGGATTTCTACGTCGATACTGTGCCCGTCGCTGATTGGTCGAGGCCTGGCGGCCTCGACCAATCAGGGACGTGGGATTTCCAGGACAGACAGACAGAAAGACAGACAGACAGACGGAAAAACCCTTAGACAATTATATATATAGAAGAAGATATATATATTATAACCCCAGTGAAAACCTCTGGAATCTTACCAGGAGGATGATGGAAGTCAGAAGCCATCAAACAAAGAAGAACTTACATAGTTACATAGTTATTAACCCCTTTACCCCCAAGGGTGGTTTGCACGTTAATGACCAGGCCAATTTTTACAATTCTGACCACTGTCCCTTTATGAGGTTATAACTCCGAAACGCTTCAACGGATCCTGGTGATTCTGACATTGTTTTCTCGTGACATATTGTACTTCATGATAGTGGTAAAATTTCTTTGATAGTACCTGCGTTTATTTGTGAAAAAAACGGAAATTTGGCGAAAATTTTGAAAATTTCGCAATTTTCAAACTTTGAATTTTTATGCAATTAAATCACAGAGATATGTCACACAAAATACTTAATAAGTAACATTTCCCACATGTCTCCTTTACATCAGCATAATTTTGGAACCAATTTTTTTTTTTGTTAGGGAGTTATAAGGGTTAAAAGTTGACCAGCAATTTCTCATTTTTACAACACCATTTTTTTTTAGGGACCACGTCTCATTTGAAGTCATTTTGAGGGGTCTATATGATAGAAAATGCCCAAGTGTGACACCATTCTAAAAACTGCACCCCTCAAGGTGCTCAAAACCACATTCAAGAAGTTTATTAACCCTTCAGGTGTTTAATAGGAATTTTTGGAATGTTTAAATAAAAATGAACATTTAACTTTTTTACACAAAAAATTTACTTCAGCTCCAATTTGTTTTATTTTACCAAGGGTAACAGGAGAAATTGGACCCAAAAAGTTGTTGTCCAATTTGTCCTGAGTACGCTGATACCCCATATGTGGCAGTAAACCACTGTTTGGGCGCATGGGAGAGCTCGGAAGGGAAGGAGCGCTATTTGACTTTTCAATGCAAACTTGACAGGAATTGAGATGGGACGCCATGTTGCGTTTGGAGAGCCACTGATGTGCCTAAACATTGAAACCCCCCACAAGTGACACCATTTTGGAAAGTAGACCCCCTAAGGAACTTATCTGGATGTGTGGTGAGCACTTTGACCCACCAAGTGCTTCACAGAAGTTTATAATGCAGAACCGTAAAAATAAAAAATCATATTTTTTCACAAAAATTATATTTTTGCCCCCAATTTTTTATTTTTCCAAGGGTAAGAGAAGAAATTGGACCTCAAAAGTTGTTGTCCAATTTGTCCTGAGTACGCTGATACCCCATATGTGGCAGTAAACCACTGTTTGGGCGCATGGGAGAGCTCGGAAGGGAAGGAGCGCAGTTTGACTTTTCAATGCAAAATTGACAGAAATTGAGATGGGACGCCATGTTGCGTTTGGAGAGCCACTGATGTGCCTAAACATTGAAACCCCCCACAAGTGACACCATTTTGGAAAGTAGACCCCCTAAGGAACTTATCTAGAGGTGTGGTGAGCACTTTGACCCACCAAGTGCTTCACAGAAGTTTATAATGCAGAACCGTAAAAATAAAAAATCATATTTTTTCACAAAAATTATATTTTTGCCCCCAATTTTTTATTTTTCCAAGGGTAAGAGAAGAAATTGGACCTCAAAAGTTGTTGTCCAATTTGTCCCGAGTACGCTGATACCCCATATGTGGCAGTAAACCACTGTTTGGGCGCATGGGAGAGCTCGGAAGGGAAGGAGCGCCGTTTGACTTTTCAATGCAAAATTGACAGGAATTGAGATGGGACGCCATGTTGCGTTTGGAGAGCCACTGATGTGCCTAAACATTGAAACCCCCCACAAGTGACACCATTTTGGAAAGTAGACCCCCTAAGGAACTTATCTGGATGTGTGGTGAGCACTTTGACCCACCAAGGGCTTCACAGAAGTTTATAATGCAGAGCCATAAAAATAAAACAAAATTTTTTTCCCACAAAAATTATTTTTTAGCCCCCAGTTTTGTATTTTCCCTAGGGTAAGAGGAGAAATTGGACCACAAAAGTTGTTGTCCAATTTGTCCTGAGTACGCTGATACCCCATATGTGGGGGGGAACCACCGTTTGGGCGCATGGGAGGGTTCGGAAGGGAAGGAGCGCCATTTGGAATGCAGACTTAGATGGAATGGTCTGCAGGCGTCACATTGCGTTTGCAGAGCCTCTAATGTACCTAAACAGTAGAAACCCCCCACAAGTGACACCATTTTGGAAAGTAGACCCCCTAAGGAACTCATCTTGATGTGTTGTGAGAGCTTTGAACCCCCAAGTATTTCACTACAGTTTATAACGCAGAGCCATGCAAATAAAAAATATTTTTTTTTCCACAAAAATTATATTTTAGCCCCCAGTTTTGTATTTTTCCAAGGTTAGCAGGAGAAATTGGACCCTAAATGTTGTTGTCCAATTTGTCCTGAGTACGCTGATACCCGATATGTGGGGGGGAACCACCGTTTGGGCGCATGGGAGGGCTCGGAAGGGAAGGAGCATCATTTGGAATGCAGACTTAGATGGATTGGTCTGCAGGCGTCACATTGCGTTTGCAGAGCCCCTAATGTACCTAAACAGTAGAAACCCCCCACAAGTGACACCATTTTGGAAAGTAGACCCCCTAAGGAACTCATCTTGATGTGTTGTGAGAACTTTGAACCCCCAAGTGTTTCACTACAGTTTATAACGCAGAGCCGTGAAAATAAAAAATCTTTTTGTTTTCCCACAAAAATTATTTTTTAGCCCCCAGTTTTGTATTTTCCCAAGGGTAACAGGAGAAATTGGTCCACAAAAGTTGTTGTCCAATTTGTCCTGAGTACGCTGATACCCGATATGTGGGGGGGAACCACCGTTTGGGCGCATGGGAGGGCTCGGAAGGGAAGGAGCATCATTTGGAATGCAGACTTAGATGGATTGGTCTGCAGGCGTCACATTGCGTTTGCAGAGCCCCTAATGTACCTAAACAGTAGAAACCCCCCACAAGTGACCCCATATTGGAAACTAGACCCCTCAATGAACTTATCTAGATGTGTTGTGAGAACTTTGAACCCCCAAGTGTTTCACTACAGTTTATAACGCAGAGCCGTGAAAATAAAAAATCTTTTTGTTTTCCCACAAAAATTATTTTTTAGCCCCCAGTTTTGTATTTTCCCAAGGGTAACAGGAGAAATTGGTCCACAAAAGTTGTTGTCCAATTTGTCCTGAGTACGCTGATACCCGATATGTGGGGGGGAACCACCGTTTGGGCGCATGGGAGGGCTCGGAAGGGAAGGAGCATCATTTGGAATGCAGACTTAGATGGATTGGTCTGCAGGCGTCACATTGCGTTTGCAGAGCCCCTAATGTACCTAAACAGTAGAAACCCCCCACAAGTGACCCCATATTGGAAACTAGACCCCTCAATGAACTTATCTAGATGTGTTGTGAGAACTTTGAACCCCCAAGTGTTTCACTACAGTTTATAACGCAGAGCCGTGAAAATAAAAAATCTTTTTGTTTTCCCACAAAAATTATTTTTTAGCCCCCAGTTTTGTATTTTCCCAAGGGTAACAGGAGAAATTGGTCCACAAAAGTTGTTGTCCAATTTGTCCTGAGTACGCTGATACCCCATATGTTGGGGTAAACCCCTGTTTGGGCACACAGGAGAGCTCGGAAGGGAAGGAGCACTGTTTTACTTTTTCAACGCAGAATTGGCTGGAATTGAGATCGGACGCCATGTCGTGTTTGGAGAGCCCCTGATGTGCCGAAACAGTGGAAACCCCCCAATTATAACTGAAACCCTAATCTAAACACACCCCTAACCCTAATTCCAACGGTAACCCTAACCACACCTCTAACCCTGACACACCCCTAACCCTAATCCCAACCCTATTCCCAACTGTAAATGTAATCTAAACCCTAACCCTAACTTTAGCCCCAACCCTAACTGTAGCCCCAACCCTAACCCTAACCCTAATCCTAGCCCTAACCCTAGCCCTAACCCTAACCCTAGCCCTAACCCTAACCCTAGCCCTAACCCTAGCCCTAACCCTAGCCCTAGCCCTAACCCTAGCCCTAACCCTAGCCCTAACCCTAGCCCTAACCCTAGCCCTAACCCTAACCCTAACCCTAGCCCTAGCCCTAACCCTAGCCCTAACCCTAGCCCTAATGGGAAAATGGAAATAAATACATTTTTTTTTATTTTTCCCTAACTAAGGGGGTGATGAAGGGGGGTTTGATTTACTTTTATAGCGAGTTTTTTAGCGGATTTTTATGATTGGCAGCCGTCACACACTGAAAGACCCTTTTTATTGCAAAAAATATTTTTTGCAATACCACATTTTGAGAGCTATAATTTTTCCATATTTTGGTCCACAGAGTCATGTGAGGTCTTGTTTTTTGCGGGACGAGTTGACGTTTTTATTGAAAACATTTTTGGGCACGTGACATTTTTTTATCGCTTTTTATTCCGATTTTTGTGAGGAAGAATGACCAAAAGCCAGCTATTCATGAATTTCTATTGGGGGAGGCGTTTATACCGTTCCGCGTTTGGTAAAATTGATAAATCAGTTTTATTCTTCGGGTCAGTACGATTACAGCGATACCTCATTTATATCATTTTTTTATGGTTTGGTGCTTTTATACGATAAAAACTATTTTACAGAAAAAATAATTATTTTTGCATCGCTTTATTCTCAGGACTATAACTTTTTTATTTTTTTGCTGATGATGCTGTATGGCGGCTCTTTTTTTGCGGGACAATATGACGCTTTCAGCGGTACCATGGTTATTTATATCTGTCCTTTTGATCGCGTGTTATTCCACTTTTTGTTCGGCGGTATGATAATAAAGCGTTGTTTTTTGCCTCGTTTTTTTTTTTTTTTTCTTACGGTGTTTACTGAAGGGGTTAACTAGTGGGCCAGTTTTATAGGTCGGGCCGTTACGGACGCGGCGATACTAAATATGTGTACTTTTATTGTTTTTTTTTTTTTTATTTAGATGAAGAAATGTATTTATGGGAATAATATTTTTTTTTTTTTTTCATTATTTTGGAATATTTTTTTTTATTTTTTTTACACATTTGGAAATTTTTTTTTTTACTTCTTTACTTTGTCCCAGGGGGGGACATCACAGATCAGTGATCTGACAGTTTGCACAGCACTCTGTCAGATCACTGATCTGATAGGAGTGCAGGCTGCTTCACAGTGCCTGCTCTGAGCAGGCTCTGTGAAGCCACCTCCCTCCCTGCAGGACCCGGATCCGCGGCCATCTTGGATCCGGGGCTCGAGCAGGGAGGGAGGTGAGGAGACCCTCGCAGCAACGCGATCACATCGCGTTGCTGCGGGGGGCTCAGGGAAGCCCGCAGGGAGCCCCCTCCCTGCGCGGTGCTTCCCTGTACCGCCGGCACATCGCGATCATCTTTGATCGCGGTGTGCCAGGGGTTAATGTGCCGGGGGCGGTCCGTGACCGCTCCTGGCACATAGTGCCGGATGTCAGCTGCGATAAGCAGCTGACACCCGGCCGCGATCGGCCGCGCTCCCCCCGTGAGCGCGGCCGATCGGCTATGACGTACTATCCCGTCCAGGGTCAGATAAGCCCAGGGCACCTCGACGGGATAGTACGTCTAAGGTCACAGAGGGGTTAAGGTTGAAGGAAGACTTTAAGTCCATCTAGTTCAACCCATAGCCTAACCTAACTTGCCCTAACATGTTGATCCAGAGGAAGGCAAAAAAAACCCATGTGGCAAAGAGTAAGCTCCACACTGGTGAAAAAAATTCCTTCCCGACTCCACATACGGCAATCAGACTAGTTCCCTGGATCAACACCCTATCAAGGAATCTAGTAAATATACCCTGTAACATTATACTTTTCAAGAAATGTATCCAGTCCCCTCTTAAATTTAAGTAATGAATCACTCATTACAACATCATACAGCAGAGAGTTCCATAGTCTCACTGCTCTTACAGTAAAGAATCTGCGTCTGTGATTATGCTTAAACCTTTTTTCCTCCAAACGTAGAGGATGCCCCCTTGTCCCTGTTTCAGGTCTATGATTAAAAAGATCATCAGAAAGGTCTTTGTACTGTCCCCTCATATATTTATACATTAACATAAGATCACCCCTTAGTCTTCCTTTTTCCAAACTAAATAGCCCCAAGTGTAATAACCTATCTTGGTATTGCAGACCCCCCAGTCCTCTAATAACCTTGGTCGCTCTTCTCTGCACCCGCTCCAGTTCAGCTATGTCTTTCTTATACACCGGAGACCAGAACTGCTTACATTTTTGCGCCAGGAGCAGTGTGAAGCACTCGTGGTACACACGCCCATACGCATGAAAGCTGTGATTAAAAATCATGGTTATTCCACAAAATATTGATTTCTGAACGGAGTTAAAGCATTAGTATTGTTGTGTCTAAATGATTATGAACTTGTTTTTTTTTTTTTTTTTTTGCAGTATTTGAGGTCTGAAAGCACTGGGTTGTTGTTGTTTTTTTTTTTTTTTTTCCAATTTTAACCATTTTTCTTTACATTTTACTCAAAAGTATACCTATAGAGAGAAAAATAAGACAAACTGAACATTTTGCAGTGGTCTCTTAGTTTTTGCCAGAGCTCTATATAATTTTTTTTTTCTTTTCCCTTTCTTGTCTCTTATGGGACTTTGATCCTGTGATCATTTAATCACTGGTTCTATTTAATGCAGTTCTGTAGTGTTGCCTGTGGCTGGACTTCATGAGAGTTTATAGTTGGTGGTAACGGGGGGGGGGGGGGGGGGTTTACAGTGAGCCCCCAGCTGTCATAGCTATCCATTAGCTCCCATAGATCACTTTGAGGGGAGGGGGGTGATGAGCACCGGAATGGTTAATGCCATTTAAATGCCGCTGTTGGTGATAGACAGTGGAATTTTAAATGGTTAAATATCAGCAATTGGCACAGGCTCAGGTGTATGTCGGCCGGCACCTGCCATTTTTATGAGCCAGGGCGTCCTGTGTCTGCAAGGGGTTGCAGGGTTAAATGCTGTGTGTACCACCTTTGCAATGTAGCTTTCCCAGATGTAAGATCCAATTAGCCCCCCATGGAGAGACCACCTGTGCCGCTCCGTTACCACCTTCTCAGCCACTTGCTGCAGGACGTGAGACAACAGTCACATCCTCGCTAACGAGACTCTTGTAGATAGTACACATCAGCAGACATCGTGCTTGTGCCTCATTCCCGGGATCGTTTCCACATGAACATCAGAAGATGTCAGATGTTTGGTTTAAAAAAAATTGTTTTTTGAATTTTCCACTAATCTTTATTATTATTAATATTATTATTAATTATAGTATGTTTATTTTTAAAAAGTCTTTGAATTTTCTACTAATCTATATTATTATTATTAATGTTTTATTAATTATTATTTTTTACATTTTAGGAACAGTTTTCAGGTGACGAGCTTGAGAAAACGATGCCAAGCCGCAAGGAGAAAAGTCTAGGGTTGCTGTGCCATAAATTTCTCAACCGATTACCCGATTACCCGAATCCGGCGATGAACAACAGTATCTGCCTGGATGAGGTCGCTGGAGAATTAAGTGAGTGACCGTTGTTTGCTTAATTCCTTTGAATTAATAAATGTGTCTACATGAAGTTCTGTTGCTAATGGCAACCGATTCCATTGTATCTGTTACATTCTCTAATATTTAAATAAAGAAACCACAGTAAACAACAAGTCGCCAAAAGTCCGAGCTCGTAGTATCAGATCATCGGCATAAAAAACTGCGACATGTGTAACCTCAGCTTCACATATCAGATCTACGGTGTTACGGCGCAGCTTATGTAATATTATCCACAGTGTTGACAGAATATTGCCATTAGATGCAAAAAAAATTTTCCTTCTGCACATTTTGAGTGGATTTCACCCTTTACAATGTGAAATCTGCATGTAATATAGTGGATTTTGCTGCAAATCCACAATAAATTCCTTTACGGATTTTTAGACTATAAGACCGGCGCCCCAAAGCCGCTACATCATGATTGAATCCTCTTTCCATTATTTTCATTTTTTTTTGCGAGCAATTTTATATAATATATATATATGTGTGTGTGTGTGTGTGTGTGTATATATATGTGTATATATATATATATATATATATATATATATATATATATATATATATATATATATATATAAAATCTTTAACCCCTTCCTTTCTTGCTCCATAATTTGTTTCTCTGATGATGCTCATTTCTCCCCATAGGTGGCAAAATAAGGGGATGAAAATGTCCTAGATACGCCAAAAAGAGCCACGCAGAAAAACCTCTTAACTGGAAAAAGATATACATTTTTAGAGAACCATAACTTTTATTATTGTTTTTTTTTTTTTTTTCAAAGTTCAGAAAAGCCATGAAACTAATAATAATTAAAAACAAAGAAAAAGTACAAGTTTGGATCGCCAGACATTAAGAATTCTGATAACTTTTAATGCATAATCAACACTAAAAAAAAAAAAATAAAGTAAAAACTAATCTCAGAGCACTTAGCATTTTCTTGCCCTGTTCTTCAATACATTGTATGGTAAAATTAATGGCGTCCTTCAAAACTACAACTCTTCGTGCAAAACTCAAGTCCTCATGTGGCTATGTTGACAGAAAAAAAAGATGATTGCTCTTGGAATAAGGGGTAGAAAAATAAAAACGCAAAAAAATTTTTAACTAAAAATGGATTTGTCCTTTCTGGGTTAAAGTAATTACAATATTGTGTGAAATTGTGATGTCATATGAGTTAATAGAACCAAATTATAAGTAAAAGTCCAGAGAGATAAAATGGCCGATTTATCCTGCTGAAATTGGACATCTGTGCAAAAAGAAAAAGAAATTGAGAAATGCCACTTTGTGTTCTGTACACATTTCCTTCAGATAGACACTCCTTTCTCTGCCTTTACTTGTATGTACTATGTTGGGCCATTGTATCCTATTATCTTTACAATGTATGTTCCATTAATGGAGAAGTATGAGCTCAGAAGAGGAAATACTGACCCCAATGTTTTCTGAGTGAGCCCCCCCAGTGAGTGAGGAATTTCTCACTTCTGATAGGATGCAATTCACAATAGGAGCATTAGGTGGCGCTTGTGTTCCAGTCCCTCTTGCATTGATGCGGAACCTTCTGCTGATGCCTCTGATTTCCTAACTAATTAATTTGCCGTTAGTAAAGTTAGAATATTCTCGTTATGTATGAATATACATTTTATTTACAATTCTGTTCACATCTTTCTTAGTTCATTTTCTAGTCGATGACCATTGGGGTTGACCGCACACTTTTTTTTTTTTTTTTAGGGTCCACTCATTGCTTTTTACAGCAACGTGGTGGTTGAGCATGTGCTCTGCCGATCTGTTGTAATGGCGCAGAACAGAGCACTTTTATCACTATCAGACCACGACTGATCAGCAAGTGATAGATGACACCTTGTTTAACCCCTTTTAATATGGTTGTTACCGATTTCCTCTTCTTAGGTGTGGAGCGTAGACGGATATACGACATTGTCAATGTACTAGAGAGCTTGCACATGGTCAGCCGCCTCGCCAAAAACAAATACATCTGGCACGGGCGCAAAAACCTCCACCAGACCTTCGGCCTGTTGAGACGAGTTGGAGAGGAGAACAAATACGCAGAACAGATCCTGCACCTGAAAAAACGAGAGCAGGAAGAGGCGGAGGCAGGGGACGACGGATCAATGCCAAAATCGCTGGTGAAACAGGCGGAGGTCAGCTTCGTGGAGCTGCCGGGGTTGGAGTTCAGAGCCGGTGAGTGCCGATCTAAATCCTTCCGCTGCTGCTGCGGTCAGAGCCACCTCAGTAGGACACGTTCAGTATTTGGTCAGTATTTTACATAAGTATTTGTAAGCTATAATCAGGAGTGGAACAATCAGAGGAAAAGTATAATAGAAACCCGTCACCAGTTCTGTATTTCTCACCCACTCCTGGTTTTGGCTTACAAATACTGACCAAATACTAAGCGTGGCCTAAGGCTTTGACCCAGCGCTGGAAAGGTTCTCATCATATGGGAAACATGTCCCCATTCTCCAAACAATGATGTGCTCTTTACTATAAGGTGAACGTCAGCAAAAAAGAATTTATTTAATCTTCATTTGTTGTCAATAATATCTAAACTTTGTATTTTTTTATTTTAGTTCTTGGTTGTCGCTGAATGGGAATATTCATACGAGTAGTGACCGGGTCTCCCTCCTGACCTTATACTTGTATACCTCCCAATTTCTAATTCAGTTTAGACATTATCTCTGAGAACAATGAGGTCTGTACAATGTTTCCATTCACTGACAAGTAGCCATCTTTAAAATGATGTTTAATTGAAACGCAAAGTCTTTTAGAAAGTTGCCGGACTTTTCAATATGCCATGATTAAGTTCCATAGATAATGAATGGTGAGGAGGTGCCCATGTTCCCCCTCCGCTGCATTCAGACCAGGGCTCTGTGGACCCCCAGCAATCATTATCCCTTATCCTAGAGGTAGGGGATAACTTTATTTCTCGAGGAAATTCTTTTAACACCATTCTTGTTCTTCTTCTTTTCATGTTCAGCTTCTGTTAACAGCAGGAAGGAGAAGTCGTTGCGAGTGATGAGTCAGAGGTTCGTTATGCTTTTCCTCGTGTCGACACCGCAGATCGTCAGCCTGGACATTGCGGCTAAAATCCTAATTGGAGAAGATCAGCTGGAAGATTTAGATAAAAGCAAATTCAAAAGTGAGAAACTTTCTAAGGCTCTTCTTACTATTCGTTCTAATCTGAACCGGGAAAGTTCCTGATTGCCATAGACTTTGCAAATGCAAAAAAAAAGGCGTATACCGAAGATGAGACGTGAGAAGACTATTGATGTCTATGAATACGGAATATTCTTATCATCCAGAAATGAAAAATCTATATTGATGAGTGTAAATGCACATGTGGCTGATTTTTGTTGCCGAGGTTTCTGCCTCTGAAATCCGTTCCGTACATGTGAATTTTTATTTCTGCAGCGAGTGCTTGGATTTCAGATGAATTGCAGAGTCCCAGAAATTTCTGCAACAAATGTGCCGGATACTTTAGAGCAGAGGTCCCCAACTCCAGTCCTCAAGGCCCACCAACAGGTCATGTTTTCAGGATTTCCTTAGTCTTGCCCAGGTAATAATTGCATCACCTGTGCAATGCAAAGGAAATCCTGAAAACATGACCTGTTGGTGGGCCTTGAGGACTGGAGTTGGGGACCTCTGCTTTAGAGGGTTTGCTATAATATCTCCAGCGTATAGGGAGGACAAACCGAACATGAGGGTCATAAAAAATAATGGGACAAAAATTGAAAGTATTGAAAACAATATTTGAGACAAGCAATAAAAAAAGTTTAGGCAATAAATGATACTTTCAGCACATAAAAGTACCTGCAACCACAAAACAGACCAATTGTGAGAAACAATTGACAAATAGAAAAACTTGATGAGTGAGTGGTACAGAAATCAGGATGTATAACTGAATGTAAATGTCAGAGATATGCTAGTAAAAACACTCACAAAATACCATTTATTGCCTAAACTTTTTTGTTTGTCTCAATAAATATTTTTTTTCATACTTTCAATTTTTGTCCCATCATTTTTTATGACCCTCATGTTCGGTTTGTCCTCCCTACACACTGGTTGATTATCCGAACGGTCTGCCATTCACCCTTCCAAGCAAGTATATATTTTTATTTACCTTATTAAGATCACCCTATATATGCGATTTCTTTGATTCCGTGTGCTTTTTGCTCTATAATCCCGCCTGGTCGATCCTCGGAGCTCATCTGTGAGCAGCACACTTGTCTCCTGTGTTGTGTTACATCATATTTACATTGATACACAAGTCAGGACACAAAATGTCGGTCAGTTGCCAACATCAATACACTATAGCAAATACATCAGATGATCGGCCCCTGAATTACAATTTCGTTATTTGGTGATTTGAAATGATTTTAATCCGGACGAGCTGTGAAATTAACCCTGAATTTTTTTTTATTTTTTCTCCATAGCAAAAATAAGACGTCTGTACGACATAGCGAATGTGCTGAGCAGCTTGAACCTTATAAAGAAGGTCCACGTAACGGAAGAGAGGGGCCGCAAGCCGGCGTTCCAGTGGACCTGTCCGGAAACGTCACCAGATCAACAAGGTGGGAAGCGGGTAACCTGACTGCTGAGTCGTGTGATCTACTAGATCTACTTACATTGTTGTACTTTTGGCTGCATCTGATAAAAAAAAAACCTGAAAAGGAAGACTAGAAGCAAAATGTATACAATGTGATAATCTTGTGCATCAGTTTTGAGAAGTTCTGTAACTTTCCAAATTTCTTAGAATATCAGTTCCTCTCCCTTTTTCCAATCACTGCTTGTTGTCAGTGGTTGGGAACAATCTGATTTATATCCGAAGGCAAAAAAAACCCATTCATACCAAGTACCGCTCACTGCTGAGGTTTTGTTGCAATTGTATCAGGTGCAGACAATCATTTGAGGCTCAAATCAGCAGCGCAAATATTTTATGGCATAGTCAGACGTCTGTATAAATCGGCCCGAGAACTGAACGGACTGGCTGGCGGCTCTCCTGACCCGAGTGTGACAGCTGCATAGAAATGCATGGATGTGTTTACGTTCTGGTCGGGAGAGCCGCCAGCCAGCCCACACATTGCAGTGCACACTTACTGTGTTTCTACAGTTTGTTGCAATGTATCATCATGATTGTCTAGACTGGATGCAAGTGTACCAAACTGTCAGCTGTTTCATGATGCAATCCCAATTCATTTGTAAAACTGAAATATCCAAGTTACTTTATGAAAAACCCCTGCAGGATGCAATCCGCAGCACTGCTGATGGGTCTCCTTTTTCTCTACCAGCCAGTACATTGCTATGGGATGCATCACTGTGGCATGTGCCACCTGAAGGCGGTCACTCCTGGTGGGTGATAGTTCATCTTCTGGTAGCGGGTTCGCTATCTTCTTGTCTAGTAGAACGTTGATTTCATTTTGCAGAATCCACGCTGCAATCTTCCATAGCGCTGGACCTTCGTTCTCCCAAAGAGAATTGCGCCAAGAATTTGTTTTCCAGTCGCGGCAAGCAAAGCTTCACTCGCCATCCGTCTCTTATAAAGCTGGCGAAGAGTATCGAAAATGACCGGAGGAAAATCAACTCTGCCCCCAACAGTCCGGTAAAGAGCGGTAAGTGATGGGGCTGAGCGAGAGGAGCCATTGTGAAGCCGCAGATGGAGTCTCTGGCACGGTGTCTGCTGGGGCATGCATGGGCTCTGGACATATCCGCTGTATTTCCAAAATACGGATTTGGGGGTAAAGCTTATTCTTCTCCCTTTTTTTCTATACAAAGGTGATTCCAGCGACGGCTCATCTGTCCCTAGTAAGATGGCTCAGCTGGCGGCAATCTGCAAAGAACAGCTCGACCAGACCAAGTAGGTGAATTGTTACCTTGACTTTTTACCAAAGTTTACCTGTTATGTAGTAATAATACTTGTTTATCTTAAGCTATTTACAAAATTAAGGTTTGGACTTTAGGTAACTTTTTTTTTTTTTTCTTCTTTACATATTTATGCCATACATTTTGCCTTTTAATATGTGAAAGACCATTGTGAGGATTCCACACCTCCCTGGTAGCCGGCAAAGTGCTATTATCGCTTGCTGAACCGTATGCAGCGATTTGAGTGATCAGGAAGGCAGAGACAGCTATAAAGTTTCTGCCCTCGCTATGGGGTGCCCAACAGCCGACTCCCTGCCCTCGCGGCGGCGCAGTTTCCCTGCCCTCGCGGCGGTGCAGTTTCCCTGTTGTTCTACATAATATCTGCTTTATTTTACAGGGATATCAAGAAAGTGAAACTCAAAGTGCCAAGGACTGTCATTAACGGGAACGCCAAGATCGCAATGAAGCCCCAGAGTCAGCAATCTTTCAGCCCAGTTCTGCTCCAGGCTTTACCATTTGTCCAACCTCACCCAAATTCTCCCTCTCCGTACGCCGTCTACATGCAGTCGCCACACACCAATGTCCAGGCTCATCCCGTCATGTGTGCTGGTCAGACCCTGCTGGACGTCCCTCTAGGAGATAAAGGTTTACAAGGTGATGGCAAGTTCTCACCGGCAGATCGACCTGCTGAGAGTGAGCCGGCGCCAGAGAAATGTCCCAGGCAGTTCTTGGAACAGGAGAACTGCGGCGCCAAGAGGCTTAAAAGTTCTGCTCAAGATGACCTGTCTGAGGTTTGTAGTTCCTCGCTTGTAATACTCTGTTAATTTGAAATGTTCTTCTTAGTATTTGCTCCAAATCCCTAAAATAAATGTAAAATATCGAATTCTTGGTATTATCTGCCACCACTAGAGGGCACTACCTGAGTGAGCGTTTTGCTTCTCATCCTTCCCCTTTTGATCTCTTCCGTATTATTACGCTGTGCCGCCATTACATTTAAATGAACCAGTCGGGTTGCCTACAAAAATAAAGTGAAAAGTTCAATATAATTTTTAGAAAAGGAGAGGGAGGGTGTATTATTATTATTATTTATTGTTATAGCGCCATTTATTCCATGGCGCTTTACATGTGAGGAGGGGTATACATAATAAAAACAAGTACAATAATCTTAAACAATACAAGTCATAACTGGTACAGGAGGAGAGAGGACCCTGCCCGCGAGGGCTCACAATCTACAAGGGATGGGTGAGGATACAGTAGGCGAGGATAGAGCTGGTCATGGTGTAAAACTTTTATTTTTTTTTTTTTCTTAGTATGACAAAAACTGACAGCAATGATAATAAAAAAAAAAAATAATAAGTTACAGATTTTGGACTATGGAGTAAAAAAAAAATTGCATAAATATGTACAATTATTTAAAGAAAAAAAAGTATAATATTGCATTAATGGTAATCACCCTCAAAATTAAATTAAGAGTGGCGGATTTACAATTTTTTTTCCATATTGCCCGTTACCTTCCAAAAATTAATAAAACTATACATCGTTTTATGTAGCCGATATTTGTATAAAAAAAAAATTATTCCTCCTATTCAAAGAAAGTCCTTACACAGCAGAATCAACTGAAAAATAAAAATGCTGTGTCTTTTTTTGGATACAGTAGTATTAAAAAAAAAAAATAATAATAATTTTTGGGTAGAAACTGATTGAGATGTGCCCGCTGAATACAGTCTATAGCTCCAGAATGGCTGCCCTCTTCCAAGGTGATCACGCGGGTGGTAAAATAGGGGGTGTGAGCATTTACTCTTCAAAAAAGAAATTACAATTTGGCATTTTTGAGCAAAACTTTGTGACTTTTTACCCTTTTGAAACATCTAAGTTGAAGAAATCTTGTCTGCCAGATAACTGACACCCCTATGACTCACTCTGATTTTATTTTTTGGCCCCACTTAATAAATTTAAGGCTTTTCCTTAAAGACTAGCCGCCATAAATTCTCCCTTATGGTGTTTTTTTGCATTTTTTCCCTACATATCTGTGTTTATTATGGTCTTTGCCTTGCAGAGGTTGGTGCACTCCGGGTACCTGATCCCAGTACAGCTGGCGCCTTTGAGCAATGAACCCGTGAAAGATCAAACCGCTTCCATTCCTGATCCGAAAATCCTCACGTCTCCTCTTGCAGGTGAGTAAGTCTCGTCTAGAAATAAACCAGTTTTCATAAATACACAAAAGGTGTATGCATCGGTTGTGGCTTGCTGGGACCTGTAGTTGCTTGGCCAGTCCTTACTGCTTCTGTTCTAACCTGTCGTTTTCTGCAGGTGTCTTTCCCCTGAAAGTAATGTTTTCTCCGTGTGTAAGTCAGACGGCTCCGCTATCGGCGTCCACCCCCGTCACGTCCTATCCGAGCCCCAGTGCTGGAATCTTCAACTTCACCCTTCAGAACAAAGACCTGATATCACCCCCGTGTGGCAGCGCGCAGCCCGTGACTATCTCTCCCAGAAACGGGAAGCCCGCGGATGATCTCCAGGCAGCTAAAGTGTTAAATTTCAAGCACCTGTCCCCCATCCCGTATCATGGGCAGCCCTTCACGTTCTATGCTCTGCAGCAGGTATGTACAATCCTAGCCCGGATATACGCTCTGCACGGTGTCGCACTCTTTTTCTGACGGAGGGTCCCAGCGGTTGCCACCCCCTCCCGTCGTGACGTTTAGCCCTTGATCTGACTTGGTCGTATTCTTCTCTTCCAACAGCCCGGTGTCCCTCTTACACCGAAAGGATCCCAACCACTGAAGGACAGCTTCTTCCGCACCCCCGGGGGTCTGACGTCCTCCCCCACAAATTCGATCACTTGTTCGGAGGCGTCTCAGGGAGCGGTCCTGGTATCGCAGCGGAAACTTGACGTCGGTGGAGACGAATAGCGGGCAGGACACGTTTGGCTCTGAAATCTTAGCAATGGCTACAGGGTCCAGCTGAAGAGTCCCCCGAGCCTCAAACCGTTGCATTACAACTAGTTAGGATCCTAGAGGTGCAGCATTGGGTCCCTCTGGCACCCGTCATCTACCATGTCGGTTTTGCCTTTTCAGCAGCTGCACAAACAAGAGGGACCATGGTCTCTCCATGCATCAAGACCTGCAATATCCTCCGCCCTCTGTTGCCATTTTACCTTTTGACAGTTGCTCCTCAGCACTCAAAAAAAAAAATGTCAGGGGGTTATCTGAGCAGAGCCTGTGACTTCTCGCCTGCAGCTATCTGCAGCGGCCGGTATTGCCCACCTTTCCTATAAGTGCCTGACATCTGCCCAATGTGCATGGAACCCAGCAGATATCGCACAGTTAGCAAGGAATTACTTGTCATTAATTGACATGGCTTTTCATTATACAAGGGTTATGCTTAATTTTCCATAACCCCAGAATACCCCTTTTAATAAAGTAGCAGCGATTGGACTTAATTTTCCATGAAACCAGGGCGCCCCTTTAATAAGGAAGCAGTTGATCATCTGCTGAGGAGCCACTGCCAGCATTACGGAAACGCAACAAATGTGAAACTTCCCTCGAAAGCGAGGAACGACTTGATACGTACTTTATATTAGAAACCCTCTATCAGCATCCAATGGTTGCATAATTAAAATAAAGTAGAATAATTTCAATTATTTATACAGTTTGTACCACACTCGACGTCGCGTGTATGAAAATATTAACTGTTTTTTAAAATGTTTTAAATATTATTTTAACCCATTTTTAGGTGTAAAAACTACCGGATGGTAATGTGCACAGTCCGGCCCCTGGGAGATGCCCCCCAGTGTCGGCTCTGTCCACAGTGGGGGGTATTTCCACACTATAGATATACTGTGAGGTCTGTGCTTTATGGGTTCACGGTCTGTGACTTTTTATTTTTTTTATAGGATTTTGAACAAAAAGATAAACTTTGTACAGATTGTATCTAAGTGGAATGAAATTATTTATAAAGGATTCGGAATTGATCTGTAATGTATTCTTATAATAAATTTCTTATTATAACTGAGATTTCTTCAGTAAAGAGTCATCGCCGGTCTGTCTGCACCCGATCCATGGGAGACAATCTGACATTACAACTTCATGGCGACACGAGCCTGTGAAGCCGGACGGCCGTCGTGGTATTCTGCACTGCATCGGATGCTGTTTGTCTTGCAGTTTTAGTAAATGCTTTTCTCCATATAGGGCTGCTGCTTATCCCTCCATGGGATGGGTGATTCTAGATCATGGAAGTCAGATTTCTCGGACGCCCACAAATCGCCAGATTAAGGATCTTTCCAAATGATTGTGTGCACTGCTGCCCCATTCATTCTCCTTGGGACTGCCAGCGATGACTGAGTGATGTATTGGGCGACAGAGAATAAATAAGGGCGACCACAACCCTATTAAAACTTAGGACAAGAGTATCCCTTTCTGTTTACTAGTCTGGGTCTGACCAGGATGTAACTCTGGATCAGTACAGGATCAGTGATGTAATGTATGTACACAGCGACTGCACCAGCAGAATAGTGAGTGCAGCTCTGGGGTATAATACAGGATGTAACTCAGGATCAGTGATGTAATGTATGTACACAGTGACTGCACCAGCAGAATAGTGAGTGCAGCTCTGGAGTATAATACAGGATGTAACTCAGCATCAGTAATGTAATGTATGTACACAGTAACTGCACCAGCAGAATAGTGAGTGCAGCTCTGGGGTATAATACAGGATGTAACTCAGGATCAGTAATGTGTTGTATGTACACAGTGACTGCACCAGCAGAATAGTGAGCGCAGCTCTGGGGTATAATACAGGATGTAACTCAGGATCAGTAATGTAATGTATGTACACAGTGACTGCACCAGCAGAATAGAGAGTGCAGCTCTAGGGTATAATACAGGATGTAACTCAGGATCAGTAATGTATGTACACAGTGACTGCACCAGCAGAATAGTGAGTGCAGCTCCGGAGTATAATACAGGATGTAACTCAGGATCAGTACTGTAATGTATGTACACAGTGACTGCACCAGCAGAATAGTGAGTGCAGCTCTGGAGTATAATACAGGATGTAACTCAGGATCAGTACTGTAATGTATGTACACAGTGACTGCACCAGCAGAATAGTGAGTGCAGCTCCAGAGTATAATACAGGATGTAACTCAGGATCAGTACTGTAATGTATGTACACAGTGACTGCACCAGCAGAATAGTGAGTGCAGCTCCGGAGTATAATACAGGATGTAACTCAGGATCAGTACTGTAATGTATGTACACAGTGACTGCACCAGCAGAATAGTGAGTGCAGCTCTGGGGTATAATACAGGATGTAACTCAGGATCAGTAATGTAATGTATGTACACAGTGACTGCACCAGCAGAATAGTGAGTGCAGCTCCGGAGTATAATACAGGATGTAACTCAGGATCAGTACTGTAATGTATGTACACAGTGGCTGCACCAGCAGAATAGTGAGTGCAGCTCTGGAGTATAATACAGGATGTAACTAATTGGGGTCACATCGTCCTTCAGAAGTTTGGCATCATTTCCATCCCTGCTTGTATGGTCAGGCAAACCTCCATACATTAGAAGAGCCATATTGTATCACCCTAAATCCTCAGGGGGTATAGCTTTGTTGATTTTCAGTTCTTCTGATCTAGCCTCCCACCTTTCTAGAATCCTGAGCTGGTATAAGAATAGTCCTCAGAAGGATTAAGCAACTTTTGAGACCCCTTGCTTCAGTTGTTGATAGATTCCCTCCCCCCCCCCCCGACCAGCTTGTCACCAAATTTCAATCACAATGGGAGGGCGACTTGGGTCTTTATGGAGAGATCAATGGAGGCGAATTATCTCTTTAACACATCGGGCATCGATTTGCTCTCACGAGGCTTGTTATAAACTGCTATCTCGGTGGTCCAGAGTCCCAACTCCTTTTATTTTTCCAGAAGCCATCCCCATGTGTTGGAGGTGAGGAGATGAGGAAGGCGCTCTACTACTGTACATAGCTTTTGGTCTTGCAGGCTAATCACTCCTTTTGGGGGGAAAAGTGCAACTGGTGATTGTCTGGAAATTTGAGGTCCGCTGCAACATGTCGGTTCGTTTCTGGATTTTAACCTCAATGCTATGTATGCTGAAATACTCTGAAAATTAACATGTAACGCACAACGCTATTCCGTCATGTGCGGCTATATGCTTATTCCATATAGAAAATATCACTTGTGGCCATAGACTTTATCCACCCGCCGACTCTTTGCCTTCTTATTCTTTATTTTTTTTTTATTTAGCGCTAACATTCCGCAGCGCTTTACAGTTTGCACACATTAACATCGCTGTCCCCGTTGGGGCTCGGCCTTCACAGCATTGGTCATAGGGTTCTACACATAAATAATATTACCCAACACACAGAATGAGCAAAGGACGGCACTAGAGAAGCACAAATCAATATGGAAATATACTCTTTAGAGAACATCCGAGAAATATGCAGGTGGCACGTATGTTCTGGGTATATGGTGCTCAGCACTGATAGGCAATCCAGAGTAAATACGATGAAACAAGAAAGAAAACAGTGCGGCACTCACCCTTATTATATGAAGCTATGAAATCGTGCTCTTTATTGGAGAAAAAAAATCCATTAGGACATCAGGTCAGCGAGAGGGTGCGGAGGTGGAGTGTGGACGACGGCCGTTTCGCACGGTATGTGCTTCAACGGGTCCAGTACTGGACCCGTTGAAGCACATACCGTGCGAAACGGCCGTCGTCCACACTCCACCTCCGCACCCTCTCGCTGACCTGATGTCCTAATGGATTTTTTTCTCCAATAAAGAGCACGATTTCATAGCTTCATATAATAAGGGTGAGTGCCGCACTGTTTTCTTTCTTGTTTCAACATAAATAATATTACAAGATGCGTTCTGATCTCTTTAGATCCATGTTCTTTCTATCCTTTCGTTCACAGACGATGAGGTTTTTCTGTAGGTGTGGACAGTACGATGAGAGCGACGTGACACATCGGACGGAATGTTTGGAGGCGGCCGCGATATGTTACAGCGTCCTTCATGAGGTCAGCTTTCAACACTGACAGCGAGGCAGCAATCGGCTGATAGTGTGACCAAAACGGTAACTTTCCAGGAAGGAAAAAAAAAATAACTTAATACTGGTTATTATACATGCTTTTACAGAACAACAGCGCTTCAGTGGAACTACAAATCCCAGGATGGCCCGACAACCACAGACTGTGCGCTCAGTAAATCATTCTCCCGTCCTGATACTTTGATATATATTATAATGCTAAACTCCACATTGTGTCGCTCACAGAGGCTTGTCTACACTGGGTACAAGTGAAATGTAAGCAGGCATGTTTCTATTCACTGACAGTAAGCAGAGATCAGAATCTATTGGAAATTTATTGTCTTAAGATTTAAATTGTATTATTTTTTTCAATAGAAAATGGTTTAAGAAAAAAAAAAAATCTTTTTCCAGCTGTTGCACTGCTGGTTTGTGCTTACTTTGCTGCACTGAGCATGTGCAGTACATCGACATGTGCACTGCAGCAGTGATGGCAAGAAGTAGGGGACAAGACCGCTGAGACCAGGAATTGGCTGCAGCGATCACGTGAAGGCGCCACACTATAGAAATGTGGGCAGAGGCCACCAAAGCTGGCGCCAGTGTAGCAGAAGAAAGCTGATATTTATTGTTTATTTATAAACATTCCCTGCTGTAAGATAAATATTTTTAACTTGAAAGAAGAGCTGGATTAAGGCTAGAAGGTGCAGACAATGGGGCGGGGGGCTATTTTAGCAATGAGCTCATCCCCCCCCCCCCCCATACTGTATATATAGAATCAGGAGATTGCGGCTCCGTCCTCTGAAGATAATGAGTCTGCTGACAATCTTGGCGCGTTGCTCACAGTCACACTTTGTAATGTCCACTGGGAACTTTTTTATGACACTTGGAACTTTTCAGCTTTTTGATCTTATTCTTTGCTGTGACCCCTTGTTCCTCCCCAGGAGACGTCAATCGAGGTTCACAATATATAACATAAGATTAATCGTTACATTATGGGAAGATATAAAACGAATATATATTGTGCTTCAATTCTTTACCAATTTTAAGATCTGTTTGGACTCCGTGAATGAAAATATTGCTTTATACAACCAGACCTGATTCTTTTTACCTCTTGGTTTGCTACAATGTGTCAGTCCAGTGATCTTTCCCTACACTGACACATTGTTGTAAACGATCAGGAGAGCGGAGATATGTACTGTAAGTCGGGGGACTCTGTCACGTCATTCTAACCCCCCTAAACCGATAACGTGTGCAAGTTAAAAGAACCCAAGTTAATCCACAACTTCATTAAACGGAATTGCTGCAGAGAGGTCCACTTTAGTATGTATAGGTAAATTATCCTGGAAGTGCTCTGGGCGGGACAGAGCACTTCCCCATTCATTAGCTCCATTCTTCGCCTAAGGGTTCGCTCACACTTGCGAATGCAATCCGATGAAATATTGGATTGCATTAGTATCAATTGAATCCTATACTTCTGTTCTCAACGACATTTGATTTCAGGAATCTCATGCGCACATATACGGTAGTTTTTTTTTCCTGACTAAATTGGAAATCTGCAGCGTGTCACTTCTATCAGTGTTTTTTTTTTCCGACTAGAAAGTACAAAAACGATGCAAAAAAAAAAAAAAAAAGTTACAGGTAGCAGGCTTTTTTTTGTTGTTGTTTGCAGCAATTTTGGCGAATAAATCTAACTTTATTAAACATTTACTGTAGACAAATCGCACGTTTTACGTAGAAAAAAAAACTAAGCCAAATCTACGTTTTCAACGTAGAGTTTTTATTGCCAAGAGAGCAGATTCTGGCTGAAAAAAAAAAAAGCTACACGTGAACATGGCCTTATTTGAAAATGTTTTCATTGTCCAAATTTGCAAGGAATAAATAAGCAGCATGTGTATGAGATTTCAGAAAATTCATTTATTTTATTACTACTGTAAAATGTTACTTTTTTTTTCCCGGAGTAAAAATGCCACGTGTGAACGTTCCCTTAGTGTCACGGTATTTTTGGCAATTGCAATATCATATTCAGGCGCTGAGGATGGACAATGCCAAGTGTCCGCCCGTTTGGCCTGTTTCTTCATGCCCTGGCGTTGACCATTTGATCTCTCTGATATTTTACAGTTCATGGAGACTGTGCTGCTCCAGTGAACGTAGTTTCCTGAAATCGTTGAAGTCACCGAGAAACGCGAAACCCCTGATGATGTGGACGGAGCCTCAGTTTTTCCTTGGCCGCAGGGCAGGTTCTGGAATATCAATAAAGATTACAAGTGGAAAATCCAGAGAATGACTCCTGAATGCTGGAGCTACAGCTGCTGCCATATTGTCATCCCCAGTGAAGCGTGCGGCCCTAAGTGAACAAGAGGGGCCAAACGTCAGTAAATTTACCAACAGTCAGTAAAAAGAAGAAAGTCAAAGCCGTATGAGAAAACAGCATAAATGCAACCAATCAGTGGCTGGAGATTCGTGACACTGTAACGTATGGTGGCAAAAGATCTCTGAGCCAGTGACACTTTGAAGTGGACAACCCCTTTAATTGAGGAGTAAATCTGATTTGCGCTATAATAATAATTTTATTTATATAGCGCCATTATATTCCGCAGCACTTTACAAATTATAGAGGGGACTTGTACAGACAATAGACATTACAACAGAACAGAAATCACAGTTCAAAATAGATACCAAGAGGAATGAGGGCCCTGCTGCTCGCAAGCTACAAACTATGAGGAAAGGGGAGACACGAGAGGTGGATGGTAACAATTGCTTTAGTTATTCGGACCAGCTATAGTGTAAGGCTCAGGTGTTAATATAAAGCTGCATGAACCAGTTAACTGCCTAAGTATGTAGCAGTACAGACACAGAGGGCTATTAACTGCATAAAGTGTATGAGAACATGATGCGAGGAACCGGATTATGGTTTAAGGTTTTGGGTTTTTTTTTGAATGGGCCACACAGGGATCATTAGGTTAATACATTGAGGCTGTAGGCCAATCTGAACAAATGACTTTTTAGGGCACGCTTAAAACTGTGGGGGATTGGGGATTAACCGTATTAACCTAGGTAGTGCATTCCAAAGAATCGGCGCAGCACGTGTAAAGTCTTGGAGACGGGAGTGGGAGGTTCTGATTATTGAGGATGCTAACCTGAGGTCATTAGTGGAGTGGAGGGCACGGGAAGGGTGGTAGACTGAGACCAGGGAGGAGATGTAGGGTGGTGCTGAGCCATGGAGTGCTTTGTGGATGAGGGTAGTAGTTTTGTACTGGATTCTGGAGTGGATGGGTAACCAGTGTAATGACTGGCACAGGGTAGAGGCATCGGTATAACGGTTGGTGAGGAATATGATCCTGGCAGCAGCATTCAGGACAGATTGGAGCGGGGAGAGTTTGGTAAGAGGGAGGCCGATTAGTAGAGAGTTACAATAGTCCAGACGAGAATGAATAAGTGAAACAGTAAGAATTTTCTAGAAATGTTTTTGAGATGCAGCTCAGAAGAGCGAGCCAGTGATCAGATGTGGGGGTGAATGAAAGCTCGGAATCAAGTATGATTCCAAGGCAGCGGGCGCTATAATTTATGGCAATTTCAAAATCCTAGTAAATCTGTTAAAACTGGTCAAAATGGACTCACCACCCCACTTATACCACCCACTCCCCCAGGCAGCGGTGTACCTCTAATAGCAGCACACCATGCGGCCGCTATGGGGAGTGTATTATACTATATGGAGGGCTATGGGGAGTGTATTATACTATATGGAGGGCTATGGGTGTGCATTATACTGTATGGATAACTATGGGGTGTGCATTATACTATATGGAGGTCTATGGGGAGTGCATTATACTGTATGGAGGATTATGGGGAGTGCATTATACTATATGGAGGTCTATGGGGAGTGTATTATACTGTATGGAGGACTATGGGAAGTGCATTATATTATATGGAGGTTTATGGGGAGTGTATTATACTGTATGGAGGACTATGGGGAGTGCATTATATTATATGGAGGTCTATGGGGAGTGTATTATACAATATGGAGGGCTACGGGGCACATTATACTATATGGGGTGTGTATAATGCTATGTGGAGGACTATGGGGTGAGTTATACCGAACAAGCAAAATGCTGCCTATTCGAGTGATTGTATGGTTTATGCTGGAACACAAATCCTTGTTCTCAGCAGCACATTGTCCGGTGAAAACTGCAGATGTGCTGCATATAACATGATACTGTATGGGGACAGATTGGTCTAATAGTGATCGTTCTCTGGACATCATTCTTCTTCAGCCGGTGTAATGAGGCCGGGAAACAAGCGTCGAACGACTTCAATACTGTCGATTACTCTCATTTAACTGTCTGAAATCAGAGCATGTAAATACAACAGAAATATTTCTGTGTGATGGTGCACTATGTCAGCATTTGGGGCCTCACTTTAAACTTTTGACCAGGGCCCCTCTTTTTCTAAAATCGGCCCTATTACACATTATTAGACTCCTATAACTTTACTAACACCCCATCTTTATGAGCAATCGCCCTCCTCACGCTTGTGCCACACCATTACGAAGTATTTGGCAGGGTCTCGCATCCAGGGGCTGTCATGTGCATTAACTCCTTCCCTGCTGCAAGGATTCCAATAAAGCTTTGTGCTTTTTTTTTGGGAAGGTGTGGGGAGTACGAAGGGGCCCCCTACTGGAAATCTTTGCCCCAGACTGTGAAATTCCAGAAGTCATTGTTATCCAGCTCCCTCTCTTGCAGAGTTAGGAAAAGATCCAGGGATTGATCAGCGGCTATTTTTGGCAGCCTGATTTCAGAAATGTTCTTCTCCATCAATCATCACCCCAGGAAAGATCTTTCTGGGGAATTTAAAGGGTCCAGGAATCTGTCCAGACCTCATAGTGCCTGAGATATCTCCAGAGGACTCATTTGCGGAGCTGGTGAGTGTCATGAGGGTGATGCCTGTGTCTTGTACATTTTGGATCTGAGTGCTTGTACTTCTTTCTGGACCATTCACCCATACATATCATCCTGCATTATTATATTTTGTTTCTTTCTTGTTCCCATCTTAAGTTTATCATTTTTTAATTTCTAGCTAAAATAATGATTATAATGAGTTAAATCCTCCTACCGTTTTGTGCATACAGCTCCTATGCACAACCATGTGTTTCTATAGTTTTAGTGTGATCTTTCAGACATACCACTTTCCATATGTTCCCTGTTTGGCAATATATATTAGGTGAGTAACTGAAGACTGCAGGATTGGCATCTTGTCAATCACACAAGTCTGCATAGAAGCTAAAGCGGACATTTTCTTATCAAGATTATTTTACAGTGCTTAATTTCTTAAGCTTTTTTTTTTTTTTTACATATTGGCGTAGCTAAATATTATTGAAAACGTGTGCACGCCTTTAAATATTTTTGTCATCAGATAACATATTTAGAAATGCAGATTGTTGTATTGTTATATACTTAAAATAATGTCTGTATCTAGATGTGATCTAGGTGTAATTAGATACAACGGGGCACTTTTCTTAATGGCGTCGTTCAAAAAGGATTTGTCCACAATTTACACCAAATGTCGCACGGATAAGTTTAAAAGAGACAAGTAACTGTAAACAAACAATAATTGTGCTGATAAATTGTACTTTTTATTTTTTTGCTTTTGCACCATCTTTTTTAAAATCAGGCATCCTTGCAGCAGAATAAGTGCCTGTGCACACGTTGCAGATTTGTTGCATTTTTTTTTTTTTCCGCTCAAATTTGTCACAGGATTTGTCCTGATGCCAGCAAAGTGAATAAGAATCCAGAAGTCTCATGCACACGTTGCTTATTTTTGATGTGACGTCAATTCTTTCAGCGTTTACTCTGCAGATTTCACTCATTCTAATGAAAGGGATTGTTTGTCATTTTTTTTAATCTCGTTTTTTTGTATAGTATCAGTTATAATAAAAGTTTATTTTCTATATGGGAGTGCGCCCATCTATTGGGCAGTCCTTTTTCTCCTCGTTCTCTTAATTATAACAACTTTTAGATATCTGCAACTTTTTGTGTCTGAAGCAAAAATGAATCCAAACCGCAATTGGTAAAATAGTCATAGGATTTGTATCGGTTTTATCACATTGACATGTATTGTTAAACTAAGGGCTCACTCAGACGTCCAATTTTCTTGGAAATGAGAAAAACTAACCAATTATTTTGATAAGTATTTGAGAAAGTTCAGTCCGAGTATCATCACTTTTTCTTGTATCGTGAGGAAAAAAAAAAATGTTTCTTCATCTTGTCCTTGAAAATCGGACTGTCCGATGGTGTCAGATTTTTTATTTTTATGGACCCTTTGACTTGCATTGCCAATTTTGATCAGACCCTTGGATCAAAACCGGACATGTCTCCACAATTTTCCGCACACTGCTTGCTGCTCAATAATCACGGACGTGTGAATGACTCCAGACTATCGCAGATACGAGTGCGATCAGCGAAAACCACCGATAACACGCATACGTAACAAATCGGAATGAGCCCTTAAGTAGTAAAAAGATTCATCGCAATAACCAGCCTGCTGCTTGTCGATTGTTTCACGTAATGTTACTTTTTCTTTATTAAATATAACGAAGACGTTGTATACTCGTTCCAGACGGGTATTGTTGGACAATGCCAAATCTGGGTGGAGGTGCCAAGTGTGGAGCTTGTGGGAAGACGGTTTACCATGCAGAGGAGATCCAGTGCAATGGACGCAGCTTCCACAAACCGTGCTTCATATGCAGTGAGTACATAACAAGAAGCCAAATGAACTTCGCAAGAAATTAGTGAACCCAGGGGATGATTCTGCTTACTATTTTTTTTAAATCCTCATAAAAGGTGTTAATGTCTCAGGGTCTACAGCAGGGGGTAAAATCCAGGTTTAGATGGTATCTAACATAGTAACATAGTTAGTAAGGCCGAAAAAAGACATTTGTCCATCCAGTTCAGCCTATATTCCATCATAATAAATCCCCAGATCTACGTCCTTCTACAGAACCTAATAATTGTATGATACAATATTGTTCTGCTCCAGGAAGACATCCAGGCCTCTCTTGAACCCCTCGACTGAGTTCGCCATCACCACCTCCTCAGGCAAGCAATTCCAGATTCTCACTGCCCTAACAGTAAAGAATCCTCTTCTATGTTGGTGGAAAAACGTTCTCTCCTCCAGACGCAAAGAATGCCCCCTTGTGCCCGTCGCCTTCCTTGGTATAAACAGATCCTCAGCGAGATATTTGTATTGTCCCCTTATATACTTATACATGGTTATTAGATCGCCCCTCAGTCGTCTTTTTTCTAGACTAAATAATCCTAATTTCGCTAATCTATCTGGGTATTGTAGTTCTCCCATCCCCTTTATTAATTTTGTTGCCCTCCTTTGTACTCTCTCTAGTTCCATTATATCCTTCCTGAGCACCGGTGCCCAAAACTGGACACAGTACTCCATGTGCGGTCTAACTAGGGATTTGTACAGAGGCAGTATAATGCTCTCATCATGTGTATCCAGACCTCTTTTAATGCACCCCATGATCCTGTTTGCCTTGGCAGCTGCTGCCTGGCACTGGCTGCTCCAGGTAAGTTTATCATTAACTAGGATCCCCAAGTCCTTCTCCCTGTCAGATTTACCCAGTGGTTTCCCATTCAGTGTGTAATGGTGACATTGATTCCTTCTTCCCATGTGTATAACCTTACATTTATCATTGTTAAACCTCATCTGCCACCTTTCAGCCCAAGTTTCCAACTTATCCAGATCCATCTGTAGCAGAATACTATCTTCTCTTGTATTAACTGCTTTACATAGTTTTGTATCATCTGCAAATATCGATATTTTACTGTGTAAACCTTCTACCAGATCATTAATGAATATGTTGAAGAGAACAGGTCCCAATACTGACCCCTGCGGTACCCCACTGGTCACAGCGACCCAGTTAGAGACTATACCATTTATAACCACCCTCTGCTTTCTATCACTAAGCCAGTTACTAACCCATTTACACACAATTTCCCCCAGACCAAGCATTCTCATTTTGTGTACCAACCTCTTGTGCGGCACGGTATCAAACGCTTTGGAAAAATCGAGATATACCACGTCCAATGACTCACCGTGGTCCAGCCTATAGCTTACCTCTTCATAAAAACTGATTAGATTGGTTTGACAGGAGCGATTTCTCATAAACCCATGCGGATATGGAGTTAAACAGTTATTCTCATTGAGATAATCCAGAATAACATCCCTCAGAAACCCTTCAAATATTTTACCAACAATAGAGGTTAGACTTACTGGCCTATAATTTCCAGGTTCACTTTTAGAGCCCTTTTTGAATATTGGCACCACATTTGCTATGCGCCAATCCTGCGGAACAGACCCTGTCGCTATAGAGTCCCTAAAAATAAGAAATAATGGTTTATCTATTACATTACTTAGTTCTCTTAGTACTCGTGGGTGTATGCCATCCGGACCCGGAGATTTATCTATTTTAATCTTATTTAGCCGGTTTCGCACCTCTTCTTGGGTTAGATTGGTGACCCTTAATATAGGGTTTTCATTGTTTCTTGGGATTTCACCTAGCATTTCATTTTCCACCGTGAATACCGTGGAGAAGAAGTTGTTTAATATGTTAGCTTTTTCCTCGTCATCTACAACCATTCTTTCCTCACTATTTTTTAAGGGGCCTACATTTTCAGTTTTTATTCTTTTACTATTGATATAGTTGAAGAACAGTTTGGGATTAGTTTTACTTTCCTTAGCAATGTGCTTCTCTGTTTCCTTTTTGGCAGCTTTAATTAGTTTTTTAGATAAAGTATTTTTCTCCCTATAGTTTTTTAGAGCTTCAATGGTGCCATCCTGCTTTAGTAGTGCAAATGCTTTCTTTTTACTGTTAATTGCCTGTCTTACTTCTTTGTTTAGCCACATTGGGTTTTTCCTATTTCTAGTCCTTTTATTCCCACAAGGTATAAACCGCTTACACTGCCTATTTAGGATGTTCTTAAACATTTCCCATTTATTATCTGTATTCTTATTTCTGAGGATATTGTCCCAGTCTACCAGATTAAGGGCATCTCTAAGCTGGTCAAACTTTGCCTTCCTAAAGTTCAGTGTTTTTGTGACTCCCTGACAAGTCCCCCTAGTGAAAGACAGGTGAAACTGTACAATATTGTGGTCGCTATTTCCTAGATGCCCGACCACCTGCAGATTTGTTATTCTGTCAGGTCTATTAGATAGTATTAGGTCTAAAAGTGCTGCTCCTCTGGTTGGATTCTGCACCAATTGTGAAAGATAATTTTTCTTGGTTATTAGCAGAAACCTGTTGCCTTTATGGGTTTCACAGGTTTCTGTTTCCCAGTTAATATCCGGGTAAAGTCCCCCATAACCAGGACCTCATTATGGGTTGCAGCTTCATCTATCTGCTTTAGAAGTAGACTTTCCATGGTTTCTGTTATATTTGGGGGTTTGTAACAGACCCCAATGAGAATTTTGTTACCATTTTTCCCTCCATGAATTTCTACCCATATGGACTCGACATCCTCATTTCCTTCGCTAATATCCTCCCTTAAAGTGGACTTTAGACAAGACTTTACATAGACAAACCCCTCCTCCTCTCCGATTTTTACGATCCTTTCTAAACAGACTGTAACCCTGTAAGTTAACTGCCCAGTCATAGCTTTCATCTAACCATGTCTCGGTTATTCCCACTATGTCAAAGTTACCTGTAGATATTTCTGCTTCTAGTTCTTCCATCTTGTTTGTTTGTCAGGCTTCTGGCGTTTGCGAGCATGCAGTTTAGAGGATTTTGTTTTGTTCCAATCTCCTCGCTGTGGATTGTTTTAGAAATGTTCTTACCTCCCTTCTGAGTATGTTTTCCTGGATCTTCTTTGTTCAAGTCTAATGTTTTTCTTCCCGTCCCCTCTTCTTCTAGTTTAACGCCCTCCTGATGAGTGTAGCGAGTCTTCTGGCGAATGTGTGTTTCCCAGGTTTGTTGAGGTGTAGTCCGTCTCTGGCGAGGAGTCCATCGTACAAGTAATTCACACCGTGGTCCAGGAATCCGAATCCTTGTCTGCACCATCTTCTTAGCCAGTTGTTTGCATCAAGGATCCTGTTCCATCTCCTGGTGCCATGCCCGTCTACTGGAAGGATAGAAGAAAAAACTACCTGTGCATCCAGTTCCTTTACTTTCTTCCCCAACTCTTCAAAGTCTTTGCAGATTGTCGGTAGGTCCTTCCTTGCCGTGTCATTGGTGCCAACATGTATCAGAAGAAATGGGTGGACGTCCTTGGAGTTGAAGAGCTTTGGTATCCTATCGGTCACATCCTTGATCATCGCACCTGGAAGGCAGCATACTTCTCTTGCAGTTATGTCCGGTCTGCAGATGGCTGCTTCTGTGCCTCTCAGTAGTGAGTCTCCCACCACCACCACTCTTCGTTGCTTCTTGGCTGTACTTTTTGCTGTCACTTGTTGCTGTGTGCCCTTTTCTTTTTTGCTTGCTGGTATTGCTTCATCCTTAGGTGTGCCATCTTCATCCTCTACAAAGATTTGATATCGGTTCTTCAGTTGTGTGGTTGGTGATTTCTCCATGGTCTTCTTGCTTCTTTTGGTCACATGCTTCCACTCATCTGCTTTTGGAGGTTCTCTGACACTTTTTTCACCTTCTGTGACCAGTAGAGATGCTTCTGTTCTGTCTAGAAAGTCTTCATTCTCTTTGATGAGTTTCAAAGTTGCTATTCTTTCTTCCAGACCCCGCACCTTTTCTTCTAAAAGGGCCACTAGTCTACACTTCTGACAGGTGAAATTTAATTCTTCTTCTGGTCGATCTGTGAACATGTAGCACATGCTGCAGCTCACCATGTAGGTTGTCACATCTGCCATGTTGCTCCTAGATCCTGCTGACTTGCTGTGTGTTTTCCTTCTTGTGTAATCTACTCAGCCAAGCTCTCTTGCATTAATGTCCTACAGGCAAAAATTCGCGCTATTTATTTATCCTAAGAAAGCAGCAAATGTTGCAAAAGGAAAAATAAACAAACACTACTCATCCCTTCTCCCCTAACAATCCAGCACAGCACTCCATCAGTCCTCTCAGTCTTTGTTTACAGTGACCGCTGCAGACAATCAATGGCTTCGTTAGTCTCGTAACTTCACTACTGTTAACACTGAGCTCTGTTGTCAGTATACAGGACATGGCCACAGATTGTTTGCAGTGGTGAAGTTCCGTCTAAGCCTGGAAAGAGATAGAAGACCCTTTTTGCAGGCCCAGATGGAACGATACCGCTGCAATCAGTGACTGTCATGAAATGTCTCCTGGACAAGGAAGAGAGGAGACTTAATGGGGTAAACATGCAGTATTATGGGTTTAGTAGATAACTATGTTATTTTGCACATAACCCCTTTTATTTTGCTTACACAGCAAAGATCAGTGTTTCTAGTGTAGCTGCATGGTCTGTAGGTAGTCTGAAATCTATTTCCTCATCAGTCAGCCATACAAATAGGATCAAAGCCATCCAATCCAAAACCATGTGTGTTCTGTGGGCGCTCGTACTTTTCCCTGCCAGCAGATGTTGGAGAATGAGACAAAAGTGCAGGTGCAGATCTGTAGTGACTACAATCGAAAAGCTGCACTTTGTCACAATAGTTTGGCCAAAAGTTCTCTTTTGTACTCCCATCTTAACGCTGATCCTTCTCCATGCTTTACACTGCAGCTTGCACAGTGAACTATAATATGATCCTGCACTTTTAGCTTCCTCCATCTATTGTGTTTTTCAGCTCCTCGATATTTTTATATGCGGAATGTAACAAGTCTCAGTTATCACTACAATTAAATTTATTCTCTTTTGTCGAATTAAATTCTTCCACACTTTTCCAAGAATAACCGGGGATTATTTATCAAAGTTCCGGACCCCCCGCCCCAGGGTTTACAAATCTGACCGAGCTCCGATATCTTGTGAGTCACCAAGTATTCTGGTTGTGAGGCCAGAAATAACGGCTGACTCTGGACATTATCTCCGGAGCGCTTTGTTCTGGGTTGTGAGATTATCAACTGAGACCTGACTGTGAGACGCAGCTTACTGACATGTTATATTGGGTCTCGTGTAACGTTCGCTGCAAGGACAACAGAAGGTCACAGCGGCTGCAGAGAAAGCCCAAAGTCTTCAATGCTGGTGACTGAAAGGTGCTTTTACACCTAAGGTTAAGTGGTAAAATGCATCCTTCATCATAACCAATGATACACTAATGTCCGTTCTGTATTAAACTCCAGAGCTGCATTTCCAGGTTTTAGAGCAGAAATCTCCATGCACTCACACTGCTTGATCAGTGTCTGCACAGAGCTTTCTAGATTGATTTTAACGTATGAAAGTGTTCTCCCAATTGTACGTGCAAAATAGAGAGCCCCTGCAAATGTAGAAGCTCAGCTAAGCTGTAAGGGGTGTAAGAAAAAATATTTACCATTATATTCTACAGTAAGAAGCAGAATAGTGAGTGCAGCTCTGGGGTATAATACAGGATGTAACTCAGGATCAGTAATGTATGTACACAGTGACTGCACCAGCAGAATAGTGAGTGCAGCTCTGGAGAATAATACGGGATGTAACTCAGGATCAGCAATGTAATGTATGTACACAGTGACTGCACCAGCAGAATAGTGAGTGCAGCTCTGGAGTATAATACAGGATGTAACTCAGGATCAATAATGTAATGTATGTACACAGTGACTGCACCAGCAGAATAGTGAGTGCAGCTCTGGAGTATAATACAGGATGTAACTCAGGATCAATAATGTAATGTATGTACACAGTGACTGCACCAGCAGAATAGTGAGTGCAGCTCTGGAGTATACAGAAAGTAACTCAGAATAAGTAAAGCAATATATGTACACAGTGACTGCACCAGCTTTCTAGATATGGTAAGCTATATATTGCAGCCAATAAGTGCCCCCAGCTTTCACATGCCTTACTACCGATTTATCCACCCACCCAGTGATGGAAACCATAGACCACTGGGCTTCTGTGCTGGATTATTGGAGGACTGGAGAAGGGAGTACTTTTTTTTTTTTTAAAAACTTATGGTGTTGTTTGATTTTTCAAAGAATGAACCCCTCTAATTCCTTGTCAGATTCGTCAACGTAAAATATACATTAGACTGATGTTGAAGGAATAAGGCCTAATGAAGGCCTCTTTCACACTTCCATCTTTCTTTTTCCGTCACAATCCATCGTTTTGTGAAAAAACAGATCCAGCGAATGTTTCTGCTGTATCCGTTTTTTTCTCAGACTTGTATTTGCGACGGATTGTGATGGATGGCCACACGTTTCATCAGTCGTGCACTGGATCCGTTGTAAAATTGCTGTCCGTCGGGCGGAGAGAAAACGCACAGAGGAACGTTTTTACTGTACGTAGGAAAATCGTTCAGCGACGGATCCTGCGCTGTCTGTTGTTGGCTATAATGGACGCAGGATCCGTCGCTGTCAAAAGCAGGAATCCAGTGACTGATGCCATCTTTTGAAACTGAGCATGCGCGGAAGAATTTCCCATTAGGGAAATTCCCTTGCTCTCTCTTTTTACTATTGATGCTGCCTATGCAGCATCAATAGTAACAAGATATATTAAAAAAATGAAGAAAAAAAAATCGTGATATTCTTACCATCTGGAGTCCCCCACGGCCTTCCTGATGCTCATGATGTTGCCGACAGCTCCGGTTCCCAGTGATGCATAGCGAAATGACCGCTACGTCAGAGGTTATTGCTCTCAAGGCATCACTGGGAACGGGAGCTTTCGGCAGCATCGCGAAGGCCGTGGGGGACGCCGGAAGTTAAGAATATCACGATTTTTTATTATTATTTTTAACCTGGGTTATGTTGTGTATGCATTTTCGCTGCAGAAAAACGCGGTAAAGATGCATACACGTGTGCACATAGCCTTGAAGGATCCGTAAAAAAACGGACCCAGTGCACCCATTTTTTACAGTCTGCACAGGATCCGTCTTTTCAACATTTTGACGGATTGTGACTGATTGTATAAAGCGGATTGTATAAACACGCTGCTTAAACACTAAGGGTATGCTCCCACGGTCAGTAAACGCTACGGGAAGGACGCTGCATACATCCACAGCATCCAGATGTTACAGCATGGTGGATGAAATTTCAAGAAATCCAATGTCCACTATGCGTGCAGGGACTTCTCCGGCTTCCCTGCAGAGACGGACATGCAGCAGGTCTTTCCAGACCGCAGCTTGTCTATTTATCTTGTGGAGACGCTCAGTCTCCGCAAGATAAATCTCACCCGTACAATGTATAGGGTGCGGTGATTCCGCACGGTTCAATGAACACATGCAGAATCACCTGCATTCAAAAGCCGGCAGCGCTTTGGACGGAGCGGACATGTGCTGCTTCGAAATCGCTGCCTAAATACTGACTGTGGGGACGCAGCCTTAGATTTAGGACAATTGGATTATTTTTTATATATTGGTAGAAGATCCTTTTGCTTCCAGTAGATTTGACAGATAAGATTGTGGATGATAACTGCCGAAACCTTTGCACCGTGTACAACCTGCATGCTGTGTTGCAGTGGTTTGCAGGAAGGCTCTGGACAGCACCACGGTCGCTGCACATGAATCTGAAATCTACTGCAAGTCCTGTTATGGGAGAAAGTATGGCCCCAAAGGATACGGCTACGGACAAGGTGCCGGCTGTCTGAGTACTGACACGGGAGAGAGATTTGGCATTGAAGTTGCTCAGTAAGTAAAATGTTGTATATCATGCATCATCATTATTACATTTCTTGTTATTTTCAAGATCTCTGCTTGCTGTGAGTGAATGGTAACATTTTAGTTTGAGACTGAAGGCCACTTACTAAAGATAAGTGAATGGATTTGCATAGAACCTGGTCCAGTATACCGAGGAGAAGGAGGAAGTTTGCAGAGCTATCTTGTTGCAGGATGTCCCTGCAGCTAATTCCAAGTGTATTTCCAGGACTCATCCATCCCGCGGCTCGCCCACCACCACGCACTCTTCTAAGTTCGCACAGAAGTTTGGAGCGACGGAAAAATGTCCCAGATGTGGAAAATCAGTCTATGCTGCCGAGAGAGTGATGGGTGGTGGAATGGCAAGTATGAACAGGGTTTATAGGGAGAATCAAAAGTCAGGACCCCCTTGATCGTTACATATCAGTGCAGTAATCCCAGCTTTATTAATGTTGGGGGAATTCCTGAAATCTTTTCACTCCTGGAGAACCCCCTCTTTTTATTTCTGCCCCCAAACTTTTATTGTAGGAGTTGAGATATGCTCCGAGAGATGTCATACATATCTAGAAGGATAATCGCATTTAAGAACCAAAATGGCAACATCTGGATCTTTTATTTCTCCGCAGCCCTGGCATAAAACCTGTTTCCGGTGTGCACTGTGCGGGAAGAGTCTGGACTCCACCACCGTGACAGAGAAGGATGGAGAAATCTACTGTAAAGGTGAGAGGACTGGGGAGATTTCAGTACTAATGAGGGAGAAGGAGGATTGAGGAGATTTCAGTACTAATGAGGGACAAGGAGGAGTTTAGGTCCATTTGATGCACCATTAGGAAAAAATCTAAAATCATACTGTTTTCACACCAGAAATTTCACCCTCAAGAGCATTGAACCCGTGACTCTTAAGATGTGAAAACTACAACTCCTATCATTCCCTGACAGGCATTTCACGACTGGTAGAGCTACAAGTTGCAGTCTACGTTCCTGGGAAAACCTCCGAGTAGAACAAGCTCATAATTGGCATTATAGATGATCACAATAATGATTTCTTTTCTCTCCCCAGTTTGTTATGCCAAAAACTTTGGTCCAAAAGGAATAGGATTTGGGGGGCTCACGCAGGTGGATCAGAAAGAAGGCTGAAAGAAATGTTTTCTAAGATCATGCCAATTACTTGAAGCCGTTAAAGTCTGGAAAGACTCCTTTGGATTGCATAGTACGGACTGGATCGGTTCTGGAATGTTAAATAATAAAGAAAGTTTTGGAAACTTTTGAAAAAGTTTTTTTTCTTTCAAAGAAAGGATGAAGCAACAAGTTATGTTTGTTTTTTAAATAAATCTTCAATATATTAATAGGAGATAGAAACTACACTGTCCAAATCTTTGACAGTCTAAGCCCGGATACTGGCTTCCCAATATTGGTTACGGACTTCCTTTAAACATTGAAAATATATTTTGGTGCAGTTTTACTTTTTTTGTTATGCTACATCAACAAGTGACAGTTTGTCATTGCAGAGTGGCTCTATATAAAGCCACAAGGACGAGCATCTTCTTGCCCACCCCAAATCTCCTAAAGATGTGACCTCTATTCTTCTAGAGTCCAAGCTTCTATTTTTCATGCTGTGATTAGCAAGCAAAATACACAAACATTTAGAAAAATCCATTGCACCTAATTATACCATAATAGACAGCTGTTAACTTTTTAGAGGTCTTTTTGTGACTAGTTTCCAAAATTTCATGCCACACATATCTCTATACAGTAGGTACATGAAAAATACAAAAAAAAAAAAAATAATATTAAATGAAGAAAAAGTTAAATTCTAAGAAATGACTTATCACTTCACATTTAATATACATAGTGCATAGCATGAAATAACAGACTACACCTGACGTTTCCACCACCAAAAGCAGGAGTCTGGATTAGCAATCCTCTGGGATATTGGCTAGTTCTAGGAAAACATCACCAGCTTATCAAAATCCAGTGGCTCTAAGATGAGTGTAGGGATTGTCATGGTGCCGGATTACTGCGGTACCCCCAATCCGATAGTCACATTACAGCCGTGTATCTAAGAGGCCATTTACATGGCATGATCACTTCTTTCACCATAACCCTGCAGTGTAAAACAGGCTGCCGATCACCCGAGAATGAGCTAAACGTTCGCTCGTCAGAGACAACAGCGGCCTATGTGCGGTGAACGATCAATTACTGATGATTCAGGGCGCAACAGAATAAGGCTTGGTTCCCATTGCGTTAATGGGAAAGCGCTAAAGGACAGCGTTGCACGGCGAAATTAACGCCGTGCAACACGTCCGTTAGCGCGCCCATTCACGGCAATGGGAACGCGCAGCACTAGTGTGTGCCATGTTCGGCACGCGCTAGCGACGCGCCGGTGTTTCCTGGCGCGCCGCGGACGCTGCTCGCAGCGTCCGAGGCGCGCCCGCGGTCCGTTTCCCGCTCTCGCAGATCGGGGATCTGCGAGAGCGGGGACGTTACCGCGACCCCGGGACGCGGCCACATTAAAAACATTGTGTTAGCGCAACGCGCTAGCGCTAAACGGGTTGCACTAACGCAATGTGACCCTAGCCTAATGAACGTCCGCTGATCAGCAAATAACCGAATGACGGTCGTTTAATGCAGGTGTTTAACACACAGATCTAACAAGAGGTGCAGCAATACCTGAAAATACCGGTCAAGTCCTGTGTCTCCATACTTCACCAATTTTAAGATCTCTGCTTGCTGTAGTCAGTGAATGGAAACATTCCCGTTTACATTCAGGAAGATTAAAAAAAAAAAATTCTTATTTCGGTATGCCATTTTGACCCAGCTGTGTTAAGCGAGCGCTTTATTTTTTTTTTAACGTAAATGGGTATGCGCATCTCCAAGATCTAATTCCAATATGTAGTAGATGTAATAATAATAGCAAATACCTCCAATTAGAAATGTAGTGTAGTTCTTCTAATTAGCTATGTTGCTTACCCCATGTGCAGGGCATTAGGTATCCATGGTAACGACCACTAATATGGATAAGTGAGCTACTGCAATGTCCTTCACATAGGGTAAGCGACATAGGGAATCAGATGAACTATACAAAAATTTATAATTGAAGGTATTTCCTAATATGCAACATAGCAAATGAGAAGAACTATACTAAGTTTATAATTGGAGGTATTTGCGAATATTATTACTACACCTACTACATATTGGGATAGGATCTTGGAGACGGGAATACCTCTTTAATGCCAGTAAGCAGAAATATTTAAAAAAAAGGTAGAAGCTAAAGAAAAAAATTTTGGAGAAAAAAAAATTATATAAAACACAAGCAAATATTGAAAAAGAAGACAAAGTTTTAATGCGCCAAAGACAGAAGAGCTGCAGAGGTCATCTGCTAAACCAATTCTAAAATATATTTGGTTTTTTTTGTTTGCTATTTTCCACCTGAAAGTGTGCATTTAAGGATATGCAAAAAGGAAGACACTTTATTGCAAAAAATCACGTATGCCCTTTCCTAAAGGGAAGAAAGAATTGGTGAAGGAGATTTTTATCTATAACATAGTGTCAGTAATTAAATAGTTGCCTGTGAAAAATCAACTACTCACCTGTTAGTTTCCCCACCCCTTCAGCGTTGTGACTCCAGTGGTCCCCGCCGGTCTCACTTTACTTTGCCGTACATTCATATGACCAATGCAACTGCTCGTTGGCCTCAGCGGCGATGCTTTTACGCATATCACGTGATCGGGGCAGCAAATTAAACAGAGACATGTGGGAAAAAAATCACCAGAATTTTTCTTTTATTTATATATCCTGGACAACCCTTTCTTACAGCCAAAAGAAAAAAGCAATGCTGCTTGTGTTTGGGTTGCCCTACCTGTCTGCTCCTTGGCCTCTGCTGTCTGCAACAGGAGATAATTGTCAGAACGCTAATGAAATAGGGCACCCAGAAACTAAAATGTTAATATTTATGTACAACTGCCCCTTCTTACTCCTTTAGGAGAAATTGGTCCTCTTTTACAACCACCTTTCCTTCTTCTTCGATAAGCCGATGGAAAGATACAAAAGCGTCAGCGGAGTCTGGAAATGAAGTGCGCTCTATTTTGTGGTTTTTTTTTGTTTTTATACAAAATTTGTAAAAGGTGAACATGAGCAAGGAACTGATATATATACTGTATATATACACGGAAAGGTAAGAACTTTAGCAGAGTCCTGGACTATCCAGGTCAGTCAGAAACTTTTATAGGATATGTCTTGAAAACGTCCAGTCTATAAACAGACAAAGGTCCTGCCGATCCCTCCGGTGGGTGGGCTATACAAGGGTCCCCCAGGTGTTACCGTCCTAGAACGTCACCCCAGGACGGTGGTATCTAGTAGGCACTGGATGGATTCTAGGTCACAGAGTACCTCTAGACAGACTGGGCGCCCCTCATCATGGACGCCTGGAAGATGTTGTGGTATTGCTGTGTCCAGTCTACGGGATTGGTTTTGATTAATCCGAAGCACTGACAGCGAAAGAAATCTGCCAGATTCTGGATGCAGCCATGGCTGGAAAACAGAAAATTCAGGTCATCAATCCACCTTACTACTGAACAGGAGGAGCCATAAGATGGCACAGGTTATGTATTGCTATGGAAGCGGTTAACTAAACGATAAATCCACATCCACAGATGCTAAAAATGATATTCTGCTTCGATAGTGGAAATCAAGAGCAAAAATGGTCGATCTAGGTAGCAAATACAGCGCACACAGCGACAGAACAAGCAGCATGTATAAAATATTAAAGCACTCCTCCATTAAAGGATTTATATATTGCAATCATATTATACATCACTGTGTACTTACAATTGCTCATTTTGCCTTTCTACCCAGCTCATTCTTCTCTTTTCTCTGCTCTATGTAGAAACAGGAAGTCTCTTGTCACTATATTTATCATCCCCCTGTTCAACACCTGACCCAGCTTCTCCCTCCTCCCAGGGACTTTTGCAGTGACTCATGACTTATGCAGACAAAATTGTCCTCCTGTTACTACATAGAGCTTACAAGGATTCAGTTAGTCAATTTTTAACCACCTGATGTCATAGACCTAATGGAAGAGAGAAGAATTAGCTGGGTAGAAAGGCAAAGTGAGCAACTATAAGTACGCAGTGTCATATAATATGAGGACTGCAATATAATAAGAGGAAAAAAAATGTTGAAATCGGTCAGCATAGCTGCTGCAAAAAGGCATCCCATGTGCCATAAGAAAAAACGATTCAGGGAAAACATTGCATGCAGTCTTCGGCTTCAAAAATTATGTGTGTATGCCGGCATCTAAAAAAAGACGCTGTGTGCACGTGCTCTAAAAACTGCTTTAAAAATCATCACTCTCAGCAAAACATCATCCTGTGTAAACAAGTAATGTGCTGCCATAAACAAGACGTCCCAAGTGGAAAGAATGATAGTATTAATGATCTTTTTATGTGCATGAACGTGTAGTTGGCTTATCTAAACAGGCCATTAAATGATCGTAGCTCGGCGTGTATGTAGCCAATCAATGGTTATTTAACAGGCTAAATGCAGCCATTGTGCCTTGTCATGTGTCTCCAATGACTAGACACATGTGAACTGGATGCACAGAGAACACTTACTTAAAGGGAGATCTCCGCAGCGGCACTTGGTGCTTACTGTATCGGTTCTGCACTTGGAGATTGAATCTTTCTTGAGTTGTTAGACCCAGAAACATGATCTACAAAAAGAAAGACAAATGTGAAGTTCATCAATTGTTTAATGCATTAAATATGTTCCGTTCTTTGGCGTCAAGATCTTTCCTCCTCTCCTTCCATCAGATTCTTCGGTAAGGTTATGTGCGCACGTTGAGTATTTGCTTGCAGAAGTTTCTGCATCTCTTGGCAGGAAAAACGATGCGGAAAAAACGCGCGTTTTTTGTGCGCACTTTTGTACAGCAATGAATTTTTTTTTTTTACCTAAATAAAGATATTTAAAAAAAGGTTTTGCGATGTAATTTCTTGGTTTAACACCACCCTTTTTATGCTGATGAAGTGTGGCATCAGGGTAATGGGACTAGGGCTTGGTGTCAGCAGCTGTCATTGACACCTAGCTCTAGGCTTAGTAATGAAAAGGTGTCAGCCCAACACCCTCATTACTAGGCCAGTAATGTGACGCCCCAGGGTCCTGGTTGTCACAGTGACATTGCTTTCTTCATGGGGAGAGTGATGTCACGCTTGGAAGTGATGGAGGATTCCTTTTGACAGGTAATCAGCACATACAACACCTTTCTGACTCCAGGCCAGAAGGGGGAGCTCTGCACCCGACTTCAAGGGAGCTGCTTTCTCTGGTCGGGAGGAGGAGTTAGTTGCTAGGCAGTTAGGGAGAGTTAGACAGTTGATGCCAGACAGCAGACTGGAGCAGTCTGAGGCAGAAGGACGGGTGAGGTGCCGTACAGCCTGAGGTGCTGTAGCTCCTAGATAGCGAGATACAAAAGGAAGAACAGCCTTTAGCCGACGTGCCGAAAAGCGATGCACAGGAGAGTGACAACAAGGGAGAATAGCTCCGACTGGGCTACCTCCCTGACAGAGCGCAGATACCAGTAACCAGAAGACCGAGGTTGTGTCGTACTCTATGAGGCACAGCAGAAACCGGTAGGACAGCTAGACTACACGTAACCTGTCCGCCCTAACACCCAAGAGACACAGTGACACAGAGCCCGGGTCATGATAGAGACCCTGTAAAAAGGCTCGTCACCGGTCATACGGGTTTGTGTCCCACTTCAATAAAGGACAGACCAGAGATAACAGAGGATTATTATTATAGGACCTTGCTAAGAAGCCATAGGCAGTAAGGGACTATAATACCACCGCCCTAAGAGGAAGGCTTTTAACTCCATCTGGTAAAGCTGGACTCTGAACTCGCTTCCAAGCCGGCCGGAACCTGCCTGTACCTGTGATCTGGTGCCCTGGACTGTGGCTACCTGCTAAACCAGGTAAAAAGACTGCACAATTGCGTTCCTTGTTCTTTACTGCACCACTCACCATCTTCCATCTACTCACCGGGAGCCCTGGGGACCTACTTCACCTGTGGGAAGTTATAGTATCTGGCTGCCATAACATCACCCCAGAAAACCACTTTAAGCAGCGTTGGTCATCCCTCACCGAATATCACAGGGGGTGTCACGAACATTTATTATTTTACAAATCCCTATAAAGACTATCCCTTTAACATGGGCGACAGGGCCACGGACCGGGTCGCCACTGCCGTGACACATCCCTTTAAGTACCGGTACCCCACGGCCCTGGCAGGCGCTTCAAGTACACACACACTGTCACCAGCCTATGTAGGAACCTTAACAGAACGAATGTACACAGGCTGTAACCAGACAGAAACTGTTAATTTTAAAGAAAAAAAAAATTGCGTGGGCTCCCATGTAATTGTAATAACCAGCAGAGGGAAAGCTGAGGGCTGATGTTAATATTCTGTGAAGGAGCCAAGAGCCATAAAAGGTTCCCAGGCTATTAATGGCAGCTCACAGCTGTTTGCTTAGCCTTTACTGGCTAGTTTACAGGGGGACCCAAGAAAAAAATTGAAATAGGGTCCCCCTATAAAATCCACCTTTCTAGTAAATCTTCCACATGACCGCGGCCAAGAGGAGTTTGAATAATGAGGCACAGATGGAAAAAGCTCAAGAAAGTCCTTATCCAGCACCTATCAGGCCCCTTTGATGAAGATTTAGAGAAATAGGTCTGTATATTGGGGTAGATTTTGTTACCTGATATATTTGCAGTATAAGCATCAGCGTAGACCACACTGTGAGAAAACACACAAGGATGAAGATATACAGAACCCACGGGGAACACGATATAATCTCCGCCAAGAAACCTCCAATGCCGTCTTTCTGTAAATTAGTGGAGCACTGACTGACCCAGACTGCGAGAAAAGAAGAAATAGATGCGATCATGTATCAAGCATCAAACGCGAGCGGCCGCACATGTGCCGATCAGTACTTACATATAGAGGAGGCATAGATCATCCAGTGACCCATGACTGTCAGGGCAAAGAGGAAGAGCACAAAATAATGATGGTTCCCAGCACCTGGAGGAACAGGAGGATTCAGATAAGTAGTTATCATGACTATACAATGTTTCAATCGCCATTCAGGTTTCTGGAAAAGTTGGGTGACTATCCTAGAATTATATTAGGGTTTTCCCTATTTTCAGGGGAATATTGCCACTCACCAATACAATGTCCGGTCCATATACAGTGTTGATCAAACTTGGCCACACAGGTATTGCATGCATGACAGTGCATAGACCTCAGCGGCTTCTTTACCTGCAGGATGACACAAAGGGTTAATAAGAGCTAGCACAAATCGTTAAGGACTATAGTATTACATACAGAGGAACTGAAGCGGTTTGGATTATGCAGCAATTTCCAGATAAGGACTGAAATACCTATCCTAGAGGCTATGTTCACCCCTACTTTGCAGCACTATTCATAAGGGACCAGAATGACTTATATTGGGGTCTTAGCCCTGTACTTGGCTATTTCCGTCAGTCGTACAGTCATTGGTAGTGTGCAAGCATGACAGTATACATTCAAAAAGGAACACAAGACCCCCTTTTCTGTGATCGCGTGGGGGCCAGATCCCCAGTAATCCGACATTACCAATTAGCCTGAAGTGTCACAGCCACCTCTGCGCACCCAATGTGATAGTTTTACCATAATTAATTTACAAAATATAATAAAAAAGGAAACACGTACCAGGCAGGAAGTACAGAACAATCTAACGTCCAGACACCCGGCTTCAGCAAGACTAATAATGGTCTGCAAAAAAAAATTACAACTTTATTAAATGACAGTAATCAGACATGACATACCCAGATGTTTTCTCCCAATGTATACCCCTTAATAAAAAAAGGCTGTGGCATATCCATCCCTTGGGTGAATAAAGACCTAGATATAGAATTGAGGCATACACCCGTAATTTTCTGAAGTTAAAAAGGTGCCACTAATAATTCTATTGTACTACCTCACATATTTAAGCAATAACACTTCAATAACGGATGACATACCTGCTTCTTCTCCTCTTCTGAACTCTTGATGTATCCGGGATCCGTTCTCCATGTCTTGTAGAAATAATATGCAAGTAAAAAGACGCTGATCACAAATGGCACCTGGATAGTTGCTTGAGCCAAATGTGATGGATAGCAACCTCGTTAAGGAAAATAACAAATATTTGCCACTTAGAACTGAATGTAAAGAACTACTACATTTATTTAAAGGAGATTTTTTTTTTTACCTCACCCCTTCCATATGCTGTACTGGAGCATAGGGGTCCAGCTCATTAGTTTATGCTTTTATGCCAAACTGCAGGAATTCAGGCACATTGGCAGATTCTCCTTCATGAAGTGCACGCATCAGGTTTTACCATTATCTGCCTTATTATGTGTCTTCGAGGCAAGATGGGGAATGAGATTTTTTGTTGCTACTTTGATGGTAGTACCCAAAGTAGCAGAGTAAAAAAAAAAATAGAAGGATATCAGGCAGGAAGCAGATAAACCACGTCATAAACATCCAGAATATTGAACTGATGAAGAAGATGGCGGGCATGTGCTTCTGACTGGATGGACCGACAAATCGTCTGCAAAAAAAGTACAAAAGTGAATCAATTATTTGCCATCTCATCAAGGCTGTGTATCACAACGTCACCCATCGGGTCATCTCCTTCCCTCACTCAGACCTCTGCCATCTCATCATGGCTGTGTATCACAACGTCACCCATCGGGTCATCTCCTTCCCTCTCTCGGACCTCTGCCATCTCATCATGGCTGTGTATCACAACGTCACCCATCGGGTCATCTCCTTCCCTCTCTCGGACCTCTGCCATCTCATCATGGCTGTGTATCACAACGTCACCCATCGGGTCATCTCCTTCCCTCACTCAGACCTCTGCCATCTCATCATGGCTGTGTATCACAACGTCACCCATCGGGTCATCTCCTTCCCTCTCTCGGACCTCTGCCGTCTCATCATGGCTGTGTATCACAACGTCACCCATCAGGTCATCTCCTTCCCTCACTCAGACCTCTGCCATCTCATCATGGCTGTGTATCACAACGTCACCCATCGGGTCATCTCCTTCCCTCACTCAGACCTCTGCCATCTCATCATGGCTGTGTATCACAACGTCGCCCATCGGGTCATCTCCTTCCCTCTCTCGGACCTCTGCCATCTCATCATGGCTATGTATCACAACGTCACCCATCGGGTCATCTTCCCTCTCTCGGACCTCTGCCATCTCATCATGGCTGTGTATCACAACGTCACCCATCGGGTCATCTCCTTCCCTCTCTCGGACCTCTGCCATCTCATCATGGCTGTGTATCACAACGTCACCCATCGGGTCATCTCCTTCCCTCTCTCGGACCTCTGCCGTCTCATCATGGCTGTGTATCACAACATCACCCATCGGGTCATCTCCTTTCCTTTCTGGGACCTCTGCCGTCTCATCATGGCTATGTATCACAACGTCACCCATCGGGTTATCTCCTTCCCTCTCTCGGACCTCTGCCATCTCATCATGGCTGTGTATCACAACGTCACCCATCGGGTCATCTCCTTCCCTCTCTCGGACCTCTGCCGTCTAATCATGGCTGTGTGTCACTTCATCACCCATTCTGTCAACTCCTTCCCTCTCCCAGATGTAGAAATTAAGACTTCATGCACTAGACCTACTTTTCTCTCTCCATAACATACAGCAATAAAAATAGGCATTCAGCAAACCTGGTTAAGAGCTGAGACCCAGCAGTGACCAATGCGAGGAGGGTCCCTTTTAAGAGCCAGGAATCTGTATGCATGTTCATAATGTATCCGACTCCCCCCAAGAGAGACAAGAACACCAACGTCACCAATGAGATCTGATGAAGAGAGGGGGGAAAAAATAAGTTGTGAGTACTATCTTATTAAAGAGTAATCCCAATTCTAGAGTAAAAGGTTTATCAGAAACCTTAAAAGATCCCCGACTTATTGATAAATCATGAGCATTTGGTAATTCAATATCTATATCTATATATATATACACATATATATATATATATATATATATATATATATATATATATATATATATATATATATATATATATATATATATATATTTATTGTCTAAGGGTTTTTCCGTCTGTCTGTCTGTCCTGGAAGTCCCACGTCTCTGATTGGTCGAGGCCGCTAGGCCTCGACCAATCAGAGACCGGCACAGCATCGACGTAGAAATCCCGCGGCTCTGATTGGTCGAGGCCGCCAGGCCTCGACCAATCAGCGACGGGCACAGCGACGATGATGTCATAAAGGACGTAGACATCCCGCGTCTCTGATTGGTCGAGGCCGCCAGGCCTCGACCAATCAGCGACGGGCACAGTATCGACGTAGATGTCATAATGGTTGCCATGGCGACGATGATGTCATAAAAGTTGCCTCGACCAATCAGCGATGGGCACAGCGACGATGTCATAAAGGACGTAGAAATCCCACGTTTCTGATTCAGCAACGGGCACAGTATCGACGTAGATGTCATAATGGTTGCCATGACGACGATGATGTCATAAAGGTTGCCTCGACCAATCAGCAATGGGCACAGTCTGCCGCGAATTCTGGAATCATCATTGTCCATATACTACGGGGACATGCATATTCTAGAATACCTGATGCGTTAGAATCGGGCCACAATCTAGTACATTATATATACAGAAACAAGTACCTACAGGACACAGTCAGATAACAATGACCGATCCCTTCCTGAAACTGTTGGGATAAGGGTGACTAATCCCTGCAATTTTAATCCCTTAGGTGCCGTGATCAGTATTTAACAAGTGGTTCGAAAGGAGGAGGTGGCTCCATTTAAGGTACCGTCACATTAAGCGACGCTGCAGTGATATCGACAACGATGCCGATCGCTGCAGCGTCGCTGTTTAGTCGCTGTGTGGTCGCTGGAGAGCTGTCACACAGACAGCTCTCCAGCGACCAACGATGCCGAGGTCCCCAGGTAACCAGGGTAAACATCGGGTTACTAAGCGCGGCCCTGCGCTTAGTAACCCGATGTTTACCCTGGTTACAAGTGAAGACATCGCTGGATCGGCTTCACACACGCCGATTCAGCGATGTCAGCGGGTGATCCAGTGACGAAATAAAGTTCTGGCCTTCTAGCTCCGACCAGTGATGTCACAGCAGGATCCAGATCGCTGCTGCGTGTCAAACACAACGATATCGCTATCCAGGACGCTGCAACGTCACGGATCGCTATCGTGATCGTTGTTAAGTTGTTCAGTGTGAAGGTACCTTTAGCCCCAATGTTTGGGGAACTGATGTGGTGTCATGGAAATTCCTGATAATGCCCCCGATGACTGACATCTTAGTCCTCCAATTGGACCCAGCCATAAAAAAACAAAACAAAACACAACTCACAAAAAATAGGTTTTTGTTTTTAACGACCCCAGTATGTATATATCAAAAATAAAAGAAACAAATGACAGAACTGCTATTTTTCATCCATATACCTACCCAGCAAACAAAAAAATAAAATACAAATCATGTGTACTCCAAAATAGTACTAATAAAAATATCAAATGCAAAAAAAAAACCCAAACAAACCAAGGCCTCAAATATCATTGTTGATGGCTTGCAGAATATGTACCATATATTTGACCCAAATAAAAGATTTTCTTTTTTACTTGTACAAAATAAGAAAAATAATACAATATATATATATATATATATATATATATATATATATATATATATATATATATATATATATATATATATATATATATATATATATATATATATATATATATATATATATATATATATATACACACACACAGACAGACACACACACACACACACACACATATATATATACACGCACAAACACATATACTGTATATACATATATACACACACATTTGGCATTGCCTTACTTCCACTGTCCTGTAGAATTAAAGGCTTTCAAGCACATAACTACCTCAAAATATCACCATTAACGATTGTCCCGCAAAATACTAGCCCTCATTTGGCTGTGTTGACTGAGACGATGGAATAAAAAAAATAATTAGAAGCAAAAAAACTGCTGTGTTCTCAGGTCCACAATTGCTGAACCACGAGAGGTTAAAGAAGACTTGTAGCAGCAAAAAACTAGAATATGCCAAAAAGAAACCTGACCTGTATAAACACTGCAGACAATGATGGGTTGCTTAACTACATGGTAATAATATTGCATCAGAGGCTAGAACCAGATCCTGTCCATAGTGGAGTAATAAGCCTCGCTTCTTGCCCCATCACTTCCGGCCCAGGAATTAGACCATCCTGAACATAACATATGGGGTTGTATAACCATACACTTATAGGACGCCTGGTGTTATTTTAGGGTCAGAGGACTGATGATACCAGGACCCCACCTCGTACTTCTGTAGGGTCTTTAGGGCTCTAGAGCTCCGTCCTGATCTTGAGTTTGCTTCACTTGTCAAAATATGGATAATTAGGCGATTTCTGGTTTCTTTGGCAATATCAAGAGGCGTTTCCCCCTATGATATAAAAGACCAAAAAAAGTCAGTTGTAGAAGGAATGACAGAGTGAAAAAACTGTGTGCAGTGGGAGCGTATATGTAACCCCCCCAAAAAGGACTTCCAAAGAAAAAAGAAAAAACAGTAACATAATATCAGACCTTATCGTTCTGCACATCCAAACTTGATCCAGCCTCTAAGAGCAAATCCACAGCATTCACATTGCCGGAGGAGACCGCCCAGTGAAGCGCCGTGTTCCTGTGGATCTTGTCAGCGAGGTTCACAGACGGGTTCAACTTTAGAAGAAAACTAGTGGGTTCCATACTGACAGAAAGCAGAGATCTCATCACTACGCGACTTCAGGATTTTTTTTTTTTACTTTTCTAAAACACTTATGAGCCAAAGGGGTCCGATCCATATGGCGCCATGGCTCTTATTGACCCCACAGCTGATGGAGAAAAGTCAGCCCTAAATGACTGGCAATGGGTCACTGCAATGATTATAAATAAGTGTGGGGGGAAATGGGTAAATCAGGACTTGTATGATAATTAAATCTGGTGACACATACTCATTAAATGATGTGTGGACCTTAGTGTTTGAGTGCATCTGTAATGAAAACGAAGCAACTTCACAAATAATCATAAAAAAAAAAAACCTAAAACCTTTTACCGTTTCGGATATGCTGCTTCTACACAGAGCTATGTGTTGCCATGGTTACAGACTACAAACAAGCTATGTGTAGTCTGGTCCTGCAGACAGTCACTCTCTTTTTACATAGTAATACTCTTTTAGAATTTGAATTGGTCTACATGGGGTTTGTTTATAGTTTGTGGCCAAGAAGCCGAAAGACAAAGCAGTAAGAATTATTTATTTATTATGGCTATTTGCAAACTTCTTTCATTTGACTTTATAGGAGCATTGGGGATGGATGTGTGTAAGTGACGTAATGTTTATACAATCCAATAACACCAGTTCATTAACCCCCGAAGCTTTTTTCGGTTTTGCTTTTTCATTTTTTGGCTCCCCTCCTTCCCAGAGCCATAACTTTTTTATTTTTCCGTCAATATGGCCATGTGAGGGTTTATTTTTTGCGGGACGAGTTGTACTTTTGAATGACACCATTGGTTTTACCATGTCGTGTACTAGAAAAAGGGGAAAAAAAAATTCCAAGTGCGGTGAAATAGCAAAAAATGTGCAATCCCACACTTGTTTTTTGTTTGGCTTTTTTGCTAGGTTCTCTAAATGCTAAAACCGACTCGACATTATGATTCTCCAGGTTGTTACGAGTTTGTAGACACCTAACATGTCTAGGTTCTTTTTTATCTAAATGGTGAAAAAAAATTCCAAACTTTGCTATAAATTAAAAAATTGAGCAATTTTCCGATACCCGTAGAGTCTCCATTTTTCATGATCTGGGGTCGGTTGAGGGCTTATTTTTTGCGTGCCGAGATGACATTTTTAATTATACCATTTTGGTGCAGATACGATGTTTTGATCGCCCGTTATTACATTTTATTGCAATGTTGTGGTGACCAAAAAAATGTAATTCTGGCGTTAGGAATTTTTTTTCTCGCTACGCCGTGTGGCGATCAGGTTCATCCTTTTTTTATTGATAGACTGGGCGATTCTGAAGGCGGCAATGACAAATATGTGTAGGTTTGATTTTTTTTTTTATTGTTTTATTTTGAATGGGGCAAAAGGGGGTGATTTGAACTTTCATATTTTTTTAATATTTTTAAAAACATTTTTTTTTTTTACTTTTGCCATGCTTCAATAGCCTCCATGGGAGGCTAGAAGCTGTCATAACTCGATCGACTCTGCTACATTGAGGCGATGCTCAGATCGCCACTATATAGTAGAATGACAGCTTTGCTATGAGCGCCAACCACAGGGTGGCGCTCAGAGCAATCTGGCATCAACAACCATAGAAGTCTGCAGAAGACCTCTGGTTGTTATGCAGACGCACCGATGACCCCCGATCATGTGACGGAGGTCACCACTGCGCACATTTCCGTCCAGATGCGCTTGTTAAATGCCGCTGTCAAGAGTTTGACAGCGGCATTTAACTAGTTAATAGGTGTGGGCGGATCACGATTACAACCGCGCCTATTGCGGGCACATGTCAGCTGTTCAAAACAGCTGTCATGTCCCGGGTTTGATGCGGGCTCACCGCCGGAGCCCACATCAAGGCGGGGGTTCTGCCATCGGACGTACTATTCCGTCCGATAGCAGAAAAGGGGTTAAAGAAGCATTCCCAGGAACTGAACACTTGATTTCTTAATTATTCGCAAGGTCCTCAAGTCCACAATGTGAACCTGAATCCCAATTCTACAAAGTCTTTACAGTGGATCAGTCTTTAGGAAACGTATATTGAGACTCTCAAAATTATTCATGGAGACACAGACTTCTGGCCAACACTGAAAAATAGTCTGAGTCATGCGGTACCGGTATGTTGCGGATAATTAAAAAAAAAAAAAAAATTTTAAAGGTCAGACAACAAAGAAAAATAAAAAATCCTGGGAGTGCTTCTTTAAAAGGCACATACATTTTTAATTTCTTGTAAGTTGATACCGAGTCCATTTCCATTACCCAATAATTTTCTGTGCAGACAGCATGAGCGGCGTCATCCCATTCACATCCGGCCCATCGATGTTCTGTAAGTAGAAGACTCGCAGCTGAAGTCATATTGTGAGAGGAGAATGGGCTAACAACATGTCACTGAGTAAACCATACTGAAAATATTGAGAAACTTATAGTTCTGCAATATGGTTATATTTGTTGTGATTAAAGGGATACTCTATGGGAGTTCTAGAAACAACCAAGTGAATACAAAATACACGCACATTCATTCATTCTGTGGACGTGGCAGTATTCAGTATGTGGACCGAGGGACAGCGTTCTAGAGATAGGTGATGATACCCTGGTCCTGTGAATTAGCCATAAATGTCTACAAGTGGTAATACACCTTTACATTGATTGCAATGTTAAAGATCTGTTTACAGTCAATGAATGGGAACAATCCGAAAACAATTTTACTATAAAAGGACCTCATACATGTTAGACTAACATTGGCCAATAGTCTAATGTATGGGGGACCCCCGACTCTCCCTGACTGATGATACTGAGGGACCTAAGAATATACGATTTCAGATTATCGCTCTTTTTAGACCCGGTGAGATCATCTGCTGGCAGAGGCTTTCTCATACAGGACGCAGGAGCGTGGGGTCAATTAGACTGTTCCTGTGAATGGAGGAATTGAGGCAGATAGTGGATGATCGAACCATCACTTGACTAACAGCCATCTACTGTGTAAGGGGGGCTTAACTGTATCCAGACAAGACATTCCTCCATTAACTTATAGGGTTATTTCCAAAATTAAAGTGGTCTCAGTATTTCGTACATGTAGAATTACTCGTGTGTCAACACAGTCTGTTTCTAAACCTATACTGATCTTCCCCCAATAATGGCCCCTAAGGGCTCTCTACTCTCCGTTGCCACTGAATCCATCCTCCAATAGTACGGACGTTGTCGGGACGGTTGCAAACTCAGATGCACCTAATGACCCTGTCTGATTAAACATCTGACGGCCGGGTTGTAGCACAGCTCGGCTATGCTGAAAAGCTCACTGATAACAGTTGCATTTGCAAATAATGACCTTAATTAATAAAAACAGATGATGAACTCATGACTTTGTCTAATAGAACAGACCCAACATGGCCGTCATGGAAAAGAGGATGCCCAAGACCACATTATGGCATCCTCCTTTCCCCGACAGACATGTTGTAACACAGCTTAAATATGCATGCAGTCGAAAGAAAGATCATGCTCTGAAGACCCCCATGATTATTGGTCAAAACAGTGGGTCACAGTCACTACATTCAAAACTATTGATGGTCACCTTATCACACAAAAAATTGCCCATGTTGAGATCGCTTTCTATCAAGAAGCACAAAGGAGAGCAGAGCGGGGGGCCCGCAGCACCAAGGAGAAGTAGGGTGCCGCTGGGAAATTTAGTTTAACCCCTTCATGACCCAGCCTATTTTGACCTTAAAGACCTTGCCGTTTTTTGCAATTCTGACCAGTGTCCCTTCATGAGGTAATAACTCAGGAACGCTTCAATGGATCCTAGCGGTTCTGAGATTGTTTTTTCGTGACATATTGGGCTTCATGTTAGTGGTAAATTTAGGTCAATAAATTCTGTGTTTATTTGTGATAAAAACGGAAATTTGGCGAAAATTTTGAAAATTTCGCAATTTTCACATTTTGAATTTTTATTCTGTTAAACCAGAGAGTTATGTGACACAAAATAGTTAATAAATAACATTTCCCACACGTCTACTTTACATCAGCACAATTTTGGAAACAAAATTTTTTTTTGCTAGGAAGTTATAAGGGTTAAAATTTGACCAGCGATTTCTCATTTTTACAACGAAATTTACAAAACCATTTTTTTTAGGGACCACCTCACATTTGAAGTCAGTTTGAGGGGTCTATATGGCTGAAAATACCCAAAAGTGACACCATTCTAAAAACTGCACCCCTCAAGGTGCACAAAACCACATTCAAGAAGTTTATTAACCCTTCAGGTGCTTCACAGCAGCAGAAGCAACATGGAAGGAAAAAATGAACATTTAACTTTTTAGTCACAAAAATGATTTTTCAGCAACAATTTTTTTATTTTCCCAATGGTAAAAGGAGAAACTGAACCACGTACGTTGTTGTCCAATTTGTCCTGAGTACGCTGATACCTCATATGTGGGGGTAAACCACTGTTTGGGCGCACGGCAGGGCTTGGAAGGGAAGGAGCGCCATTTGACTTTTTGAATGAAAAATTGGCTGCACTCTTTAGCGGACACCATGTCACATTTGGAGAGCCCCCGTGTGCCTAAAAATTGGAGCTCCCCCACAAGTGACCCCATTTTGGAAACTAGACGCCCCAAGGAACTTATCTAGATGCATAGTGAGCCCTTTAAACCCCCAGGTGCTTCACAAATTGATCCGTAAAAATGAAAAAGTACTTTTTTTTCACAAAAAAATTCTTTTAGCTTCAATTTTTTCATTTTCACATGGACAACAGGATAAAATGGATCCTAAAAATTGTTTGGCAATTTCTCCTGAGTACACCGATACTTCACATGTGGGGGTAAACCACTGTTTGGGCACATGGTAAGGCTCGGAAGGGAAGGAGCGCCATTTGACTTTTTGAATGAAAAATTATCTCCATCGTTAGCGGACACCATGTCGCGTTTGGAGAGACCCTGTGTGCTTAAACATTGGAGCTCCCCCACAAGTGACCCCATTTTGGAAACTGGACCCCCCAAGGAACTTATCTAGATGCCTAGTGAGCACTTTAAACCCTCAGGTGCTTCACAAATTGATCCGTAAAAATGAAAAAGTACTTTTTTTTCACAAAAAATTTATTTTCGCCTCAATTTTTTCATTTTCACATGGGCAATAGGATAAAATGGATCCTAAAATTTGTTGAGCAATTTCTCCCGAGTACGCCGATACCTCATATGTGGGGGTAAACCACTGTTTGGGCACACGGCAGGGCTCGGAAGGGAAGGTGCGCCTTTTAACTTTTTGAATGGAAAATTAGCTCCAATTGTTAGCGGACACCATGTCGCATTTGGAGAGCCCCTGTGTGCCTATGCAATGGAGCTCCCCCACAAGTGACCCCATTTTGGAAACTAGACCCCCCAAGGAACTTATCTAGATGCATACTGAGCACTTTAAACCCCCAGGTGCTTCACAGAAGTTTATAATGCAGAGCCATGAAAATAAAAAATAATTTTTCTTTTCTCAAAAATGATTTTTTAGCCTGGAATTTCCTATTTTGCCAATGGTAATAGGAGAAATTGGACCACAAAAGTTGTTGTCCAGTTTGTCCTGAGTATGCAGATACCCCATATGTGGGGGTAAACCACTGTTTGGGCGCACGGCAGGGCTCAGAAGGGAAGGCACGCCATTTGGCTTTTTAAATGGAAAATTATCTCCAATCATTAGCGGACACCATGTCGCGTTTGGAGAGCCCCTGTGTGCCTAAACATTGGAGATCCCCCACAAATTACCCCATTTTGGAAACTAGACCCCCAAAGGAACTAATCTAGATGTGTAGTGAGCACTTTGAACCCTCAAGTGCTTCACAGAAGTTTATAACGCAGAGCCATGAAAATAAAAAAAAAAAATTATTTTCTCAAAAATGAATTTTAGCCCGCAATTTTTTATTTTCCCAAGGGTAACAGGAGAAATTTGACCCCAAAAGTTGTTGTCCAGTTTCTCTTGAGTACGCTGATACCCCATATGTGGGGGTAAACCACTGTTTAGGCACATGCTGGGGCTCGGAAGTGAAGTAGTGACGTTTTGAAATGCAGACTTTGATGGAATGCTCTGTGGGCGTCACGTTGCGTTTGCAGAGCCCCTGATGTGGCTAAACAGTAGAAACCCCCCACAAGTGACCCCATTTTGGAAACTAGACCCCGAAAGGAACTTATCTAGATGTGAGATGAGCACTTTGAACCCCCAAGTGCTTCACAGAAGTTCATAACACAGAGCAGTGAAAACAATAAATACGTTTTCTTTCCTCAAAAATAATTTTTTAGCCCAGAATTTTTTATTATCCCAAGGGTTACAGGAGAAATTGGACCACAAAAGTTGTTGTCCAGTTTCTCCTGAGTACGCCGATACCCCATGTGTGGGGGTAAACCACTGTTTGGGCACACGTGGGGGCTCAGAAGGGAAGTAGTGACTTTTGAAATGCAGACTTTGATGGAATGGTCTGCGGGCGTCACATTGCGTTTGCAGAGCCCCTGGTGTGCCTAAACAGTAGAAACCCCCCACAAGTGACCCCATTTTGGAAACTAGACCCCCCAAGGAACTTATCTAGATATGTGGTGAGCACTTTGAACCCCCAAGTGCTTCACAGACGTTTACAACGCAGAGCCGTGAAAATAAAAAATCATTTTTCTTTCCTCAAAAATGATGTTTTAGCAAGCAATTTTTTATTTTCTCAAGGGTAACAGGTGAAATTGGACCCCAGTAATTGTTGCGCAGTTTGTCCTGAGTATGCTGGTACCCCATATGTGGGGGTAAACCACTGTTTGGGCACACGTCGGGGTTCGGAAGTGAGGGAGCACCATTTGAATTTTTGAATACAAGATTGGCTGGAATCAATGGTGGCGCCATGTTGCGTTTGGAGACCCCCTGAAGTGCCTAAACAGTGGAAACCCCTCAATTCTAACTCCAACACTAACCCCAACACACCCCTAACCCTTATCCCAACTGTAGCCGTAACCCTAATCACAACCCTAACCCCAACACACCCCTAACCACAACCCTAACCCCAACACACCCCTAACCCTAACCACAACCCTAATTCCAACCCAACTCTAAGGCTATGTGCCAACGTTGCGGATTCGTATGAGATTTTTCAGCATCATTTTTGAGAAATCCGCGGGTAAAAGGCACTGCGTTTTACCTGTGGATTTACCGTGGATTTCCAGTGTTTTTTGTGCGGATTTCACCTGTGGATTCCTATTGAGGAACAGGTGTAAAACGCTGCGGAATCCGCACAAAGAATTGGCATGCTGCGGAAAATACAACGCAGCGTTCCCGCGCGGTATTTTCTGCACCATGGGCACAGCGGATTTGGTTTTCCATATGTTTACATGGTACTGTAAACCTGATGGAACACTGCTGCGGATCCGCAGCGGCCAATCCGCACCGTGTGCACATAGCCTAATTCTAAAGGTATGTGCACACGCTGCGGAAAACGCTGCGGATCCGCAGCAGTTTCCCATGAGTTTACAGTTCAATGTGAACCTATGGGAAACAAAAATCGCTGTACACATGCTGCGGAAAAACTGCACGGAAACGCAGCGGTTTACATTCCGCAGCATGTCACTTCTTTCTGCGGATTCCGCAGCGGTTTTACAACTGCTCCAATAGAAAATCGCAGTTGTAAAACCGCAGTGAAATGCGCAGAAAAACCGCGGTAAATCCACGATAAATCGGCAGCGGTTTAGCACTGTGGATTTTTCAAATCCGCTGCGGAAAAATCCGCATAGGACCAGAATACGTGTGCACATACCGAAACCCTAACCCTAGCCCTAACCCTACCCCTAACCCTACCCCTAACCCTAACCCTACCCCTAACCCTACCCCTAACCCTACCCCTTACCCCAACCTTAGTGAAAAAAAAAAAAATTCTTTATTTTTTTTATTGTCCCTATCTATGGGGGTGACAAAGGGGGGGGGTCATTTACTATTTTTTTATTTTGATCACTGAGATATAACCTATCTCAGTGATCAAAATTCACTCTGGAACGAATCTGCCGGCCGGCAGATTCGGCGGGCGCACTGCACATGCGCCCGCCATTTTGGAAGATGGCGGCGCCCAGGAAAGAAGACGGACGGACCTCGGGCGGCCAGGTAAGTATAAGGGGGGGGGAGATCAGGGCACGGGGGGGGCGTCGGAGCACGGGGGGGTGGATCGGATCATGGGGGGGGGGGTGGATCGGAACACGGGAGGGAGGATTGGAGCACGGGGAAGGATTGGAGCACGGGGTGAGGGATCGCTGTGCGGGGGGGTGGATCGGAGCACGGGGGGGGGTCGCTGTGTGCGGGGGGGGAATCGGAGTGCGGGGGGGTTTGATTGGAGCGCGGGGGGTGTGATTGGTGCACGGGGAAGCGGACAGGAGGACGGGGGAGCAGAGCACAGGACGGAGGGGAGCGGACCACAGATCGGGGGGCTGGGGGGGGCGATCGGAGGAGTGGGGTGGGGGCACATTAGTATTTCCAACCATGGCCGATGCATCGGCCATGGCTGGATTGTAATATTTCACCAGTTTTTTAGGTGAAATATTACAAATCGCTCTGATTGGCAGTTTCACTTTCAACAGCCAATCAGAGCGATCGTAGCCACGAGGGGGTGAAGCCACCCCCCCTGGGCTAAACTACCACTCCCCCTGTCCCTGCAGATCGGGTGAAATGGGAGTTAACCCTTTCACCCGGCCTGCAGGGACGCGATCTTTCCATGACGCATATGCTGCGTCATGGGTCGGAATGGCACCGACTTTCATGACGCAGCGTATGCGTCAAAGGTCGGGAAGGGGTTAAGCACATAAGAACAATACCTCCCATTCAGCAGTATGAAACTGGAGTCACAGAAAAAAAATACACCAAAAGGTACAATACATACATACTGGGCATAATTTATATATTAACAATAGTTATGCACATACTGTCCTGTATTAAAAAAAAAAATTGCCAATGTGGGTTTAAAAGCCTGAAAACTTTTGCTGACACATTGTGACAAAATAAAAATTTGTGCTGCTGAAATATTTAGCTCAGATTGGTTTAGAGGACTGAATATAACTGTAGCAAACTCTCAGCAGTGAGGAGTTACATTCTATATTAACAACTTCACGACTTTGGGATAATCCATTTTTTGCTTCCCAGAGCCATAACTTTTTCTATTTTTATGTCGATATGGCCATGTGAGGGTTTATTTTTTTGTGGGACAAGTTGTACTTTTGAACAACATCATTGTTTTTACAATATACTGTACTGGAAAAACGGGAATAAAAATTCAAAGTGTGGTGAAATTGAAAAAAAAAGTGCAATCCCACACTTTTGTTTGACTTTTTTTGCTAGTTTTTTTTTATTTTTTTATTTAAGTGGTAAAAAACATTTCTAAAGTTTGAAATAAATAAATAAATAAAAAGATGGAGCTATTTTCCAAGACCCGATGTGTCTCAATTTTTCTGGATATGGATCTTCATGAAAGCTTATTTTTTTGCGAGCGGACGTTTGTATCTAGCCCAAAAGGGTGTCAATTAAAATGTTTTGATCACCTGTTATTGCTTTTATTGCAATGTTACGGCGAACAAAACACTAGCTGTGTAGTTTTTGGGGGTTTTTTTTGTCGCGTTACATCGTTTACGGATTAATTATTTTTATATTTTGACAGACCAGGCGTTTCTGAACGCAGAGATACCCAATGTGTGTATATTTTTTTAATTAAACCCTTAAGGTTTATTTGGTTTTGCGCTTTCGTTTTTCACTCCCCTTCTTCCCAGAGCCATAACTTTTTCATTTTTCTGTCAATATGGCCATGTGAGGGCTTATTTTTTGCGGGACGAGTTGTACTTTTGAACGACATCATTGGTTTTACCTTGTCATGTTCTAGAAAACGGGACAGAAATTTTAAGTGAGGTGAAATTGCAAAGAAAAGTGCAATCCCACACTTGTATTTTGTTTGGCTTTTTTTTGCTAGGTTCACTAAATGCTAAACCTGACCTGCCATTGTGATTCTCCAGGTCATTACGAGTTCATAGACAACAAACATGTCAAGGTTCTTAATTATCTAAGTGGTGAAAAAAATGCCAAACTTTGCTTTAAAGAAAAAAAAAGTTTCGCCATTTTCCGATACCCGTAGCGTTTCCACTTTTTGCGATCTGGGGTTGGAGGAGAGCTTATTTTTTGCGTGCCGGGCTGACGTTTTAATGATACCATTTTGGCGCAAATACAATCTTTCGATCGCCTATTACTGCATTTGAATACAATGTCGCTGCAACCAAAAAAACGTAATTCTGGGTATTTTTATTTTTTTCCTCGCTATGCTATTTAGCGATCAGGTTAATCCTTTCTTATTGATAGATCGGGCGATTCTGAACGTGGCGATACCAAATATGTGTAGGTTTTATTTTTATTTTTTTTATTATTATTTTGAATGGGGCGAAAGGGGGGTGATTTAAACTTTTATATATATATTTTTTTCATATTTTAAATTTTTTTTTTTTTTTTTTTTACTTTTGCCATGCTTCAATAGTTTCCACGGGAGGCTAGAAGCTGGCGTAGCTGATCGGCTCTGCTACATAGGAGCGATGCTCAGATCGCTCCTATGTAGCAGAATTACAGCATTGCTATGAGCGCCGACCACAGGGTGGCGCTCACAGCAATCTGGCATCAACAGCCATCGAGGTCTTCAGGAGACCTCTGGTTGTCATGCCGACGCACCGCTGACCTCATGCCGAAGCACTGCTGACCCCCGATCACGTGATGAAGGTCAGCAGTGCGCGCATTTCCGTCCGGATGCGCTTGTTAAATGCCGCTGTCAAGAGTTTGATAGCGGCATTTAACTAGTTAATAGGCGCGGACGGATTGCGATTCCACCAGCGCCTACTGCGGGCACAGGTCAACTATTCAACACAGCTGACACGTCACGGCTTTGATGTGGGCTCACCGCCGGAACCTGCATCAAAGCAGGGGATTTGCCATCGGATGTACTATTCCATCCGTTGACAGAAAGGGGTTAATTTATTTTACATGGGGGTGATTTGAACTTTTATATTTTTTTAAACTTTTACATAAAATGGGAAGTTGATATAAAGTCATATTCCATTTTTCAGCATCACTTACCTGTCCCTTTGCGATTAGGTAAGCTATGATGGGCAGGTGCTGGTACAGGACAGCCAGGTGCACGCTGTTATATCCTTCCCCATCTATCAGACTCGGATCAGCACCGCATTTCATCAGAAGTATAATAGTCTGGAGGTGTCCTTGTCTGAGCAATAAGGAGGGAAAACAAAGAAATGGAACCACATCAACCACAGAAACGTGTTAAAATAGGAGTCTGTCAGTGCCATTATAATGCGAGAGCTTTTTTGTTGGATGGGTCCACCATAAGCTAATTATTGCCGTAAGAAGCCCCAATCATCTTTACTTTTGATCAGATAAATTTTTATTGAGAATAATAAATGTTATCTATTTATACAACAAGTTGCATTTGTGTTTTATTTTAACAAGAAAATATACCCCTTCCCCCCCCTCCCTCCCTCTGATAACCAACCCCAACTTCCCCCCCCCCCCCCCTCCACGAGAAGATCTTCTTTATTACAGACATATTGTATTATTAACATTGTTTTCCACAACCCCTCAATTATTCCCATTTAGCCATGGCTGCCATAGCTTTTGAAAAAACCCCATCTTATTCCTCTTGATATAAATGCTTTTTTCGAGCTGGACAATATGATTCGCTTGTGCGACAAATTCTCGTCTGGTTGGAGGTTCCTCCCTAATCCAGTATCTCGCAATCACTTTCCTTGCAACGAAGAGCAATCTAGCTATTGCCATTTTGGCAGTTTCGTCGGCCGACAATTCCCCCACATACCCAAGTATACAAACCACTGGATCCCTGGGAACCGCACATCCATAAAGCACCCCAATTTGGTTCATCACTGCTACCCAATACGAAAAGAGCCTGGGGCACAACCACAACATGTGAAGCATACCCGCCTCAGTCTGAGTGCACCTAGGGCACTCAGAATCAGATCTCACTCCAGCTTTGAACAACAAGTCGGGTGTCCTATAGGCCCTATTTACCACATACAGTTGCGACAGTCTCCCAGGCTCACTCATCGACAATTTGGGTATGTATTCCAGAATAGACTCCCATTTGTCATCGTCTATTTCCCCCAGTTCAGCCTCCCATTTCTCTCTAGCCTTAATCGGGTAATCCGCCAAGAATGTGTGCAGTAAATCCCCATATACTTCCGATATAGCCCCCTTTGTTCCATTATTATTTAGTATACAGTCTAACATAAGATCCTTCTGAATCACCATGGGCCCCCTCCTCCTCTGTGCCTGAAAAGCGTGCTGAACTCTCCTATATTGATACCATTTTAACACCGGAAACTGAAACTCCTGCTGAAGCGCATCGTAAGACCTAAGGCTCCCATTGTGAATCAATTGTCCCAACAACCTAATGCCTTTTTCTCTCCATTCTCCCATTCCTTCCATCTGGTTAAATTCTTGAAGAGATGAGTTATCCCAGATAGGTGAGAATTCCGTGAATCCCCCAACTCCCCTAATTCGCTTCAGCATCCGCCATACTCTATGAATTAAATTCATGGTGGGACAGCCAATCCCCAATTTTTTAAAGAGTCCTGATTCCAGACCCAAACTCAAGGGCCACACCCCGCTGATATGCACCAGACTACTATGACCCAGTTCTTCCTCTAACCCTTTCCCCCATCCCCTAAGATGTTGGCTCTGTGCAGACAGAAAGTACAACCATGGGTTGGGTAATGCAAGCCCCCCCTCATCTTTGGGTCTCTGCAGAGTCTCCTGCCTAATCCTTGGGCTCTTCCTTCCCCACACCAACTCTCCGAATAACTATCTCAACTTACGGAATGTTCTCATTGGGATCCATACCGGAGAATTATGTAGAATATACAAGATCTGGGGCATCACCACCATCTTGAGGAGATTTACTCTTCCTACCACCGACAAATTTAGCTTACTCCAAACTGAAATCTTGGTGCGTATCTTAGTTACTAAAGGCTCGAGATTAAGTTCCTCAAATCTGGTTAAGGGAAGAGCTACCTGAATCCCCAAATATTTAAATTGTGTGACCACCCTTAATTTTGTACCTTCTTCCACCTCCCTCGTACAATCCACTTCTCTATCTACCTGCAAAACGCTCGATTTGTCCCAATTGATGACTAACCCTGAAATTTGCCCAAATCTCTCGATTAGTGCTATTACGTTCCTCAATGGTTCCCCAGAGCTCTCAAGAAAAAGCAATATGTCATCTGCATACAAGGCAATTTTTTCCTCCATCTTCCCATATAAAAATCCTTTCACCATTTGAGACCTTCTGATAGCCGCTGCCAGTGGCTCCACCGCTAAAGCAAACAGCAGCGGGGACAACGGGCACCCCTGCCTAGTACCTCTAAAGAGCTGAAAGCTGTCTGACATCGCATTGTTCACCTTGATTTTGGCCACCGGAGAGGAGTATAGGAGTCTCACCCATGACATAAAGACTGGCCCAAACCCACAACGACTCAGCACCGACCACAGGTATTGCCATTCTATACTATCAAAGGCCTTATGTGCATCGAGGGAAACCACCACTCTCCTGCCAGCATTATCAGCCGGTATTTGCATATTGAGAAATAGCCTTCTCAAATTAATGGCAGTTGATTTATTAGGCATAAAGCCTGATTGGTCCGAATGAACCACTTTTTCTATCACCCGGGTCAGCCTGTTCGCCAGGGCCTTAGCCAGAATCTTGACATCTGTTGTTAGGAGTGATATTGGTCTATATGACTCCGGTAACCGTGGGTTTTTGTCTGGTTTGGGGATGACCACAATAATGGCCTCCCTCATGGAATTAGGCAATATACCTCTCTCCAGCGACTCCTCAAAGACCCCCAACAACTGAGCCAGCAGCTCTTCAGCAAGGACACCATAAAGTTCAACAGGAATGCCGTCCGCCCCCGGCGCCTTCCCTCCCGCCATGGATCTCAAGGCACCCTCCAATTCCTCCACCGTAAGCGGCCTATCCAACCAATCTCTATCCTCTGTCTCTATTCTAGGCAATTCTGCCTCCTCTAGAAACCTATCAATATCTTCTTCCCCCTGTTCCTATCGTGATGAATATAATTTGCTGTAAAATCCCTTAAATCCTTCCACAATTTGGGCCCCCTGTGTGACAATACTGCCATTCTCCAATTCTAGGGCATGTACATGTGCCGATTCCCTTTGCGCAGATGCCACCACCGACAGCAGATGACCCACTTTCTCTCCCTCCGCATAAAATGCCTCTCTTTGGAAATTCCTTGTCCTTTCTGCTCTACGTAAGTGTAACTTATTCACCTCCTCCTGAGCCATCTTCATACGCTTTATGGTGTCCTGTGAGCGCAGAGCGTTCAATGCAGCCTCCGCCACCCTTAATTCTTCCATTATCGCTTTATCCGATTCCCTCGTTCGTGTCTTGTGTCTAGATATCTCTCTAAATAATATCCCCCTCAGATATGCCTTCATGGTGTCCCACACCATGTATTTCGCTGCACTACCGTTATTAATTTGGAAGAACTCCTCCAGCTCCTCCCCCATCTTTCCCGTATCGAGGATTTGCAACCAGAAAGGGTTAATTTTCCACCCCCGTTTAGCTATCTCCCCCTGGCTTTCAATTTGCAGTGTTACCACCAGCGGACTATGGTCCGAGATTACCCTAGTCATATATTCCACCTCCTCCACCAGCCCATCCATTCCTTCATTACCTAGGGCCAAATCGATACGAGACAACGAGCCGTATGTCGCCGAATAGCAGGAAAAACAGTATGTGTCAATGTTACGGACTCTCCACAGATCCCTCCATGCCACTTCTTTCAAATAACTGCCAAACGCTGTCTCATTCCCTTCCGCCCTTAGCGGTGCGTGCTGACCCTTATCCCAGTGATCATTGATAATGTTATTGACATCTCCTATTATAAGCAAAGGAACTCCTCCCCATCTACCGGCTATATTTAGGATTTCCTGCAATTTTTTCCCCGAGTACGGTGGAGGAATATATACCGACACTACACATAGCAATTTAGCAAATATTTTACACACTAGGAATACATACTGTCCATCACTGTCTATCACCACCTCCACCTCCTCAAACGGTACGCTCGTGTGCACAAGAATTGACACCCCTCTAGCGTAGGCCGAGAATGTCGCGTGATACGCCTTCCTCACCCATCTTTTATGCAGTATATCCACTTTTTCTTTAACTAAATGGGTTTCCTGAAGGCATATCAGTGAGGGCCTCTCAAAATATATTGCAAAATCGCCGTACGCTTTGTATTGTTCGATAGACCTCTAATGTTCCAGCTCAAAATTTTAACTTTATCTCCCATCATATTGCCAAACAATGAAAATGCTCTTCCCATCCTTTGATCTTCTTCCCCCCCCTGAACTGACCCCACCCACCCCAAACCTCCCCCCAATCCCTCATTATTGCAAAATAACCCAAACCTTACCTCTCCCTCCCTCAATAACCTCCTTCCTCACAGAACTCCTACTCCCTCTCTATATGAGAAAAAGGGAACGTACTAACACACTCCTACCAGTGACTTAAAAGCTGACACTCACCCACAATAAATTCCCCGTTATCCATGTCGTTCCCCTCCCCCCGCCCATCTGAAACAGAATGTAAAAACAGTTGCGCCGCCGAACACAACCATAGCGCACTAGTCCTTCAAAACAAATGTCTCCAGTATTCTGTCACAATGAACCGGTAACTCAGTTAATTCTACCAAATGAACACTTTAGTCAGAAAATCACTCCTGGTCCTCCTCAGCGGTTCTTTTCCGCTCCAATACGCTTCGCGTTCAGATCCAACCAGTGTGACACTTCCTCGGGGCTCTGAAAAAAGTGGACCTTGTCCATAGCCACCACGCGTAGTTTTGCCGGATACAGCATAGAATAAGCCAGGCCCAGTTCACGCAAACGTCTTTTAGCCTCTCCAAATTTCATCCTAAGCCTCTGCACAATTGTGGAATAGTCAGGATAGATAGATACTCGGTTGCCATCGATGGTTAATTCCTCCATATTCCTGGCCTTTCTCAGCAGAATATCTCGGTCCCTATAGTTCAGGATTTTAGTCAGAAAGGTCCTTGGAGGGGATCCAGGGGGCAGAGGTCTGGACGGCACCCTGTGCGCTCTTTCAACCGCAAATAATTTAGTGAGACTATCTCCTCCCACCTTAGTTTTCAGCCATGTCTCCATAAATTCAGTGGGGTTGTTTCCTTCTGCCTTTTCAGGCACACCGATAATTCTCAAGTTATTTCTACGTGAGCGGTTCTCCAGATCGTCAGTTTTAAGCTCCAACTTTGAAATGCGCTGGATGTATTTTTTCTCCCTTTTAGCCATTTCGGCAATTTGGTCCTCCACTCCCCCTACACGTTCCTCTAACAGTTCAATTCTCCCCTCCATTTTGTGCATAGCTGAGCGGAACGAGGAAACCTCCCCCTTCAGGCCATCTACCTGAGCAGTTAGGGTTGTTAATGCAGTCTTGCAAGACAGTATAGCAGAGAAAATGTCCCTCAGGGTCGGCTCCGCAGCCTCATCAGTACATACAGTTCCCAGCTGTGCTGCACAATCCAGGGCCAGCCCAGCCACTTTATCCAGTGGAGCATTGCTTATGGCTGGTGTTATGGTGGGTGCCATGCAGGGTTCACTCTCAACCACCTCCCTCTGTGCCCCAGCCTGCTCACCCGTCTGCTCCACTGAGTCCACCTCTCCTCCTGTCACCTCTCCTTCAGCTCCTTGCATCATCCGTCCTGCCTCCTCTGTTCTGGCGAACTGCTCCAGCTTTGCTAATATTTCTAGCCGCTTCTGGTAAGCAGCGCCTGCCTTTGCCGCCTCCTCCGCTGCGCTGTCGGCGCCATCTTGGGAGCGCGTGCAGCCCGCCACCCCGGCTTCTTTCTGCCTTTTGCGCGTCATTTACCGGCTCCTGCAGCGTGCGGTTTACTCTCCCTGCTCCCCGGTTACTCAGGAGCTGCTCCTCCGGTGTTTGGCGTTCGGCGGCGCCTTTAGAATCTCCTAAGTCTCCATTCGGGCAGCGGGAGAGGTCCAGCAAGCGTCCTCTCACATCTCCTGCTAGGCCACGCCCCAATCATCTTTACTTTAATTCTTGAGGAAACCTAGCGGTAAGTTTTCAATTTTCCTACAGCACCACCCACTGGTGAAACGAAGTATTACATAGTTCTCAATTAATAGGGAGTCATGCAATACAAAGACCTCCAGAGACGCCGGCTCCTCCAGAGCGAGACGCCGGCTCCTCCAGAGCGAGACGCCGGCTCCTCCAGAGCGAGACGCCGGCTCCTCCAGAGCGAGACGCCGGCTCCTCCAGAGCGAGACGCCGGCTCCTCCAGAGCGAGACGCCGGCTCCTCCAGAGCGAGACGCCGGCTCCTCCAGAGCGAGACGCCGGCTCCTCCAGAGCGAGACGCCGGCTCCTCCAGAGCGAGACGCCGGCTCCTCCAGAGCGAGACGCCGGCTCCTCCAGAGCGAGACGCCGGCTCCTCCAGAGCGAGACGCCGGCTCCTCCAGAGCGAGACGCCGGCTCCTCCAGAGCGAGACGCCGGCTCCTCCAGAGCGAGACGCCGGCTCCTCCAGAGCGAGACGCCGGCTCCTCCAGAGCGAGACGCCGGCTCCTCCAGAGCGAGACGCCGGCTCCTCCAGAGCGAGACGCCGGCTCCTCCAGAGCGAGACGCCGGCTCCTCCAGAGCGAGACGCCGGCTCCTCCAGAGCGAGACGCCGGCTCCTCCAGAGCGAGACGCCGGCTCCTCCAGAGCGAGACGCCGGCTCCTCCAGAGCGAGACGCCGGCTCCTCCAGAGCGAGACGCCGGCTCCTCCAGAGCGAGACGCCGGCTCCTCCAGAGCGAGACGCCGGCTCCTCCAGAGCGAGACGCCGGCTCCTCCAGAGCGAGACGCCGGCTCCTCCAGAGCGAGACGCCGGCTCCTCCAGAGCGAGACGCCGGCTCCTCCAGAGCGAGACGCCGGCTCCTCCAGAGCGAGACGCCGGCTCCTCCAGAGCGAGACGCCGGCTCCTCCAGAGCGAGACGCCGGCTCCTCCAGAGCGAGACGCCGGCTCCTCCAGAGCGAGACGCCGGCTCCTCCAGAGCGAGACGCCGGCTCCTCCAGAGCGAGACGCCGGCTCCTCCAGAGCGAGACGCCGGCTCCTCCAGAGCGAGACGCCGGCTCCTCCAGAGCGAGACGCCGGCTCCTCCAGAGCGAGACGCCGGCTCCTCCAGAGCGAGACGCCGGCTCCTCCAGAGCGAGACGCCGGCTCCTCCAGAGCGAGACGCCGGCTCCTCCAGAGCGAGACGCCGGCTCCTCCAGAGCGAGACGCCGGCTCCTCCAGAGCGAGACGCCGGCTCCTCCAGAGCGAGACGCCGGCTCCTCCAGAGCGAGACGCCGGCTCCTCCAGAGCGAGACGCCGGCTCCTCCAGAGCGAGACGCCGGCTCCTCCAGAGCGAGACGCCGGCTCCTCCAGAGCGAGACGCCGGCTCCTCCAGAGCGAGACGCCGGCTCCTCCAGAGCGAGACGCCGGCTCCTCCAGAGCGAGACGCCGGCTCCTCCAGAGCGAGACGCCGGCTCCTCCAGAGCGAGACGCCGGCTCCTCCAGAGCGAGACGCCGGCTCCTCCAGAGCGAGACGCCGGCTCCTCCAGAGCGAGACGCCGGCTCCTCCAGAGCGAGACGCCGGCTCCTCCAGAGCGAGACGCCGGCTCCTCCAGAGCGAGACGCCGGCTCCTCCAGAGCGAGACGCCGGCTCCTCCAGAGCGAGACGCCGGCTCCTCCAGAGCGAGACGCCGGCTCCTCCAGAGCGAGACGCCGGCTCCTCCAGAGCGAGACGCCGGCTCCTCCAGAGCGAGACGCCGGCTCCTCCAGAGCGAGACGCCGGCTCCTCCAGAGCGAGACGCCGGCTCCTCCAGAGCGAGACGCCGGCTCCTCCAGAGCGAGACGCCGGCTCCTCCAGAGCGAGACGCCGGCTCCTCCAGAGCGAGACGCCGGCTCCTCCAGAGCGAGACGCCGGCTCCTCCAGAGCGAGACGCCGGCTCCTCCAGAGCGAGACGCCGGCTCCTCCAGAGCGAGACGCCGGCTCCTCCAGAGCGAGACGCCGGCTCCTCCAGAGCGAGACGCCGGCTCCTCCAGAGCGAGACGCCGGCTCCTCCAGAGCGAGACGCCGGCTCCTCCAGAGCGAGACGCCGGCTCCTCCAGAGCGAGACGCCGGCTCCTCCAGAGCGAGACGCCGGCTCCTCCAGAGCGAGACGCCGGCTCCTCCAGAGCGAGACGCCGGCTCCTCCAGAGCGAGACGCCGGCTCCTCCAGAGCGAGACGCCGGCTCCTCCAGAGCGAGACGCCGGCTCCTCCAGAGCGAGACGCCGGCTCCTCCAGAGCGAGACGCCGGCTCCTCCAGAGCGAGACGCCGGCTCCTCCAGAGCGAGACGCCGGCTCCTCCAGAGCGAGACGCCGGCTCCTCCAGAGCGAGACGCCGGCTCCTCCAGAGCGAGACGCCGGCTCCTCCAGAGCGAGACGCCGGCTCCTCCAGAGCGAGACGCCGGCTCCTCCAGAGCGAGACGCCGGCTCCTCCAGAGCGAGACGCCGGCTCCTCCAGAGCGAGACGCCGGCTCCTCCAGAGCGAGACGCCGGCTCCTCCAGAGCGAGACGCCGGCTCCTCCAGAGCGAGACGCCGGCTCCTCCAGAGCGAGACGCCGGCTCCTCCAGAGCGAGACGCCGGCTCCTCCAGAGCGAGACGCCGGCTCCTCCAGAGCGAGACGCCGGCTCCTCCAGAGCGAGACGCCGGCTCCTCCAGAGCGAGACGCCGGCTCCTCCAGAGCGAGACGCCGGCTCCTCCAGAGCGAGACGCCGGCTCCTCCAGAGCGAGACGCCGGCTCCTCCAGAGCGAGACGCCGGCTCCTCCAGAGCGAGACGCCGGCTCCTCCAGAGCGAGACGCCGGCTCCTCCAGAGCGAGACGCCGGCTCCTCCAGAGCGAGACGCCGGCTCCTCCAGAGCGAGACGCCGGCTCCTCCAGAGCGAGACGCCGGCTCCTCCAGAGCGAGACGCCGGCTCCTCCAGAGCGAGACGCCGGCTCCTCCAGAGCGAGACGCCGGCTCCTCCAGAGCGAGACGCCGGCTCCTCCAGAGCGAGACGCCGGCTCCTCCAGAGCGAGACGCCGGCTCCTCCAGAGCGAGACGCCGGCTCCTCCAGAGCGAGACGCCGGCTCCTCCAGAGCGAGACGCCGGCTCCTCCAGAGCGAGACGCCGGCTCCTCCAGAGCGAGACGCCGGCTCCTCCAGAGCGAGACGCCGGCTCCTCCAGAGCGAGACGCCGGCTCCTCCAGAGCGAGACGCCGGCTCCTCCAGAGCGAGACGCCGGCTCCTCCAGAGCGAGACGCCGGCTCCTCCAGAGCGAGACGCCGGCTCCTCCAGAGCGAGACGCCGGCTCCTCCAGAGCGAGACGCCGGCTCCTCCAGAGCGAGACGCCGGCTCCTCCAGAGCGAGACGCCGGCTCCTCCAGAGCGAGACGCCGGCTCCTCCAGAGCGAGACGCCGGCTCCTCCAGAGCGAGACGCCGGCTCCTCCAGAGCGAGACGCCGGCTCCTCCAGAGCGAGACACCGGCTCCTCCAGAGCGAGACACCGGCTCCTCCAGAGCGAGACACCGGCTCCTCCAGAGCGAGACACCGGCTCCTCCAGAGCGAGACACCGGCTCCTCCAGAGCGAGACACCGGCTCCTCCAGAGCGAGACACCGGCTCCTCCAGAGCGAGACACCGGCTCCTCCAGAGCGAGACACCGGCTCCTCCAGAGCGAGACACCGGCTCCTCCAGAGCGAGACACCGGCTCCTCCAGAGCGAGACACCGGCTCCTCCAGAGCGAGACACCGGCTCCTCCAGAGCGAGACACCGGCTCCTCCAGAGCGAGACACCGGCTCCTCCAGAGCGAGACACCGGCTCCTCCAGAGCGAGACACCGGCTCCTCCAGAGCGAGACACCGGCTCCTCCAGAGCGAGACACCGGCTCCTCCAGAGCGAGACACCGGCTCCTCCAGAGCGAGACACCGGCTCCTCCAGAGCGAGACACCGGCTCCTCCAGAGCGAGACACCGGCTCCTCCAGAGCGAGACACCGGCTCCTCCAGAGCGAGACACCGGCTCCTCCAGAGCGAGACACCGGCTCCTCCAGAGCGAGACACCGGCTCCTCCAGAGCGAGACACCGGCTCCTCCAGAGCGAGACACCGGCTCCTCCAGAGCGAGACACCGGCTCCTCCAGAGCGAGACACCGGCTCCTCCAGAGCGAGACACCGGCTCCTCCAGAGCGAGACACCGGCTCCTCCAGAGCGAGACACCGGCTCCTCCAGAGCGAGACACCGGCTCCTCCAGAGCGAGACACCGGCTCCTCCAGAGCGAGACACCGGCTCCTCCAGAGCGAGACACCGGCTCCTCCAGAGCGAGACACCGGCTCCTCCAGAGCGAGACACCGGCTCCTCCAGAGCGAGACACCGGCTCCTCCAGAGCGAGACACCGGCTCCTCCAGAGCGAGACACCGGCTCCTCCAGAGCGAGACACCGGCTCCTCCAGAGCGAGACACCGGCTCCTCCAGAGCGAGACACCGGCTCCTCCAGAGCGAGACACCGGCTCCTCCAGAGCGAGACACCGGCTCCTCCAGAGCGAGACACCGGCTCCTCCAGAGCGAGACACCGGCTCCTCCAGAGCGAGACACAGGCTCCTCCAGAGCGAGACACAGGCTCCTCCAGAGCGAGACACAGGCTCCTCCAGAGCGAGACACAGGCTCCTCCAGAGCGAGACACAGGCTCCTCCAGAGCGAGACACAGGCTCCTCCAGAGCGAGACACAGGCTCCTCCAGAGCGAGACACAGGCTCCTCCAGAGCGAGACACAGGCTCCTCCAGAGCGAGACACAGGCTCCTCCAGAGCGAGACACAGGCTCCTCCAGAGTGAGACACAGGCTCCTCCAGAGTGAGACACAGGCTCCTCCAGAGTGAGACACAGGCTCCTCCAGAGTGAGACACAGGCTCCTCCAGAGTGAGACACAAATAGAATCACAGTAAAAACTATGATTGTAAGGCTATGTTCACACGCTGCAGATTTTGCTGCGAATCCGCAGCATTTTCCCATGCGTTTACAGTACAATGTAAACCTATGGGAAACGCAATCCGCAGTGCACATGCTGCGGAAAAAAACGCCCGGAAACGCAGCGGTTTACATTCCGCAGCATGTCAATTCTTTGTGCAGATTCCGCAGCGGTTTTACACCTGCTCCATAATAGAAAACCGCAGGTGTAAAACCGCAGTGGAATCCACACAAAAACTGCATTAAATCCGCGATAAATCCGCAGGAGAAACGCAGTGTTTTTGCCCTGCGGATTTATGAAATCCGCTGCGGAAAAATCCGCAGTGGACCATTCTACGTGTGCACATACCCTAAAGCAATTTTAAGTACTGTGGCAAGAACAACGCTGTCTAGCAAGGTCTTAACTCGAAAATAAAGCTTCAGAGCTCATTGAAAAGTTCAGTAACTTCCTAACACACTTTGTGATTCAATTTTCTACAATTTTCAAGATCTCTGCTTGCTTTCCAAGAATGGAAACATTCCTGCTTCCGTCTAGAGACCGGAAACCTGTAATATTCAGCTTTAAGGCTTTAATCACATATTGACAGTAGGTTGGAATTGAAAGTGCGGTATATTATAAAGTTGATTAACATTTCATTGAATTACAGATAAACTTCATTTACAAGTAGACAGGAAGCAGATACCTGACCCACTGCCACAAAACTAAGTATCCGGGAAGCAATTATTACAGCACATTATTTCACCCCGCCGGCCTCTCCCTGCAGAGATGGTTATCCAGATAACACATGGCAGATGGGCCGGTTTACCTGGAATGTGACTCAATGAGGAACTTTCTGCATTTTCATCATTCCCACAGCAGTAATCTTATAACGACAGCTACAGGGGGAGGAAGGCTACCACTTACCACACAGGATATGGGTTTAGTAATCAGAAGCCAGAGGCATGCAGCCTTACTGCTTACTACCCCATTTCCTCTTCTAATAACCTGGAAAGGTATGGACCGTAAATGTTTTGTATTTATCTATTGTTAAATATTTTTTTACCCAATGTGTCCACTTAGAAACCATAAAAAAATATAACAAACATACAAAAATATAACTACTACAACACTGCTCCTATGTATAACAATATAACTACTATAATACTGCCACTATGTACAACAATATAACTACTATAATACTGCCCCCTATGTACAGGAATATAACTACTATAATACTGCTCCTATGTACAAGAATATAACGACTATAATACTGCCCCTATGTACAAGAATATAACTACTGTAATACTGCCCCCTATGTACAAGAATATAGCTACTATAATACTGCTCCTATGTACAAGAATATAACTACTATAATACTGCCCCTATGTACAACAATATAACTACTATAATACGGCCCCTATGTACAAGAATATAACTACTATAATACTGCCCCTATGAACAAGAATATAACTACTATAATACGGCCCCTATGTACAAGAATATAACTACTGTAATACTGCCCCCTATGTACAAGAATATAGCTACTATAATACTGCCCCTATGTACAAGAATATAACTACTATAATACTGCTCCTAGGTACAAAATTATAAGTACTATAATACTGCCCCTATGTACAAGAATATAACTACTGTAATACTGCCCCTATGTACAAGAATATAACTACTATAATACTGCTCCTATGTACAGGAATATAACTACTATAATACTGCCCCTATGTACAAGAATATAACTACTACAACACTGCTCCTATGTACAGGAATATAACTACTATAATGCAAGCCATTACTTATGCATAAAATGAGGCAATGGCTGTGGTGCTTTTCAATGGATTTTGTTGAACATGGATAGACTATTTTTTCTTTATTCCCTATAATTGCAGTCTTTAATACTGATGAATTAAGGCTCCAGTACCTGACGGCCCAATGAAGTGGAGTGGAGTTTAAAGTTCCTCCAAGCTGATCCACAATTGCTCCTTTGGAAATGAAGTACCTGGGTTTGAAAGAATCATATGGTCAGGGAAATATCAGCACTTTTAGTTGTTCTGTAGATTAATGCAGTATATGAGCAGGGCATGTATACACAATCACATACTTTACAAGATCGGCTCTATTATTAATAGCCGCCCAGTGCAGGAGAGTCACATTCTCACTATCTGGTTGTCGAACATCATAACCCGCCTCTACCAGCTCTCTGCATCGATCAAGTAAGCCGTGTCTGAAACGAAAACAAAAGATATTATTGCTCACACAGATCGAAAAGGAAATTTGAGAACATCAGACAGCTTATTTTATTATACAATACAGGTGGAGAAGCATTTACTACAATACTGCCACACCCATAATGGAAGGGCAAAGGCGGAGTGAAGAAAAAGCGAAAGAGGGGAGAAGGTGGGGGGAAGAAAGGGAGAAGTCGGGGGGAGAGGAGAGAAGTCGGGGGGAGAGGAGAGAAGTCGGGGGGAGAGGAGAGAAGTCGGGGGGAGAGGAGAGAAGTCGGGGGGAGAGGAGAGAAGTCGGGGGGAGAGGAGAGAAGTCGGGGGGAGAGGAGAGAAGTCGGGGGGAGAGGAGAGAAGTCGGGGGGAGAGGAGAGAAGTCGGGGGGAGAGGAGAGAAGTCGGGGGGAGAGGAGAGAAGTCGGGGGGAGAGGAGAGAAGTCGGGGGGAGAGGAGAGAAGTCGGGGGGAGAGGAGAGAAGTCGGGGGGAGAGGAGAGAAGTCGGGGGGAGAGGAGAGAAGTCGGGGGGAGAGGAGAGAAGTCGGGGGGAGAGGAGAGAAGTCGGGGGGAGAGGAGAGAAGTCGGGGGGAGAGGAGAGAAGTCGGGGGGAGAGGAGAGAAGTCGGGGGGAGAGGAGAGAAGTCGGGGGGAGAGGAGAGAAGTCGGGGGGAGAGGAGAGAAGTCGGGGGGAGAGGAGAGAAGTCGGGGGGAGAGGAGAGAAGTCGGGGGGAGAGGAGAGAAGTCGGGGGGAGAGGAGAGAAGTCGGGGGGGAGAGGAGAGAAGTCGGGGGGAGAGGAGAGAAGTCGGGGGGAGAGGAGAGAAGTCGGGGGGAGAGGAGAGAAGTCGGGGGGAGAGGAGAGAAGTCGGGGGGAGAGGAGAGAAGTCGGGGGGAGAGGAGAGAAGTCGGGGGGAGAGGAGAGAAGTCGGGGGGAGAGGAGAGAAGGCTGGGGAGGAGAGAAGTCTGGGGAGGAGAGGAGAGAAGGCTGGGGAGGAGAGGAGAGAAGGCTGGGGAGGAGAGGAGAGAAGGCGGGGGAGGAGAGGAGAGAAGGCGGGGGAGGAGAGGAGAGAAGGCGGGGGAGGAGAGGAGAGAAGGCAGGGAGGAGGGGAGAGAAGGCAGGGGAGGAGGGGAGAGAAGGCTGGGGAGGAGTGGAGAGAAGGCTGGGGAGGAGTGGAGAGAAGGCTGGGGAGGAGAGAAAGCGGGGGAGGAGAGGAGAGAAGGCTGGGGAGGAGAGGAGAGAAGGCTGGGGAGGAGTGGAGAGAAGGCTGGGGAGGAGAGGAGAGAAAGCGGGGGAGGAGAGGAGAGAAGGCGGGGGAGGAGAGGAGAGAAGGCGGGGGAGGAGAGGAGAGAAGGCGGGGGAGGAGGGGAGAGAAGGCAGGGGAGGAGGGGAGAGAAGGCTGGGGAGGAGAGGAGAGAAGGCTGGGGAGGAGAGGAGAGAAGGCTGGGGAGGAGAGGAGAGAAGGCTGGGGAGGAGAGGAGAGAAGGCTGGGGAGGAGAGGAGAGAAGGCTGGGGAGGAGTGGAGAGAAGGCTGGGGAGGAGAGGAGAGAAGGCTGGGGAGGAGTGGAGAGAAGGCTGGGGAGGAGAGGAGAGAAAGCGGGGGAGGAGAGGAGAGAAGGCGGGGGAGGAGGGGAGAGAAGGCAGGGGAGGAGGGGAGAAACAAAAACGATCATCCTTGATGGAGTTCTCACACTATACAAATGAATGTTTCCGTATATATGATCATATAAACTGTATTCTTTAACCCAGAGCTGTGGAATCGGAGTCATGGAGTTGATGGCCATTTTTGGGGGAGTCGGAATAAAATGGACTGACTCTGAAAATATATAATAAATTGGGTACAGTAGTTCAATGCAGTATATTTAATAGGAATTTGGGAAAGTTATGAAATGTCCTATGACTATCTATTATTATTATTATTATTATTTATTGTTATAGCGCCATTTGTTCCATGGCGCTTTACATGTGAGGAGGGGTATACATAATGAAAACAAGTACAATAATCTTAAACAATACAAGTCATAACTGGTACAGGAGGAATGAGGACCCTGCCCGCGAAGGCTCACAATCTACAAAGGATGGGTGAGAATACAGTAGGTGAGGGTAGAGATAGTCATGCAGCGGTTTGGTCGATCGGTGGTAACTGCAGGTTGTAGGCTTGTCTGAAGAGGTGGGTCTTCAGGTTCTTTTCCTGTTCTGTTCCTGACCTAAGGATCTTGGCTTTTAGTTGAGATGAACCTGTGCTGCACTTTATGTACATGGTCAGTAGTGAGGAGGTGCGGTGGAGTCGGGAGTCAGGGAATTTGAGTATTTGGAGGTTTGGCTTACTGACTCCGCAGCTTTGCAGGCAGCAGTCTATCACAGGCTGCAGTGGTCACAGGTGACACGAGTCTGAATGTATACAGACCAAAGGTGAAAGCATTGTCACAGGATCATCCAGGAGGTAAGTATAGAGTAAGTTAACCCCTACACCATCAGCTGATTTCGGTAGGTTTGAGAAAGGCTTTGTGGAACCGAAATGTTACCTGTTGCACATATGGCTTATTAAAAATTTCACTGGATGTATGGTAGTTTTCAATTTTTTGAGTGCCACTGTCTTTTATTTAAAAAAAAAAAAAATTGTCATACGATCTGGTTTTTGGACTACTGCAACCAGTGATTTAACATTGACCCTTGACTCCAAAACTGGTGCAGTGTCATTTTTTTTCATTGATAGATAAGATAACGAATGGAAAGAACAAGAAGGAAAAAAAAGAAAAAAAAAAGGAAAGGAAACACACTGAAAGACACCTCTGGTGGGGAGGCCCTCATAAACAGCTGGTCCCATCAATTTCCATTTAGGGTATGTGCATGCGTTGCGGATTCTCTGAGGATCCGTAGCGTTTTTTGACGTGCAGAAACGCTGCAGATCGGCAATTGATTTACAGTACAATGTAAATCAATGAGAAAAAAAAAAAATGCTGTGCACACTTTGCGGAAAATCTGCTGCGGTTTAAAAGAAGTAGCATGTCACTTCTTTTTTGTGAATCTGCGGCGTTTTTGTACCCATTCCATTATAGAAAACCGCAGGGGTAAAAAAACGCAGCAAATCCGCAAGAAAACCACAGCAAAAACGCACAAAAAACAAGACAAATCCGCAGGTGCGTTTTCTGCCAGGAGAGGCAGAATCCGCACCAGAAATTCCTAAGGCTAATCCGCAACGTGTGCACATAGCCTTAATGTGAATGTGGGAGGAGGGCCATAATGAGAGCTTCTTAAAAAAAAAAATCTAAGAGCCAGAAAAAGAAAGTTTATTTATTTTTTTTGTTTTCCATTTGCTCATTCCGAGAGCCATACCTTTAGGTTTCTGTTATGGTAGCTGTATTTTATTTTTTTAGTTGATTTACTCACTTATATAGCGCCACTAATTACACAGATCGTTACAGACGGCACTGTCTCCATTGGGGCTCACAATCTAGAATGCCTATCAGTATGTCTTTGGAATGTGGGAGGAAACCCACCAAACACAGGGAGAACACACAAACTCCTTGCAGATGTTGTCCTTGGTGCATGAGAACTTTGTTTGTTTACTTTGCAGGGGAGTATTATTTTTATTATTTATTTATATAGCACCATTAATTCCATGGTGCTGTACATGAGAAGGGGTTACATACAAATTACAGATATCACTTACAGTAAACTACCAATGACAGACTGATACAGAGGGGCGAGGACCCTGCCCTTGCGGGCTTACATTCTACAGGATGGTGGGGATGGAGACAGTAGGTTGAGGGTTGCAGGAGCTACGGTAGTGGTGAGGCGGTAGCTCCGGTAGTGATGAGGCGGGGGCAGTGCAGGCTGTAGGATTTCCTGAAGAGGTGGGTTTTCAGGTTCCGTCTGAAGGATCCGAATGTGGTTGATAGTCAGACGTGTTGGGGCAAAGAATTCCAGAGGATGGGGGATATTCGGGAGAAGACTTGGAGGCGAGGATAAGTGTGGAGGAGAGAAGGAGGTCTTGGGAGGACCAGAGATTACGTGAGGGAAGATATCGGGAGATTAGATCAGAGATATATGGAGGAGACAGGTTGTGGATGGCTTTGTAGGTCAGTATTCGTAATTTGAACTGGATACGCTGAGGGAATGGGAGCCAGTGAAGAGATTTGCAGAGGGGGGAAGCGGAGGAGTAGCGAGGAGAGAGATGACAGAGAGCTGTCAGTCACACCAGGTTTCTGTCCTGATGAAGAGGTCCTACGCGACCTCGAAACACGTTGACCTTGTAAACCTGTCCAATAAACATTATAATTTTCATCCGTTGGAAACCATTGTGGATGTGACATCTCCTTCCCGATTGTTGCGTACTGTCTGGTCTGTCCAGTGCCCGATGTCCTTGCAGCAGCTGATATAGATTTCATGGCAGTTTCATGTTGCTCTGTAGCAACCATACAAGGTGAGTGGATTCCTTTCCATCTCTATTTTACCGGTTTCGTTCCCAGTTTTGTTTTTGTATACTCAGATTTTGATACAGATCTTACAAAAATAAAAAATAAAAAGCTGTGGCAAAATCGGCAATTGATTTTCTCCATAACATAAGCACACCAATACTTTGCGGAGAGGATGAGGGTTAAAAGGGTTTTAACCACTTAACCCCCAATCTCCAGAACCACTTAGATGCTACAGTTATAATGAGCGATGGCATCCAAGGGGTTACACTGAGTGATTGCCAATTCCAGTTTTTGCAGACGTCTGTTTGTTCCAATTGAATTCTGGCAATAATTTTTGCAAGACCAGCAGCTATGCCTCCACAATGCCCCATGATGTCCAGTACATGATACGCAACGTCTGGACGGGGACAAGCAGCGGCAATTGCTTTATATGTAGATATTGATATAGATGGTAATCTGACTGATGGCGATCAGAGCAAATTCCTGAATGTCTCAGTAGTGCAGCCTCAGGCTGTCATGTTTGCTTTAAAGGTCTTTTGCCATCTATCTATAATGTGCATTGCAGCATTGGTATAGGTTTATTATTGCAGCTGGCATTTCCCACAGTGTTGTGTTATGGGACAGGGGATAACAAAGGCTGCCTGAATCATTGCGGCAAAGTAAACAGAAACGGTAATTTACACTACAATACAGTGCAGGTTAATAACCCTGTACCAGTCAAAAAGCAAACAGACATTGGGTGGGGGGAGGGGAGGACAAGTAAAGAGGCACAGAGGAGGTGACAGTTATCTGCAGGGCAAGAAACCAACCAACCCGCCTGGTGGTGTGATGTTTCCTGCACAAAAGGTTGTCCCCTGCTGCTGGAAAATAGCTTAAAAGGCCAAGAAGCAACAGAGAAATCTCTAATTAGGCCCCTTTCACACTCCAGTTTTTTGCCCACAGTCACAATCCGTTGGCTCAACGGATCCTTCGCAGATTGAACAACTGATGCGACCGTTTCGTTTTTTCGAGGGATCAGACTAGCGGATCTGGCTAATTGGATCCTAAATAATTGGAGTATGCTCAGTTAAAAAAAACGGCATCAGTCGCCGGATTCCGTCACTTGACTGATCCGGCACCCATAGGCTTCCATTCGAGCAAACGACGGACGGCGACGGATCCATCACTGTCCGCTTTTTCGACGTACACAAAAAACGTTACTTTGTCCATCGTCTCCGGCCACCGGACAAACTATTTTAGACCAGGGGTGTCAAACTGCATTCCTCGAGGGCCGCAAACCATGCGTGTTTTCAAGACTTCCTTAGCATTGTACAAGGTGCTGCAATCATTATGTGTGTAGGTCATTAAATTATCACCTGTGCAGTACAAGGAAATCCTGAAAACATGACCTGGTTGCAGCCCTCGAGGAATGCAGTTTGACACCCCTGTTGTAGACGGACCTGGCGAACGACAGATGAAATGTGAGGCTGTTCGTTGCTAATACAAGTCTATGAGAAAAAAACAGATGTGGCGGCATCAGTCACCAGATTCGTTTCATAATTCGACGGATTGCAACTGATAGCAAAAAACTAACGTGTGAAAGGGGTCTTAGAGGCAATAAAACATGTGTCAGTAACAAAATGGCAGGGGTTTGCAGCCTCCCAGGTACAGTCCACAGGATGAAGCTGCTGCAGACTATCCACAGCCGAAAATGTTCTTGTGGACGTAGTTGTGATAAATGCTTCGGACTTCACCCTTTGCGCCACAAGAAGCAGATGGGCAATTTGCTCTTTGGATTTTCTCTGAAATTAGGTAAACCTGCAGATGCCATTACAATTTATGCCTCTATCATGTGGCATTTTGTCATATCCATGTCGAGCTCCCACGTGGAGTAAATCGTACCCTTCTTTCAGCAAAAAAAAATAAAAAATCTGCTGGCCCAGCAAAGAGACTGATCTCATTAAAACTCCTGCACTCTGAATATTTTGGTTTTTTCTTTCTCTATAGACATCTATGTAGAGCCTTAACAAGTCCTTGTAAAAAAATAAAAAAATAAAAAAAAAAATTTGCTTTTTTAAGTCCAGAATCAAAGCTTTTCTGTACTAAAAAGACTCATTTAAAAATGCTTCTTCAAATCGGCATCAAAGGCAAAAATGCATGAAAACAAAAAACACAACAAAAACACAATAATCAGAGTCTATAGATACTGTATATTTTGGAACAGATACCTGCAGAACACATCCACGGCCTTATACTTCTTTCTATGTGAATCAATTATTTTTGACATTTATTTTTAGCATAAGGACAACTGTGTTTATGATTGGTGGGGGTCCCCAAGATCTGTAACTGTCCACCCCTTTTGGATCTTTAATAGGCTGCAATCTTGGTATAACTCATTTAAACGGAATCTATCAGCAGGATTTCACCCCCCAAACTATTGGAATGCGCTTGGAGCTCTTTCAAAGACAAAGACCGTCCCGTTCTTCCATTCCTGAGAAATCAACGTTAGAATTGATATTCAAATGATGGCTGAAGGATTATGGTAGATCTGAAGCCTCTGTCACTCCAGCTCTATTCCCCACCCAACATAAAACCCCTTCCTCCTGCTTGACTGATTGCTCCTTTGCCTGAAGTAACAGAGCATGGAGGCTGCCAAGCAGGAGGCGGTGCTGGGCGGTGAGTAGAGCTGGAGTGACAGAGGCTTCAGACCTATCATAGTCCATCAACCTCATTTGCATATCAATTTAAATGTGATTTCTCAGTAACAGAGAAATGGACTAGTCACGTAAGGCTAACTTCCCACTAGGACCTTTGGGTGCGTTTTTGACGCTCCATATTTTTGCTGCTTCAAAAACTCAGCGGCTCACAGTTCCAACAAAGTGGATGGGATTTACAGATGCTTTTTTTTACCCCATCTGTTTAAACTGATCTGCGATGCGCTTCAAAACCGCATCATGTCAATCTCTCGTGTGTACACTGAGTTTTCTGCGTATTTTGCCCATAGACTTACATTAGATGCAGAAATTCCGCAGGTAAAAACGCACATACATTTTTGGTGCATTTCTGTGGTGAAACACATGAAAGATGCATGTAATCCACATCCAAGTATGTCAAAGTTTTGTCAAAGCTAAATACCAAGGAGTATCAAAAGCAAAGCAGCTTTATTTGAAGCATGACACACCAAAACAGAAAAAAAAAAAATGCAGCGTCAAAAAATGATACATCACTAGAATTAGTATCTCTGCCCCTACATTTTGCTGATGTCCAATGGTATAGCAAAAACCTGGAGACAAATTCCCTTTAATTCTATATTTCCTTTTTTTTTTCTTCATTATACTTACTGAGTGGCCTTTACAATATCCCAGCTGCTGTAGTCCTCTACGGCTTGCTCAGTTGACACCTCTTGGTCCACCCTTGGTCCGCCATGTTGCCCTGCATGGTGATGGTGACTGTGCTGGTGACAGTGTGAATGCGGTGACTTACACTACAGAAAAAAAAAAACGACGTAAGAATTATACAAGTAAACACTAATACTGGATGCTATATAAATAGAAAGGATATTGGTGCCAAATATAAAAATTAACCAACCTAAACCCTTCTAACACATGAAAGCTGTGGGCAGAATCGTTCCTAAGAAGCAGCAAATTTGCATGTAGTTTACTTTTAATTAATGACAAATCTATTACCGTTTTGTGCCTACAGTTCCGATGCAGACCTATGTATCTCCATGGTTGCAGACTGAAAACAAACCTTGCTCAGTTTGATTCTGTAGTCACACTTACTTACATTTTCCCCCCACTTTTGGCTAAACCGCTTTTCGTAAGAGCTAATTCACGCTACTGAAAATCACCCATACACGCTCTTCCACATTACATCCACAAGTCCCAGGTCAATCATGGGTTTCGAGACCCAAAAACAGTATCATATACACTCCTCATTCCTCAGCAATGAAATTGCAACACCAAGGAGAAGTCATGGAATGATGGAAATGTCACGGATCAGCAAATCAGGAAAAAATTACCATAAACTTTTTAACATCTCAATTTCTTCAGTCTGGAGTAAGAGCCACGTGCAGAAATCCCAACAGTTACGGCCTCGGCTGCTGTCACTCAGGTTATTAATGGTTGTCTGAGGAACGTTCTGTCACACTGAATGCATTTGGGGAAATCATCAAGATCCGCTGCTGGCAGCTCCTGTGTAATCACCGACCAATGACGTCCCCGATGGGAGACAAGTCTGGAGACGCTGCAGCCATGGTAACATATTTAGGCCACCTTGGTGGTTCACAGTAGCACGAGCAACATGCGATCTCGGGTTGTCGTGTTAAAAAAAAAAAACTACTCCTGAGACACTAGAGAAATGTCCGCACCACTGGTTAGTTACATAATCAAATCAATTTAACGAAGAACTGTTAAGTTACCTAGAATGAAGACTAGAGGGGGTCCGCTACTATACATTGTGTCACCCCACAAAGTAAGATTGGGATGACGCTTCTTCATGGCTTTTTACACATGGCTTCTAGATGGAGACCAGAGACTGGAATAGAGGTCTATCACCTTCAGCGATTAATCCTACATTTGTCTTGGACACAATGATAGACGGAGAGTGGTTTAGAGACCACATGGACAACGCAATGAAGAGGAATTCACGAGGTATCAACACTTTGGTCCTTCTCCCAGGAATATGGTGCTGGGTGGCATAAAGTATGGTAGTCAGACCCCTGTAATCTGTATTCAAGGTGCACAAACAGTTCAGCATTACATTGATTTGGTCAGGAAACCATTGGTGCGGCCAGTCTCCAACATGTCCCAGAAGCAGTTTTTCAACACGACAACCCCACGCCGCATGTTGAGCTGTGGTGTGTGATTGTAAACCACAACAGGTCAACTTCTTCTGCGGGTATTAGATGCGGAAAATCTGGAGATGAAAATGCATGTAATCCGCACACGACTAGATCAGTAAACCTTTGTCAGGGTATGTGCACACGTCAGGATTTCTTGCAGAAATTTTCCTGACAAAAACCAGACATTTCTGCCAGAAATCCGCATGCGTTTTTACCGCGATTTTACCACGTTTTTCACGTGTTTTTGGTGCGTTTTTCCCAAATGCATAGAATTGCGGGAAAAACGCAGAAAATCCGCAAAAATAATGAACATGCTCATTTTTTTTACCACGATGCGTTTTTTGCGCAGAAAAAAACGCATCCATGTGCACAAAACATGCAGAATGCATTCTAAATGATAGAATGCATAATGTATGCGTTTTTAATGAGTTTTTATAGCATTTTTAGCGCGAAAAAACCTGAACGTGGGCACATAGCCTGAACGCCAAAAACCAGGAAGAATCAAAGACAAAGCAGCCTTGTTTAAAACATGACAAGCCAAAAACGGGATAAAATGTATATTTAAAAAAAAAAAACACTCCAAAAAGCAATGAAAAATTAGTAATCCAATAATTGCTGAAAATCTGCAACAAAAAAACCCCTCAACAAATACTCATCGTGGAATTTAGCTTTACAAAGGGATTCTATATCATAATGATATCAATATCTTTACAGGGGAAATACTGTATAATGGTATATACAGGATAGATACCTGCTCCCTTATAGGGGGATTATATACTATAGGATAGGATACCCGCCCCCTTACAGGGGGATTATATACTATAGGATACCCGTCCCCTTACAGGGGGATTATATACTATAGAATAGACACCCGCCCCCTTACAGGGGGATTATATACTATAGGACACCCGCCCCCTTACAGGGGGATTATATACTATAGGACAGATACCCGCCCCCTTATAGGGGGATTGTATACTAAAGATACCCGCCCCATTACAGGAGGATTATATACTATAGGATGGGATACCCGCCCCCTTACAGGGGGATTATATACTACTAGATGGTAGCCCGATTCTAACGCATCGGGTATTCTAGAATATGCATGTCCACGTAGTAGATAGCACAGCCCACGTAGTAGATAGCACAGCCCACGTAGTAGATAGCACAGTCCACGTAGTAGATAGCACAGCCCACGTAGTAGATAGCACAGCCCACGTAGTAGATAGCACAGCCCACGTAGTAGATAGCACAGCCACGTTGCACAGCCCACGTAGTATATTGCCCAGTAACGTAGTATAGTGCCCAGCCACGTAGTATATTGCCAAGCCACGTAGTATGTAGTATATTGCCCAGCCATGTAGTATATTGCACAGCCCACGTAGTATATAGCACAGCCACGTTGCACAGCCCACGTAGCATATTGCACAGCCCATGTAGTATATTGCAATGTGGGCATCATATCCCTGTTAAAAAAAAAATTAAAATAAAAATTAGTTATATACTCACCTTCCGTTGGCCCCCGTATCCAGGAAGTGTTTACCGACGCTCCTCACGCGCTCCGGTCTCAAGAGTGCATTGCGGTATCGCGAGATGATGACGTAGCGGTCTCGTGAGACCGCTACGTCATCATCTCGCGAGATCGCAGCATGGACCGGTTACCGGAGCGTCGCGAGCAGGAAAGGCCTGTTGTGGATCCGAGGGGCCGACGGACGGCGAGTATATAACGATTTTTTATTTTTTTTTAACATTAGATCTTTTTACTATTGATGCCGCATAGGCAGCATCAATAGTAAAATGTTGGTCACACAGGGATAGCAGCAGCGTTAACCGAGTGCGTTACACCGCAGCATAGCGCGGTCGGTTAACGCTGCCATTAACCCTGTGTGAGTGCTGACTGGAGGGGAGTATGGAGGGGGCACTGACTGCGGGGAGGAAGGAGCGGCCATATTGCCACCGGACTGTGCCCGTCGCTGATTGGTCGCGGCAAAACAGCCAAGACCAATCAGCGACTTGGATTTCCATGACAGACAAAGGCCGCGACCAATGAATATCCGTGACAGACAGACAGACAGGCAGAGAAAGAAAGACGGAAGTGACCCTTAGACAATTATATAGTAGATAGGATAGATACTCGCCCCATTACTGGGGGATTATATACTATAGGATAGGATACCCGCCACTTAAAGGGGATTATATACTACTAGATGGTGGCCAGATTCTAAAGTATCGGGTATTCTAGAATATGTAGGTAGTATATAGCAGAGCCACGTAGTATATAGCAGAGCCAGGTAGTATATAACATAGCCACGTAGTATATAACATAGCCACGTAGTATACTGCATATTGCACAGTGACGTAGTATACTGCATATTGCACAGTGACGTAGTATATAACAACCGACGTAGTATCTAACACAGCCACGTAGTATATAACATAGCCACGTAGTATATTCCACAGCCACGTAGTATATTCCACAGCCACGTAGTATATTCCACAGCCACGTACTACATCACAGCTACGTAGTGTACTGCACAGCTACGTAGTGTACTGCACAGCTACGTAGTGTACTGCACAGCTACGTAGTGTACTGCACAGCTACGTAGTGTACTGCACAGCTACGTAGTGTACTGCACAGCTACGTAGTGTACTGCACAGCTACGTAGTGTACTGCACAGCTACGTAGTGTACTGCACAGCTACGTAGTGTACTGCACAGCTACGTAGTGTACTGCACAGCTACGTAGTGTACTGCACAGCTACGTAGTGTACTGCACAGCTACGTAGTGTACTGCACAGCTACGTAGTGTACTGCACAGCTACGTAGTGTACTGCACAGCTACGTAGTGTACTGCACAGCTACGTAGTGTACTGCACAGCTACGTAGTGTACTGCACAGCTACGTAGTGTACTGCACAGCTACGTAGTGTACTGCACAGCTACGTAGTGTACTGCACAGCTACGTAGTGTACTGCACAGCTACGTAGTGTACTGCACAGCTACGTAGTGTACTGCACAGCTACGTAGTGTACTGCACAGCTACGTAGTGTACTGCACAGCTACGTAGTGTACTGCACAGCTACGTAGTGTACTGCACAGCTACGTAGTGTACTGCACAGCTACGTAGTGTACTGCACAGCTACGTAGTGTACTGCACAGCTACGTAGTGTACTGCACAGCTACGTAGTGTACTGCACAGCTACGTAGTGTACTGCACAGCTACGTAGTGTACTGCACAGCTACGTAGTGTACTGCACAGCTACGTAGTGTACTGCACAGCTACGTAGTGTACTGCACAGCTACGTAGTGTACTGCACAGCTACGTAGTGTACTGCACAGCTACGTAGTGTACTGCACAGCTACGTAGTGTACTGCACAGCTACGTAGTGTACTGCACAGCTACGTAGTGTACTGCACAGCTACGTAGTGTATTGCACAGCTACGTAGTGTAACAGCCACGTAGTACATTGTAGAGGCACGTAGTATACTACATAGCCATGTAGTATATAACAGAGCCACGTAGTATATAACAGAACCGACACAGCCACATAGTATATTGCACAGCTACGTAGTATATAACACGGAGCACGTAGTATATTGCACAGCCACATTGTATATTGCCCAGCTACATAGTATATAGCAGAGATGTAGAATATAACAGAGCCCACGCAGTATATAGCAATGTGGGCACTATATGCGTGGTTAAAAAAAGACTTAAAATAAAAAATAAACATATACTCACCTTCCGAAGGGCCCTTGAAGTCCTGGTGCCTGTGTGCGGTGCACGCGGCAGCTTCCGGTCCCAGGGTTGGTATGAGCGCAGGACCTGTGATGACGTCGCGGCACATGACCGTGAGGCGGCTTCTCCCCTCCCGCTGACAGTGCGGTGCTGTGCACTAGTCCTACAGACAGGTCCCTGGCGGCTTCTCCCCTCCCGCTGACAGTGCGGTGCTGTGCACTAGTCCTACAGACAGGTCCCTGGCGGCTTCTCCCCTCCCGCTGACAGGAATAGTGCACAGCACCGCACTACAGACAGGTCCCTGGCGGCTTCTCCCCTCCCACTGACAGTGCGGTGCTGTGCACTAGTCCTACAGACAGGTCCCAGGCGGCTTTTCCCCTCCCGCTGACTGTGCGGTGCTGTGCACTAGTCCTACAGACAGGTCGCTGGCAGCTTCTCCCCTGCCGCTGGCAGTGCAGTACTGTGCACTGGTTCTACAGTTCCCTGGCGGCTTCTCCCCTCCTGCTGACAGTGCAGTGCTGTGCAATAGTCCTACAGACAGGTCCCTGGCAGCTTCTCCCCTCCCGCTGACAGTGCGGTGCTGTGCACTGGTTCTATAGACAGGTCCCTGGTGGCTTCTCCCCTCCCGCTGACAGTGCGGTGATGTGCACTAGTCCTACAGACAGGTCCCTGGCAGCTTCTCCCCTCCCGCTGACAGTGACTGACAAGTTTCATGCTACATGCGCGTATAACAGAGACTTGTCAGTCACTGTCAGCGGGAGGGGAGAAGTTGCCAGGGACCTATCTGTAGGATTAGTGCACAGCACTGCACTGCACTGTCAGCGGGAGGGGAGAAGCCGCCAGGAACCTGTCTGTAGAACCAGTGCACAGCACCGCACTGTCAGCGGGAGGGGAGAAGCCACCAGGGACCCATCTGTAGGACTAGTGCACAGCACCGCACTGTCAGCGGGAGGGGAGAAGCCACCAGGGACCTGTCTGTAGGACTAGCACAGCACCGCACTGTCAGCGGGAGGGGAGAAGCCACCAGGGACCCGTCTGTAGGACTAGTGCACAGCACCGCACTGTCAGCGGGAGGGGAGAAGCCACCAGGGACCTGTCTGTAGGACTACAGGTCCTTCTCAAAAAATTAGCATATAGTGTTAAATTTCATTATTTACCATAATGTAATGATTACAATTAAACTTTCATATATTATAGATTCATTATCCACCAACTGAAATTTGTCAGGTCTTTTATTGTTTTAATACTGATGATTTTGGCATACAACTCCTGATAACCCAAAAAACCTGTCTCAATAAATTAGCATATTTCACCCATCCAATCAAATAAAAGTGTTTTTTAATAACAAACAAAAAAACCATCAAATAATAATGTTCAGTTATGCACTCAATACTTGGTCGGGAATCCTTTGGCAGAAATGACTGCTTCAATGCGGCGTGGCATGGAGGCAATCAGCCTGTGACACTGCTGAGATGTTATGGAGGCCCAGGATGCTTCAATAGCGGCCTTAAGCTCATCCAGAGTGTTGGGTCTTGCGTCTCTCAACTTTCTCTTCACAATATCCCACAGATTCTCTATGGGGTTCAGGTCAGGAGAGTTGGCAGGCCAATTGAGCACAGTAATACCATGGTCAGTAAACCATTTACCAGTGGTTTTGGCACTGTGAGCAGGTGCCAGGTCATGCTGAAAAATGAAATCTTCATCTCCATAAAGCATTTCAGCCGATGGAAGCATGAAGTGCTCCAAAATCTCCTGATAGCTAGCTGCATTGACCCTGCCCTTGATGAAACACAGTGGACCAACACCAGCAGCTGACATGGCACCCCACACCATCACTGACTGTGGGTACTTGACACTGGACTTCAGGCATTTTGGCATTTCCTTCTCCCCAGTCTTCTTCCAGACTCTGGCACCTTGATTTCCGAATGACATGCAAAATTTGCTTTCATCAGAAAAAAGTACTTGGGACCACTTAGCAACAGTCCAGTGCTGCTTCTCTGTAGCCCAGGTCAGGCGCCTCTGCCGCTGTTTATGGTTCAAAAGTGGCTTTACCTGGGGAATGCGGCACCTGTAGCCCATTTCCTGCACACGCCTGTGCACGGTGGCTCTGGATGTTTCCACACCAGACTCAGTCCACTGCTTCCTCAGGTTCCCCAAGGTCTGGAATCGGTCCTTCTCCACAATCTTCCTCAGGGTCCGGTCTCCTCTTCTCGTTGTACAGCGTTTTCTGCCACATTGTTTCCTTCCAACAGACTTACCATTGAGGTGCCTTGATACAGCACTCTGGGAACAGCCTATTTGTTGAGAAATTTCTTTCTGGGTCTTACCCTCTTGCTTGAGGGTGTCAATGATGGCCTTCTTGACATCTGTCAGGTCGCTAGTCTTACCCATGATGGGGGTTTTGAGTAATGAACCAGGCAGGGAGTTTATAAAAGCCTCAGGTATCTTTTGCATGTGTTTAGAGTTAATTAGTTGATTCAGAAGATTAGGGTAATAGGTCGTTTAGAGCAGGGGTCCCCAACTCCAGTCCTCAAGGCCCACCAACATGTCATGTTTTCAGGATTTCCTTAGTCTTGCCCAGGTAATAATTGCATCACCTGTGCAATGCAAAGGAAATCCTGAAAACATGACCTGTTGGTAGGCCTTGAGGACTGGAGTTGGGGACCTCTGGTTTAGAGAACCTTTTCTTGATATGCTAATTTATTGAGACAGGTTTTTTGGGTTATCAGGAGTTGTATGCCAAAATCATCAGTATTAAAACAATAAAAGACCTGACAAATTTCAGTTGGTGGATAATGAATCTATAATATATGAAAGTTTAATTGTAATCATTACATTATGGTAAATAATGAAATTTAACACTATATGCTAATTTTTTGAGAAGGACCTGTAGTGCACAGCACCGAACTGTCAAGTGACCCGTCTGTAGGACTAGTGCACAGCACCGCACTGTCAGCGGGAGGGGAGAAGCCACCAGGGACCTGTCTGTAGAACCAGTGCACAGCGCTGCTCGCTCCCCAGCAGCTATTAGTAGGTTTTCTCTGAAACGCCGCAGCTTTTGGGTATGTGCAGAAGTTCAGGAATTGGCGGCACTATGGACGTAGCACATGTCCGTCTCCATGGGTGCCGATGCACGCATAGTGGGAATGGGATTTCCTGAAATCATCCACTCTGCTGTAGAATCTAAACGCTGCAGAAGTACACAGCGTCCAACCCGCAGCGTTTACTGACCATGTGAACATACCCGGCTGGGACACTACACAAACCATGAGCGGCCGGTATCACCGGCCAGGAGAGCGTTAATAGCTTTATTATAATAAGTCGCTTACTAGAACGGTATTACATATAACACAGTTCATGCCGTGGATACTGTATGGGGGCTTCTTATACTCACAAGCTGGGCTTATACCAAGACCCCTGGCTGTAAGAATGTAAGAATAATAAGCCCCTTACCTCCCTGTTAGCACATGTGATGTAGTATAAACACTAATAATAAGGACCCCTGCCCCGTCCTCCCTTCACCACCCACCCTGCCCCGATCTCATCACATACCCCCCACAGTGATTATTACATACCTGAATGTAATTAGCATCATACATTGTGGCCGCCCTTAGATGGAGGTTACGGGTAGTTTATAGAGGGCCCAGGCAATGTGTGATCCAGTGCTGCAGGTGAAGGGGACGGGTCAGACCCAGGCAATGTGTGATCCAGTGCTGCAGGTGAAGGGGACGGGTCAGGCCCAGGCAATGTGTGATCCAGTGCTGCAGGTGAAGGGGCCGGGTCAGGCCCAGGCAATGTGTGATCCAGTGCTGCAGGTGAAGGGGCCGGGTCAGGCCCAGGCAATGTGTGATCCAGTGCTGCAGGTGAAGGGGCCGGGTCAGGCCCAGGCAATGTGTGATCCAGTGCTGCAGGTGAAGGGGCCGGGTCAGGCCCAGGCAGTGTGTGATCCAGTGCTGCAGGTGAAGTGGACGGGTCAGGCCCAGGCAATGTGTGATCCAGTGGTGAAGGGGACGGGTCAGGCCCAGGCAATGTGTGATCCAGTGCTGCAGGTGAAGGAGACGGGTCAGGCCCAGGCAATGTGTGATCCAGTGCTGCAGGTGAAGGGGCCGGGTCAGGCCCAGGCAATGTGTCATCCAGTGCTGCAGGTGAAGGAGACGGGTCAGGCCCAGGCAGTGTGTGATCCAGTGCTGCAGGTGAAGGAGACGGGTCAGGCCCAGGCAATGTGTGATCCAGTGCTGCAGGTGAAGGGGCCAGGTCAGGCCCAGGCAATGTGTGATCCAATGCTGCAGGTGAAGGGGACGGGTCAGGCCCAGGCAGTGTGTGATCCAGTGCTGCAGGTGAAGGGGACGGGTCAGGCCCAGGCAGTGTGTGATCCAGTGCTGCAGGTGAAGGGGACGGGTCAGGCCCAGGCAATGTGTGATCCAGTGCTGCAGGTGAAGGAGACGGGTCAGGCCCTGGCAGTGTGTGATCCAATGCTGCAGGTGAAGGGGACGGGTCAGGCCCAGGCAGTGTGTGATCCAGTGCTGCAGGTGAAGGGGACGGGTCAGGCCCAGGCAATGTGTGATCCAGTGCTGCAGGTGAAGGGTCAGGCCCAGGCAGTGTGTGATCCAGTGCTGCAGGTGAAGGGGACGGGTCAGGCCCTGGCAGTGTGTGATCCAGTGCTGCAGGTGAAGGGGACGGGTCAGGCCCAGGCAGTGTGTGATCCAGTGCTGCAGGTGAAGGGTACGGGTCAGGCCCTGGCAGTGTGTGATCCAGTGCTGCAGGTGAAGGAGACGGGTCAGGCCCAGGCAGTGTGTGATCCAGTGCTGCAGGTGAAGGGGACGGGTCAGGCCCAGGCAGTGTGTGATCCAGTGCTGCAGGTGAAGGGGACGGGTCAGGCCCAGGCAGTGTGTGATCCAGTGAAGCAGGTGAAGGGGACGGGTCAGGCCCAGGCAGTGTGTGATCCAGTGCTGCAGGTGAAGGGGACGGGTCAGGCCCTGGCAGTGTGTGATCCAGTGCTGCAGGTGAAGGGGACGGGTCAGGCCCAGGCAGTGTGTGATCCAGTGCTGCAGGTGAAGGGGACGGGTCAGGCCCAGGCAGTGTGTGATCCAGTGCTGCAGGTGAAGGGTCAGGCCCAGGCAATGTGTGATCCAGTGCTGCAAGTGAAGGAGACGGGTCAGGCCCAGGCAGTGTGTGATCCAGTGCTGCAGGTGAAGTGGACGGGTCAGGCCCTGGCAGTGTGTGATCCAATGCTGCAGGTGAAGGGGACGGGTCAGGCCCAGGCAGTGTGTGATCCAGTGCTGCAGGTGAAGGGGACGGGTCAGGCCCAGGCAGTGTGTGATCCAATGCTGCAGGTGAAGGGGACGGGTCAGGCCCAGGCAATGTGTGATCCAGTGCTGCAGGTGAAGGAGACGGGTCAGGCCCTGGCAGTGTGTGATCCAATGCTGCAGGTGAAGGGGACGGGTCAGGCCCAGGCAGTGTGAGATCCAGTGCTGCAGGTGAAGGGGACGGGTCAGGCCCAGGCAATGTGTGATCCAGTGCTGCAGGTGAAGGGGACGGGTCAGGCCCAGGCAGTGTGTGATCCAGTGCTGCAGGTGAAGGGGACGGGTCAGGCCCAGGCAGTGTGTGATCCAGTGCTGTAGGTGAAGGGGACGGGTCAGGCCCAGGCAGTGTGTGATCCAGTGCTGCAGGTGAAGGAGACGGGTCAGGCCCAGGCAGTGTGTGATCCAGTGCTGCAGGCGAAGGGGACGGGTCAGGCCCAGGCAATGTGTGATCCAGTGCTGCAGGTAAAGGGGACGGGTCAGGCCCAGGCAGTGTGTGATCCAGTGCTGCAGGTGAAGGGGACGGGTCAGGCCCAGGCAGTGTGTGATCCAGTGCTGCAGGTGAAGGAGACGGGTCAGGCCCAGGCAGTGTGTGATCCAGTGCTGCAGGTGAAGGGGACGGGTCAGGCCCAGGCAATGTGTGATCCAGTGCTGCAGGTGAAGGGGACGGGTCAGGCCCAGGCAGTGTGTGATCCAGTGCTGCAGGTGAAGGGGACGGGTCAGGCCCTGGCAGTGTGTGATCCAGTGCTGCAGGTGAAGGGGACGGGTCAAGCCCAGGCAGTGTGTGATCCAGTGCTGCAGGTGAAGGGGACGGGTCAGGCCCTGGCAGTGTGTGATCCAGTGCTGCAGGTGAAGGAGACGGGTCAGGCCCAGGCAGTGTGTGATCCAGTGCTGCAGGTGAAGGGGACGGGTCAGGCCAAAGCAGTGTGTGATCCAGTGCTGCGGGTGAAGGGGACGGGTCAGGCCCAGGCAATGTGTGATCCAGTGAAGCAGGTGAAGGGGACGGGTCAGGCCCAGGCAGTGTGTGATCCAGTGCTGCAGGTGAAGGGGACGGGTCAGGCCCTGGCAGTGTGTGATCCAGTGCTGCAGGTGAAGGGGACGGGTCAGGCCCAGGCAGTGTGTGATCCAGTGCTGCAGGTGAAGGGGACGGGTCAGGCCCAGGCAGTGTGTGATCCAGTGCTGCAGGTGAAGGGGACGGGTCAGGCCCTGGCAGTGTGTGATCCAGTGCTGCAGGTGAAGTGGACGGGTCAGGCCCTGGCAGTGTGTGATCCAATGCTGCAGGTGAAGGGGACGGGTCAGGCCCAGGCAGTGTGTGATCCAGTGCTGCAGGTGAAGGGGACGGGTCAGGCCCTGGCAGTGTGTGATCCAGTGCTGCAGGTGAAGGGGACGGGTCAGGCCCAGGCAGTGTGTGATCCAGTGCTGCAGGTGAAGGGGACGGGTCAGGCCCAGGCAGTGTGTGATCCAGGGCTGCAGGTGAAGGGGACGGGTCAGGCCCAGGCAGTGTGTGATCCAGTGCTGCAGGTGAAGGGGACGGGTCAGGCCCAGGCAGTGTGTGATCCAGGGCTGCAGGTGAAGGGTCAGGCCCAGGCAGTGTATGAGGTAACTCAGCTGTGAGCACTAGGACCCAGGGGAGCCCCAGCACCCGGGGACGGAGCGGAGCCTGTCAGAAAGTTATCAGGGGAGCAGCGTCTCAGGAAGACGGGGGAGCGCGCAATTTACCGTGCTCTCTCCCCCCAATGCAGCCTTATGACAGAGGCGGCCCTTCATGGGACGGGGCGAGGGCTCCCTCTGCCCCCCAGTAGCTATAATAGGATAGATGATGATGATACCGGCGGATACTTCGGGCACTTACCGGGGAGCTCATGGTGACGGCAGCCTCCCGTACAGACCGCTCACCGCTGTCACCACAAGCAGTTACTTCCTGGTTACTACACTCCGCTCTCGGATTGGTGGAGCGGCGTTAGAGACCCGCCTATACATGCAAACTGTCAATCAAACCTTGTCCACCAATGAGGAGGCGGCCAGCAGGGGGCGTGTCCGTGCCGAGAGCGGTTACTTGAAGGATGTGAGGGCGGGAAAACTTCCAGTCAGTCAGGCGGTGAGCTGAGCGGCTGCCCACTGTGAGGAGGACGGACACCTCACGGGCACGCGTGTACAGGTCACTTTGCTGCACCGTGTTTTCCCAGAGCTATCACTTCTCTGTCCCACACCCGCTCGAGGCTTGTTTTTCTGCTGGACGTGGTGTGGTTTTGAATGATGTCAGGCATTTTAACATATAAAAACGCACTAGAAAAACTGCAAAAACAAATCCACATGGTGAAAAACAGAAAAAAATAAATAAATCTTATTTCGCCATTGTATTTACAGCGATCAATATGTAGGAGAAATGACCCGTGACCCTAAGTTACTACGTCTATGGTGATACCAACCATTGGCCCTTTTTAAACATTAACCCCCAGAGTCTTGCGTTTTCATTTTTCGCTCCCCTCCTTCCCAGAGCCATTATATTTTTCTGTCAATATGGCCATGTGAGGGCTTTTTTTTTTGCGGGACGAGTTGTACTTTTGAACAGCATCATTGGTTTTACCATGTCTTGTACTAGAAAACGGGAAAAATTCCAAGTGCGATGAAATTGCAAAAAAAAATGTGCAATCCCACACTTGTTTTTTGTTTGGCTATTTTTGCTAGGTTCACTAAATGCTAAAACTGACTTGCCATTGTGATTCTCCAGGTCATTACGAGTTCATAGATGTCCACCAAACATGTATACGCTATTCTTTAAGTAGTGAAAAAAATTCCAAACTGCTAAAAATAAAAAATTGCGCAATTTTCTGATACCTGTAGCGTCTCCATTTTTCCCAATGGTGTAGGGTCTCCATTTTTTCTCTATACCCGTAGCGTCTTCAATTTTTTCCGATACCCGTAGCGTCTCCATTTTTTTCCGATACCCGTAGGGTCTCCATTTTTTTCCGATACCCGTAGCGTCTCCATTTTTTCCCGATACCCGTAGCATCTCCATTTTTTTCCGATACCCGTAGCGTCTCCATTTTTCTCCGATACCCGTAGCATCTGCATTTTTTCCGATACCGATAGCATCTCCATTTTTTCCCGATACCTGTACCGTCTCCATTTTTTTCTGATACCCGTAGCATCTGCATTTTTTTTCCGATACCCGTAGCATCTCCATTTTTTTCCGATACCCGTAGCGTCTCCATTTTTTCCCGATACCCGTAGCATCTCCATTTTTTTCCGATACCCGTAGCGTCTCCATTTTTTTTCCGATACCCGTAGCATCTGCATTTTTTTCCGATACCCATAGCATCTCCATTTTTCCCCGATACCTGTACCGTCTCCATTTTTTTCTGATACTCGTAGCATCTCCATTTTTTTCGGATACCCGTAGCATCTGCATTTTTTTCCGATACCCGTAGCATCTCCATTCTTTCCCGATACCTGTACCGTCTCCATTTTTTTCTCGATACCTGTAGCATCTCCATTTTTTTTCCGATACCTGTAGCATCTCCATTTTTTTCCGATACCCGTAGCATCTCCATTTTTGGTGATCTGGGGTTGGGTGAGGGCTTATTTTTTGTGCGCCGAGCTGACGTTTTTAATTATACCACTTTGGTGCAGATACGTTGTTTTGAACGCCCGTTATTGCATTTTGGATGTACTCTAATGTCCAATGGCAGAAAGGGGTTAATTTTTTTTATCTATGTAGCTTGTATTTTACTTAGTCAGCTGATGCTCTCAATTCCATTATTTTTGGGGCACATATTACTCCTTTTTTTTTGCATTGTTGACATCTGGATTTTTTTTATTTCAATCTTTAATTCCATTTTCAATTTTAAAAACAAATAAAGAACATCATACAGCTGCACAAAAAAAATCACAAGACATAATAGTAGGGGAAAGGACATTTGAAGGGGTACAAGAGGAAAATTATGGTGGCGTGTTAATGGGGATATAAGATCGGACTGCAAACTACAGAAATCTAATATACAGATAAGTACATTAGCATATTAAAGTCGTATAAAGAAACAGATGGAAGAGTTGAGGCGAAAATGGAATTGCACCAGTTTCCATATTTTATTGACTTTACGTCTGGCCCTGAGATCCGCTGTGAGATGATATTCCATATGGAAGTGGAGATTATTTTTCTCGCATAATTGACTAGAAGATGGGGGGGCGATCTCCACAGAGCTGCAATACACTGTCTAGCAGCGAAGAGAATGTGAACTACCACACCTCTATGCTCAATAGGGAGGGAATCAACACCAATGTTCAGGACAGCCAAAGCGGGGGTTGCATGGGTCCTCACCTTTGTGACATCAGATATTATTATTTATTATTATAGCGCCATTTATTCCATGGCACTTTACATGTGAGGAGGGGTATACATAATAAAACAAGTACAGTAATCTTACACACAATACAAGTCACTGACTGGTACAGGAGGAGAGAGGACCCTGCCCGCGAGGGCTCACAATCTACAAGGGATGGGTGAGGATACAGTAGGCGAGGGTAGAGCTGGTCGTGAAGTGGCTTAGTCGACCCACTGCAGGTTGTAGGCAAAAAACGGTGGCCCAGGATGTACGAATTAAAGTGCAGAACCAAATGTTATGAACTAATGATCCCACCGACCCACATTTTTTCCAGCATAGCAGGGATTGATTTTGGTCCCTATGAACCAACCTGTTAGGAGTTAAGTACCATCATATGAATCTTTTTCAATTACTCTAAATGATTTATGCAGAGTGAAGCTTTAAGTAACCAGCTCTGCCACTGTAGTGTGGAGAAGGAGAGGCCCAAATCTTGTTCCCATCTCTTAGATGCTGGGATTCTCCCGCTACACAGGGTAGATCCCAATCCTTGTCAGTCTCCCATTCAGGTTTGGTCGCTGCGGGTGCTGCTGAGCATAGATGTTGGTCCCAGCGTCTTGCTCAGGATCATGGTGTATGCTTGGTTACTGCTGGCTTTCCAGCCAAGCCCTTAGTAACCAGTAATATTCAGGAGCAGTCCATCACTCTGGAGTCTAAGTCCGGAGATCACCGTACTGAGCATGTCTGTGAGGAGCATGAGCATCTTCTCATTGATGGTCGGACGTCTGCGGCTCTGTTGATGTGGCAGTGCCGGATTGGTCCATGGGCAAGGTCCTGTCCGACTGGACATGAGCCCAGTGTATAACAGGTTCTTAGAGGCGCACATGGGCGTGCTAGTATAATTTGTGTGTGGCTTTGTTAGTGAAGACCCTATCACTCTGCAAGTGACGTATGTCTGTCTAGTTTTGAGACTGTACACGTAGGCAGGTAGCTAGCGTCAGTGGGGGCAATTAGCGGTTTGGCTTAGCATCTGTTCCCTACATGTGTGCGGTTAGCACAGTAGAGTTTCAGAGCAAGCTCAACCCTAGTCAGGGTATTATGCAGAGCATCTGTTTTGTTTCTGTGTGCAAGTGACACAGCTCAGTTGCAGAGCATCTGTTTCGTTTCTGTGTGCGAGTGACACAGCTCAGGTGCAGAGCATCTGTTTCATTCCTGTGTGCAAGTTCAGTTCATGTGCCTAAACTGTGAGGTTTAGCAGGAAAAAGCACTTAGTACTCGTTCATACTGTTCCTTCCTGTAGTAACAGAGTTTGGAACTCAGTGTCTTCTTCACACTGAGAGGCCTTAACCCAAGCTATCGCTTGCCGTGTGTTCCGTCATGCTTCACTAGCAGCAGTTTTCCATCTCTGCAAGGTGGACCCCTGGTTGCGATTGCGCTTTATTATTTATTTTATTTAGCGCAATCCGCCAACCCTAACACCATCTCTCCATATGCGGCCACTTCTCTGCATGGTTGGAAAAAGCCAGAATTTAGTAAATTATGGAAAAGCCTTTTGAGGATCTATCCAATTTATTAAACTATTTTCCAAAGAGGGGCAATTTAGGTTTCCTAGAAAATAAATGGAGGGGGCCAAGAAAATGCCTTATGTGGAGATATTTTTTTAAAAAATCCATTTTAGTTTATACACTTTAACAAAGGATTCAAAAGGAATACGTTTTTTATCATGAAAGATCTCGTCTAGGGAAATAACTCCTAAGTAAAACCAGCTACTGTGATTAAAATAAGGAATATTGGCCTCTAATGCTCTAATAGAAATTCTCGCGGGGGGAAGAAAGTCACCCGCCCTCACCCAATCCCTCCAAAAAAATAGACAATCTCATAGTTGGAAGAGCAGGAGTAAAATGAGTGGGGGCCAGCGACTCCGTCTCCAGAAGGCACCTGGTAGAGCCCCTCCAATCTCCTGTGGGGAGATGATTGAGACCACCAGACTTCAGTACCCTCTAAGATTGCTGCTTTATGATAGGCTAATATGTTAGGTATCCCCATTCCCCCTGCTTAAAAACTATGAAACATAGATCTGTAGGCCACC